>NC_134415.1:57857207-58160237 GCF_030867145.1 Opisthocomus hoazin
TAATAGGAAGGAGGAGGAAGATTATGTGCCAGGGCTGCTGCTTTTGAACATGGTTGAGACACAGCTGTGTGTTCCCTGTGTCTTGCATGCCATGCTAATATGATATAAACCAGCTTCTGTCTGGAAGCCTTAATTGCATAGTGATAAACTTGAGCAGTTTGTATGCCAACAGCTCTTGTCCCCAAGAGTAGGATGTATTTAAATCAGTATAACGCAACCAGCAAGGTTCATACCTTTTTGTGGCCTGGTAGACATGTTTATCCAGTAGTTCCTTTGGACTGAAAAACTTGATGAGTAAGGCAGATCACTAACAGAAAAAGGCTTGTCCTATTGCTGCTGGAAGTTAAAATCTTATCAAGGAGATAGGGTGTAGCCCTTATTGTGTTGTCATATGAGTTATATTTTTTTAGTCTTGTTATTTATCATAACACAGAAAATGTGCTTACAAAGGTGCTGTAAACTGATATTGCTGTCCTAGCTTACAGTTTATTTTCCACTCCCTTTCCATTGCCCAGGATGTGTTTAAAGAACCAGTGGAGCAGAATCTTGTCCATTTGCCTAAAGGGCAGAGGTTCAATACCAGGTTTTGTGTGTGAACCAGTGAAAGAAACAGTAAATGGTAGAATATATGTTCCACACAAACAGGGAAGGGGGGGGCGGCAAGCGGGGCAGTTTGCAACTTGTATTTTAAAATATGATAGTTTCTAAGATAATTTCTTTTAGCCCTTGCGTAGTGTTTCCCTAAGGTGAGTGGAAGACTTCTGCACGCTTTTTTTTACACGTTTGTGAGGCAGTATTCTTCTCTCTTCTTCTGCACTACTTGGATTATGCATTTAATCAGGGAATGCCAAAACATTTAAAGACAAAAGGTGTAGTTTCATGAGCATTTCTTTCCATGTCAGGACTGGCATGAGCTGCTCTGACCTTAGATTCTTATTCCTGCCTTGCCCCTCAGTTACACTACTATAACTAGTTAATGTTCCAGGTGGCTATGCAGCAAAGCAGATTGTGGAATTTACCATCAGAAAAATATTATTTTTAACCTGGATCGATTCCCTGACTGGCCTCAATGCTCAGCTGCACAAACAGTTGTGCCAGCACAGCTGAGCGATGAGGATTGCCTAAGCTGGTACTGCAGTGGAAAAAGTGTTGTGAAACTATAGCCTATGGCTTAATCTGTGTATTCTAGGTGTTTTGCTGGTGCGGTTATACTGTGCTGGCAAAATATTCCTCACACAGATGCAGCTTTCATCGGTACAGTTTATTTTGATTGTGGAATGGAGAAAAGGATAATTGTGTGTTTTTTGCTCTGATACTTCTTTGTTGTCAAAATATATAATATATATAATGTATGTCAATTCTGTGTAAAAATTATCACTCTTTACATACAAAAACTAATTTCTACTACTATGGATCACTGGAAAATCGAAGGGCTATAAAATCAAGGCATCCTTTGTTTGTTTGTCATGCAGTGTTGAGATAGTTCCTTCAGTCTTTAACCACATCAGTATTCCTGCAGATGATGGAAGATTAATAGCAGTCATTATTTTTGAAGGTGAGGGCAACAGGAAATCTTAACAAGAAATAAAATTCACAATTCATGAGTAGATGCAATAAGAAGCTAAAAGCTCTGAAGAAGAGGTTTAAAATTTAAGGAGATGGGATTTCTTAAGAATTCCTTTTTTTTGTCACTGCACACTTAGAAAGGTGGTTACGTAGCTATGGGTCCACTTAAGAAAGAAAGCATGGAAATATTTTGATTCTTTGTTCAGAAACTTGCGTTCTCCTATTACTTATCATATTTTCTGCACCCAGGCAATTAGATTCTTTAATTTCTTTTCTGATCTGGTCCTTCTATTTTTTTAGGTGTCAGTTTATTTCAGTTATCAGTCTCATGCAAGTATTCTCCCTTGCTTGGAATGGTTAAAGAATTTGAACTTTTTTGTTTTGCTTTTAAAATTTGTAATTTGCTTATTGCTATGTATGATATACAGTGAAGAATAAAATTGTTGTGTTTCTTTGTATTCATGTACCATTCAGCTGGGGTGGGCTTCCTTCAGTCATATTTGACTAATAGTTTATACGATTTTTGAAAGATGCTGCAGCATTTCATATTTTCTACTCTCTTTAAGCTGATAAATATCTAAGGTCACATGTGGCTATAAATCAGTCTCATTGATTTCATTTGGTAATTAGTGTTTGGAATGCCTTCTGCCTAATTCGGCTTCCAGAGATCAGTCTGGAATGGGCTTTGTAATACAGGGACAATGGGAAATCTTCAGGTAAGAAACAAACTAGTATTCTAAATGCTTTTATCAAATGTTGATTATCGTGTAATGTTAATGCCTATCAATTACGAATACAGAAATGAGAAATGTGAGGTAGTGTTACAGTAGAAATTTGTGCTTTGCATATTCCTTTAAGAGTTCGCTATCCCTATGGCAACAGCTAGAAAGAGCTTTTTCTAATTATGCGAAGTTTAAGGTTTCATTAAAATGGAGGGGGGAAAGAAAGCAGCTCCTAAACTTCTACATTTTGTGGCTTGGAAAGGAAACACAAATCTGTGCTTTGTAGACAGTTTTTTGCTGACTCTTTGTAGCTTTCCTAAACACTGAAGAGATATTAAAATATGTGGGTAAACTTACTGATCTGTGCAAGAGTGAAATTTCTAAAATCACTGATATTTGAGAAAAATATGCAATAGTTCAGAAGCTATAAATAAAACTTATCCAGAATTTCTTCTAAAGTTGGAAAAAGGTATATAACATATACCATAACAGTAGTTTCACTTGCTTTTGAATCTACAAGAAATATATATCTAACTTCCAATGTTGTTTGCAAGGGAGTTTTCTTTATAGAATTTGAAGTTATGAGAAGAACTGTCTTTTCTCTTTTTTATGATAGAAGCTGATACAAGGAATACCTTTAAAAAAAGGCAAGTTATATTTATTGTTGTACAGTTCAAATAATTTATTGTTAGATTAGATTTTACTATGAAAAAATTATAGTCGATAGAATATATTTTAATCTACTGTTAGAAATTTTACTGTTAACCCAAGCCTAGGAGCATTTCATTATTCTTCATTCTAAATTCATATAACTGAAATGGCAGTGTTTGTGTTAGATTTTGTTGTTCTAGAGTATGTTGGTTTGTTTTGTTCCTGAAAGATAATGGGCCTGTAGCTTGCCTTTCAGATTGGTGGTATTGGCATTTAGTTTTGATTTGGCTGGAGCAATCAATCCTGACTCATTGATGGTAAAAAGGGGTTGAGTTTACTGTAGCTGAAACAATACGCTTGCTTCATTTCAGAATGTGTTTTAACATTGTGAAATGGAATGACTGTGGGTTTATTAGTTAAATTATTTCTGATAACCTGTGTTGCGTTATGACAAATTTGGTGGATTCTGTGGAAGACTGTGTTTTACTTGCTTTCTTGGCTGCTGTCTGTAGCCAGTGTCACTAAGCCTCTCTTACAGGGACTAAAATTAGTCACGTGTGTTAAACTATGTAGCTTTTGATGTAAAAGGGCACAGTATGGTCAAAATTCACACTGCTATGTCCTGAAAAGTTGTCCAGATGTGATTTAGTTAGAGACTAGTCAACCCAGCTGCTGTGTCTATCACTTGTGGCTCCCAACGAAATGGTTAAGATGTCTTGGTCAGTGTCATTAATACTATTATATAATAATAGGGGGTGAGAGGCCTCATCTGCGGACTGGGCCAGGTTCCAGGGATGCCTGAAATTTTATGCTGTTTGATTCCCTCAGTGGACCGATCACTAGAACTGCTCCTTCTTTAAAACATGTAGAACACGTGACAGTGTCAGAATGAGGATGTGACATTTCCAGTGGCAGACTACCAACTTCTTTACAGCTTGAGCATAGCTTTAAGGGTAAGGTGGGAAGACATTTAAGCTCAGAGGAGGTGTAGTCTTTCAATATTATTTCATAGGCTGTTCTCTTTGCTTTTCTTCCAAGAACTTCTCATGTAATGACCAAAAGTTATTGCATGTCTGTCTGGAGACTAATCAGTAGGCTTTCTGGAAGATCTGTAGGATAAGAGGAAGCCACGGCATTTCAGAATATTTTTAATCATTTTTTTTCTGCAAAAAGAATTAACTATACCACCTCACTTAAAGTAACTAACCATTCATTTGCAACATGGTGGTAACTTCATGGAAAATGTAGCAGTTTCCATTCCTTATTGGAAAGAAGCTTCTTTTCAAGGCAGTGAAGGGAAAATGAAGTTTAAAAGTCTGTCTGAAACCATTTGGTTTGGATTTGTTGTGTGGAGTTGTTTTTGGTTTTTTTTCGGTTTCGTAATGACTGGTGCCAGTAACAACTCATATCAGCCCTTTTTGATATATAGATATGCTCCTTCACTTACGAGGTTTACTGTTCTCTCGGTCAATAGATGCCCATCCTGCATTTATCCGCAAAGGCAGAGCAAGATCTACTTGACGTGGGAAGATGTGGGGCTTGACGGTTTTTTCTGTACTTATGTATCTGATATTGAAAAAGGTTTTCCGCTGTCTGTACTGGCATCTAAAACTTTCCTACTATGAAAGTATTGTTAGCAGTGGCTTTACTTTTTGGCATTAAGAAGTTTGGCATTTTAAAATTTGAATTTCAAATATTTAAATAGGTTCTCTGTGATGTCTAGAGAGGACATTTGTCTGGGCTAGGAAGAATTAAATCTTACTCAAATGAAACTAAATTCCACTGAAACACGTAAGCATCTAGTCGGTGGAGAGGGATCTAAAGATCTCTGGAAAAAAAGAGTTGGGGCTCACATAAGCTACTGATTAAGGATCTGCATAGAGCCCAACAGTAGCATATAAATACTTGGCACAGAGGTTTGTATTTAATTTGGGCTCAGCGTCACAAAACGCGTTGAAGCTTATAATTTTTCCTCTAGCTCTTCCTTGTAGCGTATTCAGCCCTGTAACTTTCAGTTTTCTCTGCATGTTTTTCCCAACTTCAGTTTTTAAGTAGGCAGCTGTCAGACTGAATGCTTTTCTCCAGGTTCTGCAGTTTGTGTGTGTATTCACAAATAATCAGAAGTCTGTTCAAATGTTGAAAGTATTACACATGTAAAAGTAGAGAAAAAGTACTTCTATACTAATTATTATATTTCTTTAGATACCTATTTTTACTTCGTTCAGAATACGCTTGCTAATGCAAAAGCTTGAAGTTAATAACCTTGCTTTAAAAAAAACACTGCGAACAGCAGCTGTGAATGTAAATGGCCTTCAGAGTACTTGCCAATGTGTCAGACTTTTCAAAGCACAGGCAAAAGGGCTTTTCGGATTGAACATAAGAGCGAGCATAGCCAGCATGTTGTAGGATGTGATTATTCCTTCTATTCAGCACTTGTGAGGATGCACGTGACAGACTGTCTTGAGCTTTTCATTGCAAGAAATGCTGACAAACTGGAACATGTTCAGCTGAGGGCAACTAAGATGCTTAGCGATATATGTGGAGAGGCAGAGGAAACGCAACATCTTTAATGTGAGGAAGACAGGGCTAAAGGTGGATTTATGTATAGTCTTAAGCTGTTTTAATAGGAATCACAGGCAAGATGGGGGAGGCATGTTCTTCTCAGGTGGTGAGCAAAATGACAAGAGATAAATCGTTGATTGCAACAAGGGAAATCCCAATTACACATAAGGAAAAAGTTCTTCTCAGGGGGGGTTATAAAACACTGGAGGAGGTTTTACAGAAACCTAGTGGAATATCTGTCCTTGGGGACTTTCAGAATTTGGCTGGCTGAGGCCCTGCACCACCTGGTTTAAACCTGAAGTTAGTCCTGCTTTGAATAGGTTTTTGGAGCTTTTGACCTCCAGAAGTCCGTTCCAACCTAAATTTCTCAGTGATTCTATGAAAATGGAGCTGGATTTTGTTGCAGGGTATTCCAGAGTTGTAGGTCCAAGTTTAGAAAACATTCCAGATCAGTGTTGTTTTATCAGGGAATGCTGTTGGAGGTGGTTTGAGCAGTCTTAGATTATATAATTCCTGTCTGAGGCTACGTAAATCAAGACTAGTGCTTCCTAGAATATGTTTTTATATGCTTCTTAGAAGTGTGTTTGGGTTTTTTTTAGGCAGTCACTGCTCTTATGCACCTATTCTAGCTATAGAATTAGTTTAACGTGCAATCCCACAGGAGATAATAGGGCTGGAATATACGACTGATGCAGTCATACCACTGAGCCAATGCTGGCTGCTAAAATAATATAATACATGGCTCATAACTTGCTGCTCAAATTCTGCTTTTGGTCTAGCCGTGCTTACAGGATCTGTAATTCATATTCTTAATTACAGTTCTTGAAAGGCGAGTGTAATTTATGTCAGCCTTTTTCATTGTTCCTCTCGGTTTAGCAGTGAAATCTTTGATTTCAGAATAATGCAATTCCAGACTCTTTGAACGGTAGAATCTCCCAGTGTGCCCTAGTATCTGCTGGATGTGATACGGGTGAATGTACCCAAGATGGTTTGAGCTTGTGCAGCAGCTCATTGCTGCTGAAACATAAAGAATAATACAGCAAAAATAAAGGTATTGTCTTCTAATAGATTAATCACTTGAATTTGACCCAGAGAAGAGGCAAATAAACATCATGGCCAGAGCAAGAAATATTGCAGAATGGAGGGAGAAGGAAGGATATGTTCTCTTACTGAAGCTTTCAGTCTTCTCTACTTTCTCATGTAGTTTCACTCTGAATCTCTAAGCAGTTCATTTGCAAAGGAGCATGCAAGGTTGACTGTTACTGCCAGACAACTAGCTTGCAGTGCAGATCTCCCATCTCGTAGGGGATCTCAAGTGTTCTTATAGGGGAAGATTCACTTAATCTTATCCTCACAGTGACCAAGAATAGTAGTAGTGGACTTGTTGAGTGTTCCTCGTAAGCAATGGAAACTGAAGCTAAAAAAACTAAAACCAACTCAAGATAGTTCTGTCCTGTCATGGCTAAGGTAGCTTGCACTCTGGACTTCTGCTGTAGGAGGCAGCTGACAGATTTAATAATGTTAATGCTGGAGCTTTGTTGTTTGCATTTGCAACAAGGAGTGGCCTTTGGTTTGGAAAGGTTCATAAAGATTTTGGGCATACATATTCAGAGGATTTTTTTCTACTCTTCCAAAAGCAAAGTAGGCTAGATTGTTAATTCTGAAATTACTCTGAAGAGTTGAAAATTAGAAAACTCTTAGGCGGCTGACTAGCCAGCTTGCTTTTGTATCGAAGCAATAGATTTTAGCTAAAATGTTTTGAAGTAGTGTTTTGTTTTGGAGAGGAAAGGGGGAATTAATGAAAGGCTTTGAGTAGTTTGTTTTGGTAGAACTTGAGATGACTATTTTGCAATAGTATGTTCAAATAAATGTTACTTAATTAACAAAGAACAGGAAAGTTAGGAATCTTCAGGAAGAGCGTAATGAATGTTACCTGTGGAGTCCTTAATCTGAATGAGCACAATTCTCTTTTTAGCAACTATTTTTTTTTTTTCTTTTTCCATGCATAATGTTTTTGGTGTAAATCATTCGCTTAGTTTGGCAGTCTGAATTATAAGAAAGGTCCTGCTTTTGACACATTGTGATCAGTATCATTACCATCATGGACCGATGATTTAAGTTACCTGATTATTTTTAGATTATTTTTAATTGATCTGATTGAAATAATTTGTTCATGAAATATGAATATATAAAATAAGTCACTTTTTGCATACAGAGCAGGGAACGGAGAGCACTTTCTGAAAGGAATATATGGAAAGTAAAGGGAATACTTGGAGTTACTCTTAAACTTTTTGGATTCCTTGTGGCTTTTTGTGACACATGCATTCACTACGTGGTGAATGCCAGAGAAAGTGTAATTTGATCACTGAGCCACGTTTAGTAAATACTAGTTTTGTGGGGACAGCCTGTTCTGTCCATAGGGGAAAAGCTCACTGCCAAAATCTAAAAGCTTGCTTTTATTTGGTTCTCTATTCTTTTGCTTTAGACTACTGAAATACAGATACGTGTTACTTGCGACACTAACAGCATCTGTATTTGCTTAGTAGTTGTAGTGTTTGGTCATTAAGTTTTCAAACTATACTTTTGTTGAAATCTGGCTAAATAGTTACTTTGAGAAAATATTTTGAGAAATGATTTTACAGAACTTTAGTGTATGATCAGTGAAACATTAAAATCTGATGTGATGCCCATAGACTGCTGCTGCTTAGCAACTGTTTGAATATTTTCAAGTCTGGTATATATGAAATAGAACTATTCTAGCTTCTCTATAGATGGTATATTTTAAAAACAATTAGCTAGTCTTCCACACATGACTTATACTACAGGTAAGGTTGAAAACATTAGCTGAAAGCTCTTTTAAGTGTTAAGTTTGTGTTCCTTCCATTTGGATTGTAAATGAGGATAAAGTACCTGTCTTGCTAGACATTTTCTGAAAAACATTCCAAAAGCTTATTTCTTTGGCACTAAATAATATTTTTTTCCTCTAGGGAAGAACATCAGGGAAGAAGGCAAGCATTAGCATTCTGTGAAATAGTTTTTCATCTTCAGATCATGGTTTCTCAGAATGATTTCAGCTGGCACAGCTTCTACCAGCCTCTGTTGCTCCAGTTGGCACAATCATTTGATTGGTAAAGTAATGAACAAGGCTGGGAAAGGGGTTTAGGTTAAAAAAATACCAAAAAATGGTATTACCAAGTAGGCTAAGATGTGTTCTGAATAAGCGATCTGATTTTTTTCATACAAGTGCTTGCTGAAGGGAGAAAGGCAAAGTGCCAGCCCGGGTACTAATGGGAGAGAAAAGCAGGATCTTCTTGCCTGTGAGAGAACTTGGACTGCAGACTGTCCTGAATGCTTCTTATCGTAACCATCATACCATGCCTGGTATAAATCTACTTAAACTACACATGAACGATTTTGATATTAGTGTTTCATAAGAAAACTTTGAGATACAAGGAGTGATAGTGTAATCTTAAATGGCTGCTTAATGAATGATACTGAGTTGCGAATACAAGTCAAGAACTTAAACTTCATTTACGTCTTCATTGAAATGTGAGTGGAAGCATATGGTTTGTGGTAATGAAGGCTTAGACTGTGGATGCTAATTCAGTGGCTTGAAAAGCAAAAACTTGTGTGTTGAGGACTGTACATGACTACGAGGAGGAAGTTGTGTGGTGTCGTGACTGTACGTGACAACTAGGAGAAAGCTTGTTCCTCCCTCTTCCAGTGCAGTGCACTGACAGTCCAAACACACAGGCGTGGGTTGGTGATGATCCATTTTAATGCTTGGAGCAATGGCTTTCCTGTAAATAGGATCACAAATTCCACCACTGTTGCTTGCAACTACACTTGTGTGTGGCACATAAAGTACATTTTTACATACAGGTAACTGAGTGTTTATACTGTATAGGAAAGAACATTGGAGGTGATACGTGATGAACTTATTTTGCTCTTAAATCATACAGGTTGTAACTTGTAATAGCTTACAGACTTGCTCAAAGTACTATTGTTCAAGCTGTCCCTGGTATCTTTTTGCTTTTCTTTAAGCAGATAACCCCTCTAAAGCCAGTAGTACTGCTCAGGAATTTTCACTTCCAGCACATTTTTGAGTGGTGGTTTGTATAAACCAGGCAGTCTCAAAGTAGTCTGTGAATCATAGTGAAACGCTACATGAATGTGGCTTCTGCAAGCTGAATGGGGGGGGTGGGGGTGCATGTTGTATAGCAGTGCTGACAGTTCCTGGCTATACGACTGCCACAGATGTGAGAGCCCTTGCTATAAATTTTTGCAGAATGTTAGTATTCTTCTTTAACTGCCTGCTTAGCATATGGAGAATCAGAGATTTTGACCCTATGACCTTGAAAAATTCTTGTTTCACAGGTTAGAGTTGCTGCTGTGTTTTAAAATGAGATCAGCAAGAGACTGCATTGATAAGACTGTTTGGAAGATATCATAGTTCAGAAGTGTAGTGTTTTGTCTAGTGAAACACAAAAGGAAGATGATGAATGAGCTGTAGTATGATGAGAAGAGAGAAATTGTCTCTTTGGTTGCGTTCCAGTATGTTAAAATCAGGAGCATGCAGTTCTTCTCCTGGCGTTACTACAGAGTTATTGCATGATGTTAGGCAGGACTTGAGTGATTTGCATGCAAATACACATCACATGTCTTAATTGTGATGTTACTAATTTTTTTATTCTTCTTAACTTCCCAGTGCTTAATTTTTTTTGCTGAAGTAATGTTATGTGGATGTGTATTTAAAGTCTTTGTTGAGTTAAACATTAATATAGACTGCTCTGCAGTAGGTGTATCAACTGTTGAACATTACACACCAATTTAAGATACAAATTAAGAATAATTAATTAAAATCGAGGTGTATTTAAAATAGGTACTATTTATGGAGTTTGGCTGTCATGATATGACTGAATCACCCTTAAATTTAAAAGTAATACAAAGTATCACAACTAGATTTAATTTGGCTTTGGTACATTCATGTTTTTTTGAGGCCTTTTATTCAGTTACTGTGTTGGTCTGTCTTTTGCTTGTAGAATATAATAAACAGTACGTAACGTGGCTGCAAGGGCAAAAACCAGCAGGAATAATCTTCATAGCAATTTTATTTTTCATAGTAGCCTTATTGTAGCAGGAAATGGGAATTTTAAAGACTTTTTTTAGTTGTTGTTATTCTAATATACCTATTGTCAGAAGCTCAGTTTTAGAATTTAGTAATGAGGATTCCTCAAGCTAGAGAGACCTCTCTTGCTTGCCATGTGAAATGTATTGCATCTCATTGGCTGGGTTAGAAACTTAGTAAAATAAATTTCCCTCCCAGTTGTGTGGCTTGAGGAGATTCCAGCACTGTGCCATGACAACTGCATTCAGAAGCATTAGCATTAGTGTTGCCCTTGCTACAGTAGGAACAACCCTTAGAGCAATAGAATAAATAAAGGATGGAGAGATCTTTGGTTGACTCTATTCTGGGAGCATTACAAAGAAAACAAGATGCTTCTAAGTCTTAGAGCAGAGGTGGTAGTTCCCTCCAAATCCATTTTCCAGACCTAGCATTTTTATTTCTCCAGCTTCTGCTTGTGGCAAGAGTTAGGCTTATATCCTTTATATTTCCTTATGCTCTTGCAGTTACCCTTATTTCATCCTCGGTAAGAGGACTGAACTGGCATCCTTTAAGACAACCACTCTTATCGGTAACTTATATGGGGCTGTATTAACACCTTCTGAATTTGTTTCATCTGCTTATCTAAACCACAGCTGAAGTTACTTACTTACCTGCTCCAGTCAGATTCAAGAGACATAAAGGGAACGGGGCGGGGAAAATAAAAGACCATGCTTGCTGAAGGTGAACATCTTCCAAATAAGAACATGTAAGTTTTGATGTGAATTTTAAAGAACTGGAGAGAGTGGCAAAGGTGCAACTAGTCCTGAACTTGGAACATGTGGTCACATTTGTTTCTTTCTATATTCATACAAACATTTGAGATTTAACAAAAAAAAAAAAAAAGCTGTGAGATATGGAAGAAAGGGGTAAATCATGGCCTGTGTTTTGGACATCAATGAAATTACTTCTTCCTCTTTCCCTTCCCCTTGGCCCCGTGCTGGCTGGGTGAGTTTCTCAAAGGTGAGTCCAGGTTTTGTTGGAGTAGGACTTTCAGATCTTTGCTTCCTGTATCTGTGTTTCCTGACAGTGGACACCACGCTTTTGCTGGGTCGTGTTGCAGTAGCCAGCTTGTGCCAAAGTGAGTCACTGTCTAGACTGGGGTTGCACCACTAAGGAAATAGAAATTTAAGTTAATAAATAAAAAATGGAGACTGTCTTACTGAAATCAGGGAAATAATTAGAAAAGCTTCCTTGTAAAACCAGGAAATAGCCTGTACATTGTGTGTGCCTAAGAAAGAGAGATGCAAATGGCTGATGATTTTCTTCCATAAATTAATGTATTCAGTTAAAGCAGAAAAAAAGCTTCATCTTAATTCTTAAAAATACTTTGGGTAAGCTTTTTGTTCCAGAAAATCTTCTTATTGTTGATACAGTAGGTGTGCTAGAACACCATCTTAGATCAATAGTATAAACAAGCCATTTCCTTCCTCTGAGGAAAAACACAATACACGGATTAGAGAAAATAACATAGCATATAATGTGAATAAGAAAGCAATTGACATACTTTCTTACTACCATGATTTTTGTGAATGTGTTTTTCTAATGTAATTGTATGCATACAACTTGCTATACAGCCGGACTTCAGCAGCATCATCTAATTGTAGGGGAAAAAAGAGTCTTAAGGCATTGCTTAATACATTTGATTTTGATGCAACTAAGAGAATTGCAGTTACCTCTGGTTTGGACATCACGGATATAAATTCATAGAATTGTTTAGGGACTTTAAAGATCATCTAGCCCAAGCCGCTTGCTGTGGGCAGGGACGTCTTTCACAGGATCAGGTTGCTCAAAGTCACGTCCAACCTGTGCACTTCAATGAGGGCCATCCACAACCTCTCTGGGCAACCTGTTCCAGTGTCACCACTCTCATCATAAGGAAATTCCTCCTTGTGTCCAATCTAAATGTATGCTCTTTTAGTTTAAAACCGCTACCCCTTCAGAGTTGTTTGTCTATAGATATGGGCAATTATTGAGATACTTTGATTTTGGAATGTTGCCCCTAAAATGCTGTCATGTTCATTTCTGGCTTACAGCTGTAGGATGATGGAACTTAGCATTTTTTAGAGGTACTTGCTTTAGTGTTGGTAATGAAGCACAGAAAGAAGTCTTTCAAATACCAGTCTAGTCATAACCAAAGCCACTGTAAGATTGGCTTACATAATGGAAGCTTTGAGATTTGTAATGTTGTTGCTGACTTCTGTATTGAACTGCTGAAGTTCAGATATTTGCATGGGTACGGAGGCTTTCCAGAGCTTCCTGCTGTGAATGGAGTAACCCAAAATACGTATCAGAAATGGAACTACTGGGCAAGCAGCTAAAACATGGCACAGCAGGGCTTGTCTTGTTTATGTTCTCATATGAATTTTGAAGAAATATGGTAAGGCTGTCAGTGGGAGCATATTAGCAGGGCACGAATTTCACTCACAGACTTTCCACTTGTGGAAACATGACAATGGCATAGTTTTACATCCAGCAATTGTAGGTCGCTATGAATGAGAGCAAAAGCATTATATACCATGTTGAAATTAGCAGTTCTTCAGCCCTTTGCATTCTTTCATCTTTGAATTGGCAACATAGGAAAAACAGCACAGTACTTTCAGTTACAAAGTTGAAGATTTTTCCCAAAACTTTTTTCATGGATAAATCCGACAGTTATTTCAGTGTCAATCCAATTGGGCTTGAAGTGCCTCTCTGACAGTCTTCCCACTGGGAAAGGGTGTAGTAACAGTACTTTAGTGCAGAATTGAAGAGATGACACTTCTTGCTGTTCTGTTTAGAACAAGAGCTAAGATATGTGAAGTATCAGCAAGCATAACTTTGATTTGTGAGCAAATTCGTAGCAATGCTGTAATGAAGGGTGATCTCTACGATGGTTGTATGTTAAGGCATAAATACGTTGTTTCACAGAACCTGTTGGCTCCTCAGTATGAAACCCAGCAGTTGTTCTTTAGTAAAGTATTTCAATGTGAATTTGATTCTCTTTGTGCTTTTTTGAATCCAATTTCAAACTGTTTCCATCTACATTTATTTCTGAGTCATATTTCTGTCTTCTAAAAATAAATTGTTTATGCATAATTTTGAAGAGAGCTTTACACTGTGGAAGCCTGGTATGTTCCTGGTTGTGTGATCTTTGAAGAGCAAAACGCATCATGCTCTTCCTATGTGCCACCTCCTATATGATGATGTCCCTTGGTGGCTCTTTTGATAGTAATCATGTACATCAGTCTCTTCTGAAAGGTTTGATATCTAGTTTTTGCGCTGTCTGGTTTTGTCTTTAAGCTCGGAAAACACAATCGAAAAGCACTGCAAAATATCTAGGGTTATGGCTTCGTGGAAATCGTGATTCTTGTTTCATCAGATGTCCGTTTCATTTAGCTGAAGATTTTTAAATGACATATGGGCTTAGCAAATTTAAGCCGAATCTTACCTGGACTCGGTGAAACTATCATGGGACTAGTGACTCCAGAGTTCAGATGGGCAGTTCTGAAGTAACCAGTCATGGTGGACTGTGGTTTTCAGTGGTGGAGGTCGGAAAGCTCTGCAGCTCCAGGTTTAATTGGAGTGTGGTTTCGTACTATTGAGAGAGTGTTTGGAGCCAAGAGGTTTTGAGATGGGCTTCTGTGTAGTTAGGCTACAGGGTAATCCTCCTTGGCCAAGAGTCAGCTATTGTAGAGGTTTCTGAAGATATTGAATGAACTTGTCATTCATGTCCATTTTATTGCTGCTGTTGGCAGTAGGTTACTGGCAAGTTGCATGAACATCTACAGCTTTTTAGGGGGCAACTTGTTGAAGAAGACTTTGATCTGATTTGGACTGAAGTCAGGTATAAAAACTGGAACTTTACAGACTGCTCTGGCGCCAGCTCTTTTTAGAATTGTGTGTGTAGAGTAACGATTGAAATTCACAAAAGCAGGGGGATAGAAATAAACAACACTTTCAGGTGTTTGTTACCCTGCTTGTTACAGTGGTCATAACCAGCCCGTACAACTGGCTTGCGTATCACAAGCTTAACACTTTCCGGACTTAGAGGTACCAAGGACTTTATTGACCATGACTTTGACTCTTCTTTCTGTTGCAGCTTTTACCAAACTAGGTCCTATTCCACAAACTAGGAAGCAGTAAAACATTGGAAGACATTTTGTACTTTCACAGCTAATGATGTTTAGGGAACTAAATACAGAGAAGGAAAAGCATAGGTGGGAGCAAGGGGTAGGAATAGGTGATTAAAATTCCAGTAGGCAATCTTGTGGTGTGTAATAGGTCTGATGATGCTTACAGATACTATCTTCAGAAGTGTCATTACAATTTGGAAAAGAGATTCTTGATTCATGGCACTTACCTGAAACTATTGGCTCAATGTTCAGAAGCAGCCAGAAAAGCCTGCAGAGGTATTGTGCATCATCAGAAAAATACAGAGGACATGAGGAACAGCATCTTTTTGTTCCTGTGTAAAGCCCCGGTGAGCCTTCCTGTTGAGTACTGGGTGCTATGGTCCCCGTATTTCAGGGAGGATATATTGGTATTACAGAAGGTAGCAAGAAGTTTTTGTTTTTGTTTTAAATCAGGGTGATGACCCTTGCCTTTCAAGGAGGGACTTAAGGACAGACTTACCAGTTTGGAGAGGTGAAGGTTATCGGGGGATTTCTGAGTGAAGCTTACAGATTCATGAAGGTGGTGAATGCGGAACTGTTACTCACCAAATCCTGCAACCTTAGAACTATGTAGCACTTGAAGCTTACAGGACAACTGGTTAGAAAGAGTCCGAGGAAGCCTTTTGGTTGATTTTTATTATTGTTGTTATTACTTTTATATGCACAGACTAGTAAATTTCTGGAAGCCTTTGCCACAGGGTGTTATGGAGGCAGATTTCAGTAGGTTAAGAAAAGAAATTTGGTAAATACGTTGTCAGCAGGTCTGTAAAGAGAATAGGCAGGGATCTGGTTTCTAATTTCTAATTTTTCTAATTTCCTTAATTACACAGTTTTGTATACTAAGAGAAGGAGAGGAATGTACTACAAAAAGGCACAGACTTACGTGTTCTTCCTGAATGTTGCTTTTTGTTGGTCCTGTTGCAGACAATGCTGAGCTAAGATGACTGTTTGTCTGACTCATCAGAACTTCTTATGTTCTTATGTTAGTGTGCATTGTGACCAGAGAATCTGTAAGAGACTACAGCAACTAGTTAGATTTAAACTGGTTGTTTAAAATCAGCATTTTTAGGAAGGCTTTGAGGTTTTTTTCTGTCAATCATCCATCAAAAACATTTTAAAGGAAATGTAGACAAGTGAGTTGAAAAGAAGAGAAAAATAACAAGCTTAATTAAGCAAATATTGCTTCTGTGGAGATTATATCATTGTTTCCAAACCATTTTTTGATAAAGGCTGGTCGTACAGCTGTGTGTTTTCCTGCCGCTTTTTTATCTTCCTCCAAATTTCAGAACAATTGCACTAGAAATAATGCGTACTCTTCAAAATAGCAATAACTACATTTGACAGTAGACTCCAGGGAGTTCATAGAGGATTAGCTTTATCAAAGCTTTGTTGCAGCCATAGTAGAAGCTTCAGGGTGCAGAAGGAGAAAATAATGTGAAATACACTTTGCAGCTTTCTCATACTGTTAATCTGTGGAAGAAACCCGATACAATCACAGTTGGGGATGTGAAGGTTACTTGCTGCTGGAACTTCCCCTGAATTAATAATGGATTTTTCATTCATTGGGGTGGTGAAAGCAAATTAGGATGAAGCACCAGAACGGGTTGCCCAGAGAGGTGGTATATGCCCCATGCCTGGAAACATTCGAGGTCAGTTTGGACAGGGCTATGGGCAACCTGATGGAGCTGAAGATGTCCCTGCTCACTGCAGGGGGCTTGGGCTAGATGACCTGTAAAGGTCCCTTCTAACCCAAACAAATTTGTGATTCTATGAAGTACGGAGATGCATCGAAAAGGAGGGAGTAAATCTGCTTAAAGTTGGAGAGAATTGATTACCTGAGTAAAATTGACAGGAAAGATGCTAAGACTGGAATCTTAATACAGGCAGAACTTAGAGTTACTATGGAGTTCATTAATATAATTAGCAAAAACCCCCCGACTGGGTTATTTAATGCATTTTTCCTTTGTCTATATAATTTCCATGTGACATCCTACAGTTGCCATGAAACAGGTTCTGCAAGACACATGTGAAATGTGTGGTTACTTCTGAGGTGGAGAAAACGCTTCATCAGTACAAATTTAGAAGATTGAGTGTCATCAGGTACTGTATTTAAGATACAAATGGCATTCAGTCATCTTGTTTTTTTATCCTCACCTATATTCCCAGTGTAACTTAATGGATAGAGTCCTTATTTTCAAATTGATGTGAATACCCAATAAATCATTGGTTCTTTGACAGCAGTTAATTGCACTTTCACTGTATTTATCAGGAAATAAAAATGAAGAAAAATAGTATGCTTAGATTTTTCTCTTTGTGATCTTTTCATTTCAGTTTGGTGAGATTAATTTGTTCGTGAGGGGGGGAGTGGTATGTTAGCTTCTAAACCAGAAGGCTAACTTGTGACGCAAAGCTTCTAGTGGTGTTGGAAGAACTGTGTGGACAGGGGAGCACATGACAAGTATTGCTCTTAAACAGTTGGATGTGCCCTTGAGAATGAGTACAGAAAGAATTCAGAATGCCTTCTCAGCTATCTTACAGATGCTTTTCTTTCGTCACCTCTACTTCATCTCCAGTAAAAATGAATTGAAGCCCTTTTTACAAATTTCAAAGCTTTCAGGTCCAGATTTCTGTTGTTAACGTGCTGTGCAGAGAACACGTGTCAAATTTCAAACTGTCAACTATAACAATAGTTTGAGGCAACCTTCATAACTGTTGTGATAGATTTTTCTCTAATGAAACTATAGTCCTGAGGAATTATTTATAGTGATCTGATAAACCTTATTTTTAAGGTGCTCATGTATGAGGTTTGCTAACATACTGGTGAGCTAAGAAAAAGTCAGCTATGCTTTGGCAGAATCCACGGAATGGCCCACAGTAGAGGAAGGTGGTCTAGTTTTTAATTCTCTCAGGGGTGAAAAAGGTCCCAAAACAGCCAACTTATGTAAAATCCATGGATAGAATCCCTCGATGTGCACGTTAACATGGCTGACTAGCAAGCATTAAAGTAATTCAGTTTCAATAAAGAATATCCAAACTAATTTTTTTTTCTTTGTGCAACATGAAAAAAGTACAACCCCAACTAATTTTCCATGAAAAAGTAATTGTGTAAGTGCCATATTTTCCAAGAAAATACCTGACAGACTAAATCTCTATAAATGTTTTATATGTGTGCACTTTTGCTCTGGGACCCATTATAGTAGATTGTTATTCACACCAGGAGTTAAAAAGACATTATGAATCATGTTAAATTAAAGCTTATTTCTGGAAATAAATATTTGTAATGAATTTGGAGGAAGAAAAAATACCAAGGTATGAATTGCTTCCAGGTATGTTCACGTAAAATAGATTTTTTTCCATGTGAACATTATTATTTCTTTGAACTGTTGCAGGGTTTACCATCTTCCTCTCATTATACTCATCATTAATTGATACAAGTCTTTTGGTCTAATCCAATCCAATAGTGTGTTTCGGGGAGAAGTCTTGGTCATGCTTATTTGTAATTCTGATTTTTTTCAGTTTTGTAGTCATGTGATGGTCAGGTTTATATCCTCTCTCGTATTCTTATTTTGATTCACAACAGTGCAGAGTAGAGATCTGGCAAGTAGTTAAGTAGAAGTGTTACTTTTTAGGAGGTTAAGGATGAGAACAGAAACTAGTTTTAAGGAGCTGAATTTAGTAGTATTTTTCTGTAGGAGATGGATGGTAGTGAGTGGAGGATCTTGTGGTTTTGGTGAGAAGATTATTCTGTTTTAAATAGAGATACTGCAAGAACTGTTGAAATGGTTCAAAGTAGCCATGGAAGGGCTGGTAATGTATTAGAAAAATTACAAATTACATTCTGCTAGGCATATTTAGTAGTTCTATTTCCATCATCTAGTTCTCTCACACTCTATAAAAGTACACATTTAAAGCATTAGTGATGTTCGTGTAAATTTTTATATTCTATCATTTCACTTCTTAATCTCTTTTGCAGAGCGAATATAGAACTCTATGGTATAATGAGCTTGTTTCTATATTTTCTCCCTTACACAATTACTCTAAATTTTAAGAAAAAAATGTGGGTTCAGGCAGCCTGATAATTTGACTCCATGTAAGCATTCCAAAAAGAAGTGTATTAGGGTTAGATGGGGGGAAAAGACTATTTCATTATTTCTTGCTGTTTAATTTCTAAATGTATTTTGTACCATAGCTTCTCAGAGAATCATACAATTTTGGGGATTTTATTCTTGGGTTTTTCTTTTTTCCCGCCCTGCAAGTTGTCAGTTTTATAGTTAAAACTGTGCAGTCCTCCTGGAGCTAGGAACCTGTTTCTTTAAGGAAAGTTGGCCTTACATGCAGTGGTATCTCTTGATTTTTTTTTTTTTTTCTAATTTATTTTTTCTTTCCTCCGTTTGTTAGTCATGTGTAGTGGAAGTTTCTAGTCTCACATTTGAAAAGGGCTTGCAGGCATAGGTGAGGAAGAAAAGGAAGGACTAATAGCCATGGAAATCAGTATGTAAGAGGTTGGAGAGGCAGGTTGCAGGAGGAGAATATGGCACTTACTCTGATTTTGGGTTTTTTTTCTTTTTTCAAGCAATAGGGTTACAAAAATAAACCCCTAACCTAATTCTAAGGGAGACTGACGCGTAACAAGGAAGTATAAACTGGCAATAAACTTGCAATGTTCATTACTGCCAGAGGAATGAGATTCCACTTCAGAGGGATGTTTTGTGGCTAGAGATTCATAAGCTTATAATATGATTGCCAGTCTTAACTATAGACCAGAGACATCGTTATGTTCCTGAAAGAAATGGCAACAATATCTAGAGCAGCCATACTTAATAACTCGAGCTGTTCGGTGTAAGGAGATCCTGAATGGAAAGTGACCTAAGGTTGGCCTGCAGCTGAATTAGCAGCTTGGAGTGGTGAGTCAGAATGGAGTTCTGGCTGAAAAGCAGGGTTCATAGGGGGAAGGTACTGCTCAGGAAAGCATGGAGTGAGAAGGGGAGAAGACAGTTTTACTTTTTTGAGCTCTCCAGCAGGTAGGTGAGTAGTTTGGGAGAATTGGGGAACTACTTAATCCTACTGAAGGAACCTGAGATAGGTGAATGTAGAGGGGTTGGGTTGTTGGCGGTTTGTTGGTTGGTTGGAGTTTTTTCTCAGTCATCTTGGTAATTGCTTGTCTGTGTCTGCTGTCCTTCTGCACCTCTTGAATCCATCAAAAGAAATGCCAGAAATCCCTTGGCTGCCATCTCAACAGGCACTTAGCAACCTCTACCGGTCTTACATTGCAACTTGTTGCATCTATTTTGCTGTATTTACAGCAGTCTTTTTATGTATGTCTGTAATCTGTATCGTTAATGCAACAAAGAAATGCCCTCTTGTTTCTGCATTTAATAAATATTTGTGGCTAGATTTCTAAAATAAGCTTTTAGATCGATTACTTTTATAGCACTTTTAGCCATGTAACACATGACCAGAGCCATTCATCTTCTCTAAGAATCCAGTAAAGCACAGATCAGATGTGATCATATTAAAACTGTAGAAAAGCATGAGCAATTTACTTATTAGATGTAGCTGAAAGATAAAGGCAGCTGTAAAGGTTTCATTCGATTTTGGGGAAGGTGAAGGGCATGCTGTTTATTGTTGCAGTGTTCTGCATATTTCCAAAAGCTGTTCTCTTGAACTCGTGAAGGCTGTTTCCAGAGTGGCAGCTGACCATAAATGGGACTTCAGTCATTATGAGTGCATCATAAGTTCAACTGCAATTGTTCAATACAGCAGTTATATTTGCACAATTACCTTTGATAATTCTTATGGCATGCACTGTATGTGAAGTTGCAGTAAGAAAAGATGATCAAGTAATGTTGTTAGGTATAATTACTTCATAAAATCAGTTTTGGCAGAATTTACTGTGAAGAACACTTACATTATAATTGTTTTGTGAAAAGTCAGCGTGATACTAAGCTTAAGGTTTGCATTGAAGAAATGTCTCTGATCTGTGGCATGTATGCTCTATGAGAAGAAAGGAGATTTAGAAATGTATTTATTTCTTAACTAGCTATTGGTCCAACATTAGAACAATCTAGTATTTGGCATCTGAATCATACTTCACATTAAATCTTCTTTGACATCTTTAATAAACAAGATAAGCAGTTTATTTTTTGTCTCATACTCATGGTTCTGAGTAGCCTTTGGGAGATGACGCTTTGTTTACTTTCGTATGAATAGTTTTCACAGAATAAAGCTTCAACAGGAGCTCCATCCGTGTTCCATCATGTTACAATTGCCAGGCCTTTTAAGTTATCTGGGGATCTTGCCAGTAGTCTTTAAAAGAACACAGCTAATTAATTCCTCCATTTATTTAGTATTTCTGGCGTAAGTGAGCACTGGGATCCTTGTGTGCATGTCTCTCTTCAACAGTATAAAGTCACACTGAAAGGTTTTTTGAGATAGCTAAAAGCAGTATGTATAAGGGTTAGTAAATGGACATTACTACAAAAATAACTTTACATTGTACTGCACTCCAGTATTTAGAAGTTTTCCTTTGTAAGTAAACTTCTAATGGTTTTAGGAAGAGTTCTTTCTCCGAGTCACCATTGCTGGATTGTGTTTCTGGTAATTAATTTCTTAAATAGATGTTTTCAATTTCCCTCTCACCTCCTGTTGATAGCTTTTTCTGCTACACTGTATTACTGACCATCTTGGCTGTTCACTCTTGCATTTGTGCCTTTAGGTTTCCACTGGTATATAAAACTTTCTAACAATATTCTGGACATCCTGGTGCCAGATTCAGAGTTCATGCCTAACAGCGCTACGTTTCCGTTCCTTAGGCTTACATCTGTCAAAATAACTTTCAGTTCCTTTAAGGTTTCCTCTAGCAAGATGGATGCAGAGTTCCTTTTTGTAGTTGCCTTGCAACATCAAGAATTGGGGGGAAAGAACCTTTTAGTCTGTCTGTACTAGAGAGGCCTTGTGAGGCCGCTTGTCCTGCCACTTCATACTACCATAAAGTTAGTCTGAGTTTATTAATAATATTTAAATGTCTTTGAGCTCTGCAGTAGGTTTTTATTTTAAGTGATTATTGAAGTGACCTGAACATTCATATGATACCAGTGTATTTTTCACATGCTATAGTTGGTGTAGCCATATTAGTTACCTATTGTAATTGAAACTGAAGAAAACCTTGTTTTGTGAACATGGTGGATATACTGCTTAAAGGACTTTTGAATATATTTCATTGTGAATTAAAAGAGTGGGAGCAGAGTCTATTGCATTTATTTTCTCCCATACTACAGTAAATAGACTCATGTTCCACCATGTTGACACATTTGATGCACATGAACAAAAATTTCTTAGTAACTTCAGTGACATGATAGAGTAGATGTTAATTCTAGCTCTTCCTGCAGTAACTGCATGCATCTTCTTGGTGCTAAGCCACCAAAACTTAAAAGTACGATAGTAAAAATAAGCCATTTACCAAGTATTGCATGCTACCAACAAATAATTGGATTTTGCAGACATTGGTTGATACCCATAAATCATTTTATGCCTCACGAAGATGTAGAAAAGCTTCTTTGTAGCAATTCTCTGAATTTTAAGGTAATTATTGGCATATTTTGCTGTTTCAGAGTGATAAATGGAAATTGTGGCCGATGTGTGTTTTATCAGAACTACAGATGCTGAAAATGAGCTAGAACACGAAATACTTATTGAAATGAAGTACTGGGGTGATGTGGAACATTCTCCTGGTTTTAAATGTTTTAAATAATGTTTTTTTAGTATATTCTGTGTGGTTTTTTTTAAAAGAATGGATGCATGAATCTTTCCATGCAGTTTTTGTTGCAATAGCTTTGAAGGTGCTGTTCTGCCTATCTGATTCATCAGGCAAAAGATGGACTTTTTATAAAGAGTAAATACAAACCTTTTAGTACCCTATAGGGAGTTTGAGGTGGAGAGTATAGATTTTACTGCTTTGGTAATGATATAGTGCATTGTGGTATGGGTTACTTTAGGTTAGAGAAACTGGAAAAAAAAATGAAGATGTCTTAGGAGGACTGAGGGGAGGTTAACTGTTTATTTAGCAGTAACTTCAATGGGTTACTCAGTGTCAGAGTGGTGGAAAAATGGCATTTGATACTGAACTAAGGCAAACCAGTTTCCTTCCTGTTAATAGAACCCTGTATTTTTCTGGACTTGCTGTGATCTTGCTAGCTTTCAATTTTAGAGAAGCATTGCAGCGCATTTATTGAGGAAACAATTAAATTCTTTAACTGCTTAATTTCTTCGGGAATTGCTCTGCCAAATAGTATTTTTCTTAATAGTTGCTTGAAAGAAAGTCTGAGGTCAATAGTGTTTTGTCACTGCTCAGATTTGTCTAGCATTCTAAACCGCCGTGTTTTTAATGAGACATGGATTCATTCATTTCTAAAATTGCACTACCACTGTCCTGGAGTTCTCAGAGTGTAAGCACGTAAAATTTCGGGGCAGTGTCAGCCCAGCTCCCATGTTCTGTCTGAGGGCACGGACTTCAGGCACCGGGGAGCGGGATCTCCCGTCGCTGTTCGTGCAGGCCAAGGGCAGATGGCTGCTGTGTGTGCAGCCGAGTGTGAGTGTGTGCGCGCTGGGGGTCTGGCTCTGCGCTGGCTGTAGGTTGTGCACACTGCCTACATCCGCAGCCCTGCTTCGGGCCTGCCACAGCCAGCAGAGGCTTGTGCCAGGGCCTCAGGGACTCTGACGCTGTTCTTTGTTCCCAAGCTGTTATGAATTGCTTGCTTTGAACCTCAGTACATGTAAACGGGCTTTAGCATCGTTTGAACAGTGTGTGTACGTACCAACCATTGTGCTACCTGGTGCATGGGAGGGGAATGGATCTCTTCAGTACTTGAATTTGTGTTTAAAGGCTGCCTTGTGACTTCATTTTAACTTCTGCAATTCTTATCCCTTATTTCAACCATATTAATGTTGTGTTTAATGTAGATTTTCTCTATAGTAGAGTAACGGCCTGGCACTTTTTCTGTTAGAAAATAAGTTACTGTTTTTTGTTTCAGATGAGGTGTTTACTTGTGTTTCTCTCTGGCCAGGGTGATTTTTCTCAGTTGTGCAAGCCAAGATTTGGTGCCTCAGTTGTCTCTTGGAAGTGATTTTTTTCAAATGTATAGCTCGAGTTGTTCAAAACGAAGTATTCTGGTCCTCTGCTTGTCCAGTGTTGCAGTTTGAGGCATCTGAGGTGTGCCTAAACTGCAGTCTAAGGCACAACCTCAGCTTACTTAGGCATATCCATGCTACATTTAAATTAGTGATCTCGGGTACTGATAGCAGCAGCCGCCGGGCGCCTTATGTAGCAGTTGTCTTCAATATTTCTCTGTCCCTTTGAGATAGCATTCTTGCTGTATGCAGAGTAAATTTGTGCAGAGGAGTGCAGGTGTGTATCTAATGAAACTGTAATCGTACTGACTGTTAAGTGTTAATGTGTGCTCACTGCGTTGAATTTACTTGTATATGACTCTCACAAAATCCTGTCTTGCCTGCTGCTCTTCCAGATCTTCATACCAGTCGCTTTGCTAATAGGTTTTTGGTTTTTTAATTGTACAGGTCTGGGTGGAACCAGACCTCCTAGCTCCTGAAGAGTTGGGCTGCTCTGGCTCTGTTAATAAAGTGCACTAAGAGAAGGGAAGCTGAACTTGCGTAGTCAGATAAACAGAATGTGTATTCTGGAAAGGAATACCATAACCTGAGTTTCCAGTTGTAGCAGTCTTGGCTGGTACTTTTCATTCATTAAGGTGTTTTGAAATTGTGATACTGTTTTTCAGTAGTGGAATATTGTATTCTGTGCACTTAAACTGTGGGTAGGACTGTGATCTCTGTTGTATCAGAACATCTCCGAATATTCTAATAAAAATTTATGTTCTTGCTTGTGTTTTTTAATTAAGCACATATTGAGATTATATCAGAGAAGATGGCATTTATGGGACTGAAATAATGAGCAGATGTTTCCTGAAGTATTTTTAAGACTTCCAGTCTCCACTATTTTATTACCTAACAGGTTGTTTTTTCCCATGTGTAGTGCATATAGATGGAGCCTTCAGAATAACATGTATTTGGGGCTAGTTTGTTTTTTTTTCTTTCTCCAGAGCTATTCTTAAATTGTTGTCAGAAAGTTGAACTGGTTACTGTGTTGCTTTTTAGATCATGTTCAGCTATAATTGGAGGTGTTCTGGTTCAGGCCAATTACCAGCTGACTGGTAATTGTATCACTGGAGTCCAGAGAAGCCGTAGAAGTTGAAAAAGTCTTATAATAGTGTAGTTCGACTTCAGTCCTGGAATTGTATTACGTCTGTCTTGTCATCTCTGCTGAAAATGGTGTGCTTTGTACTTTCCCATCAATTTATTGCAGTTTTTCTCCATTTTTTCAGTCTCGAAGTTGTAGAATTGTACTGCATTACATTTGAATCACAAGTGGTGTCAATGCACTAGAAAATTGTTATTAATGCTCCCCAGTTAACTTGCCACTAGTATCCTTTTAGTGCAGAGAAGGACAAACATAAGCACATAGGCCCTTTTACAAAAGTGAGTGTCCCAGTGGGACTGTTGGGAAAGAACTTGGGCTGATGGGATCTAGGGAGCGGTGCATACAGGTGGCACTGGAGGCAGTTCTCTGCTGCAGGTTGCTGTGTGTCGGCACATGAAGTAACAGTGGATGTTGTGTATGAGGCAAAGGAAAAAGAAAAGCAGGTAGAGAAGGGGAAGAGAAATTGAATAAATCGATAGAGATGTTTGAATAAGACTTGCTAACTTAAGAGGTAAGTGAATGTTGGAGTTGACTGCTTTGGTTTTTTTATAAACCATACGGTAACACTCATTTGTAATATGAGTTTATATGAAAAAGATACCATTCCATTGCTTAACATGTAGATGCATTCTTCCAAACTTAGTTGGTTCTTGGTAAAAGCCTATGGATATCATATGGCCAGGACAGATAACTTGTATAAATGTGTTGATTGGGTAATTTGTGATATAACCTTCTACATAACTCTTCATAATTTCCTTCACAGGAGAAACAAAGTAGTTGAAGAAACATGAGTTGTTATAGGGTTATTTCCTTCTAGTCATAATCTCAGAATATTTAAGTATGTTGGGTGAAAAACAAGTAGACTATTGCTAGTAAATCCTGAAACTTAGAAACACTGAACTTCTAACCACAATATTCTGATAGTAAACAATAGCAGTGGTGATAAAGGCAATGGTGTAGATACACTGAAAAGCTGAATGAACACTATATTCCTATTTTTGATGTGGACTTCTCCATGTTTACTTGTGTGTTAAATAAATAAAAATGCTGTTCTTAAAAACAATGAATTTTAATACTATGACAAATCAAGTATTCTTATTTATCAAGCAATTTTTATTTGTATAAAGTATTATTTTTATAATGCAAATATAAAAGCTAAGATAGCAGGAAACTGATTGGGAGATGTGTTTATAAATGGGCAATTTTCAAGGCTATGAGTGTGTAAAGGGCAACTAGTTAGTCATAGATGTTGCATGGGAGAACACTGATGTAAAATACAGACTTACACTTCATAACTGGAAAAGGTGTTGGTGTTTGGTTGGGGGGGGGGGAATATGGTTTTTTGTTGGGTTTTGTTACATCAAAAGTGTCTGTTTCCAGTGTCTTAAAGTTCTACTTCCTCTTCCAGAAAATGCTGGGACAGAAGAGATGAGTACTTCCTTTACTAAGGCCTAAAACTGCCTGTTGAAAAACAATCCTGACCAGGCAATATACGAATGGCCCAAGGAAGCCAGCAAATTGATGTTCAGGTTTTACATGACCTGCGACAGAAGTTTCCTGAGGTACCTGAAGGTGTTGTATCCAGATGCATGTTACAGGTCAGTGTTTTGTTAATGACTGTACAAGTAAGCAGTGATACTTATTTTAAGCATCATGTACAGGTGTCTCCTTTGAAAGCAGATTGTTTTCTTTCTGTTTTACTTTTTGAGTGAGACATATGCACAGTCATTTTTTTCCCTAGCGGGCTGAATGTTAAATTGGCCTGTCTTTTCCATGTCTGATCAGGGGTGGCTCAAGGTAAACCAGCCTGTAAATCAGTGTGTGCATGGAGACTGCCATCTCATCAATCAGTATGCTCATGCCTTTTGGCTATCTTAAGAGCCAAAACTAACTGTGGCAAAAGGAGGGATGCAAAGCCAACTTAAGTCCAGCAGGAACAAGTTAAGGCAGTGTTACACAAATGCAGCTGCTTTTTTTTTTTTTTTTTCTTTTGTCTTTGATGGGCAGGTCCAGAAGCAACTTTGCTACCTGGTCTGCATCAGGCTTCAAGGTAATCAGTGGGCCCTTGCCTGAATGCGCGTTGGCACTGCTACTTTCCACTCCCAGCTCCCTTGGCCTGCAGAGCCAGTGTTGGTGGCCTTCCGCATCTTCTGCAGCAGGGAGCCTAGCAGGGTAATGCGAGCACACCCAAGTTTTCTGTCTGAGTCAGCCTGAATCGGGCAGGACTAGGTGGTTGTAGCCCAGCATCCACTGTGTCAGACCTGAGTGGGTGTGATGCACTGGTGTGCTTCTGCCCAGTGCTTCCCAGGGCTTTGGCTGCCAGATGGGCTTCTCTTGTTTTACTATAGCTTTGGAGTCCATGTTGCTCATCAATGGATTTCTGTTTGGCTTGGAAGTAACAAAGCATTTTTATCTGGTACTGCAGTTAAGGCTATGGGCAGCCATATCGTCAACTTATACCTCCAGCTATGTTTTCTATACTGCCACTGTCAGAATACTTACATGCGCATATTTTGTATCAATTTCTGCTCTATAACATCACGTTAGTTACTTCAGCAGATAAATAAATATGCCTATCCAAAGACCAACATAAGGACAGCTGAATGCCTAGAGTTAACAAATGCTGATAGACTTACTTGTTGCATAAACATGTTTGCTTTGCATTTTCCAGTGATCCCAAAGCATCCATACTGATTGGATTTTTTTTTATTATTATCTAAGGTATTCAGCCTTTGAGTACTCTGGATAATAAAAGGATTGTCTGAATATTCGTACTGATCATCAGTATACACAACTTGATTGTAAAGAAAGATGGGTCATGAGTTTCCAGAAGCTAGCTGTCTCTGGGCTATGCCTAGGACATCTGTGGTTATGATACAATTATGATATAAAGAATGTTGGTTGTCATGCTTTTTATATGTATTTTTATGTATAAAATACATACATATGTATACTTACTTAGTCACACACATGCATCCAGAAACAGTATTTATACTGTTGGGAGTAGAAGCGTGTCTGTGCCAATTTAATGTTTGTATTTTCAAGACTCCATTCTTACTAGAGTAAGAAGCTGTGAAAAGCACAATTCTTTAATAGAGTTGTTTTTGATTTGCAAGAGGGCAAAATTCTGCTCGGGGCTTGTGAGGTTTCAAGCTTTTCCCAACCCTTTCTCTCTAATTATTTAGCTGAAGAAGCAGCTGAACCAGACTATAAATTACCTGTATTTGTTCTCAGGATTGTACACCATGATTTTTATATGAGTACTCTGTAAGACTAATCTAATTTTTATACTGCAAGTACAGTGCTGTTCTTCAAACATGGGTACTGGTTGTTGAGCAAGGTCCATGGACTTGACAGAGTGAGTGCATCAGTAATCACCTTTTGAATGTAATTCTTGGTAAATTTAAAAGCTATTGCTTGGCTCTTGAGAGACTCAGCCTTCATAACACTGAATACAGTGGATTTTTATTTTTTTTACAATAAGGAGCCTTATAGCCATGAAGACAAGATTCTGCACATCCCATACTTTGACAGAGATATGGGAGAAGGGTTTAGTTTTTGAGGGAGTGTTTTGGATTAGCTTTTGTAAGAGGATTTTTCAAAAATTCTGTAGGGTAAGTAATGTTCCATATGTGCAATATTATTACACTAATTCTTTACACTAGAAAGCTAGCTTTTTTGGTGTTAACTGAGAGCTTCTAAGACTTGCCAACAAAATCCTGTTGGTGGCTCTTTGAAGTTTCATGAGCTCTGGTTTCTCTGAATCAGTTAGCTTCTAGCTATGCTACTCCTCTGAGAGGTTTTTTTTTTTTTTTAAAAAATGCCTAACATAACCTCTTTAAACCAAAAAATTTTGTACTTGGACTGATAGTGAAGATTGGAAAGCAGAATCTGAGAGTACTCTTGCATGTGTGTGCAATACTGCTGGAACAGTGTCTGAATCCTGAGTTCTGCCGCCTTGTCATTGACCATAGCCGAAGGAATTTCTGATAAATGCAGTAGCTATGGTTTAGGTCAGAGATAAGTACTTAAGGACATTATCAGTGTAAGAAATGGTGTGTTTGCCTTGCCCGCACAATACTTGGTGTGCAAGCATCATGTGTCAGGGTGAAGTTGTTTTTAAACCAGGAATTATAAGATATCTTAGGAGAGAGCCTGAAAGAGTTTGAGCAGTTACACAGTTTATGATGATATTAACAAGAGGCGTTTATAACAAGAAAAGTTTCTTCATGTTGCTTTGAATCGTGCAGGAAAATCATTCAGATACTTCAGTCCTCCTCTTTGAATTTTTTTAGCCAAACAGTTTCAGCTTGTTTTTAAAGGAAAGTTTGTAGCATTATATGTTTATCGTGAAAAACTCAAGGATAAACAGAGTATGCAAATATCTTGAGGTGAATAGCCCACTGATGAAATATCTAAACAATACCTAGCGTACTAAAAACAGACGACCACCAAAAATCTAATAGGATGAAATTTAAACTTGTGTAATCTAGGGAGTAAAAAGTTTTATTGCTTTCTTGGGCTGACAGTATTGAATGCTCCTGAAAGATTTTGCATCTCTCCATTCTTCCCAACAAGCCTCCTGCATTCAGCTCTCCCCTTCTCCTCATTTAAAGGAATCACTCCAGAGTCCTAGTTTGTGGACGTTGTCCTCTTTTGTTCTTTTCTGTGTCTGGAGCATTCTATAACCAGCTACTCCTCAAGTCTACGTCCTCTCCTTGCTTCCTTATTTCCCTCCAACATTCTTATTCTTTCTTTTTTTTTCTTTCTCTTTCAGGGTGCCAACATTTTAAACTCAGTTGGGACATGGGCAGAGCTAAGATGAGGGGTATTGTTTTGCTGGAATATGCTCAGTTCTGCCATCAACCGGTTCTCTGATCTGTAAAGAGCTAGAAGCGGTTGAAACTCTGCCTCTGCCAGCCAGAAGATACCAGGGGTTCCATGTGTCCCCGTTTGCCCTTTGAGTTCTCGAATTTGCTCATTGACGTCACTGAAATTTTGGAATTGATTGGATGCAGTCTTAAAAAAGAAAAAAAATTGTCCAAAGAAATGCATTCAAGCTGAATGTAAGGGCCTTGCAAGCTTGGCCTTTTCCTTTTTGGTTTGGTGTTTTTGGCCTTTCTGTTAATAATTTTAATTCACTGAAGTTTATGCAAAATCTGCCTTTAAGATCTTTCTAGCTTGTTTTTCTGTGGCATCCTATCTTTTTCCCTTTTCTGGCTCCCTTTTCTCCTTTGCAACAAATACAAGGCTATTGTTCTTATCTTGTCTTACCCACTGTTCTGTCTATGTGTGATTCCTTTCTTCACTACTAACTTCATTTGATTACTTTGTCCTCTGTTGCTTATTCCAAACTAGAGCAAATATGCATACCATCAATTTGATCCATTTTCATATCTCTGAAGACTTTTCTGCAACACTTCTTATATGCACTTGGCTAGTTAGATAGCCTTTAGGGAATCCTGTTATTTTGAAAGGTTTTGTGGCTGTTTGTGTTGGGGTTTTGTTTTGTTTGTTTTTTTAAGAATTCAGAACTGCATCTGACCTGTATCAACACATAGCTTTGGTTTTGTGGGGGGAGTTTAGCCTTGTCCTCCCTCTCCCAATTCTGTTGTCTATCCCTTTTTCTTTTTTTTCTGTTTTCTTTTTTGGTAAATCTGTAAGATAGACACGGTCTTGCCGTGTCTGCGCAACACTAAAGGACCTCTTATCCTGGTTGAAGGATGAGAACTACTGTCTGCTAGTTTAACAAGAATAACTTGATACAAAGCATGGAGCATGGATCAATTTCTTGCTTGTGTTATACTTTAACTAACTGATAAAGTTACTACTTGGCATACACAATTTTTTTTCTTGATTGTATGCATTCTTTCTAGTAACTTTCTGTAGGGTGGATGAATTTGATGCCTGTTTAGCTTTAATAACATCTGGGCCCAAACAGGTGCTCTTCTGGCTGAAAGTATTAACATCTGTTTCTTGGGGGGGTGTCTGTAAGCAAAGTTGTATGGGCAGAGCACAGTATTAAAAAATTATGCCACTGATGCATGTTTACTCTTTTTTTAGAAGTTCTTATGTAGGAAACTGAATTGGGAAGATCTGAGTGCAAAATTACTAAACGTGGAAAAAGAGAAGAGGGATTAGCAGTTTGCTTCCAAAATGTTCTTAAAAACCAAGTTAGCTAGGTTGTGGTTCTTGTTCTAAGTCATCCTATTACAGGTTTTATAAAGTAATTTTGTACAAATGTAAGTATTTAAAAGCTTTGCAGGCAGGGGTTTAAAACTAAAATACAGATGTTCCAAGGGTTTGCTGTTAATAGTTTCATCTTGCAAAAAGAATAATCCTGCTGTATTTGTATAAATTGAAGTTTTACATTTCTTCTGAAGTCATGTACAACTCCTTGGGTCAGCATGTTTCTTCTCTGCATAAGATTCACTTTCCGTTTTCAACAGGAGGTAGTGCATAGCTGGTATTGAAGTGTTTGGGAAAACATTTAAAATAAGCATGTACTTTGATATTTGTTTGTAAGTTATTAACCAGTAATATGTAGGTGTCATAAATCCATTCCTTCTGTCACTTCCACCCTAAGCCAGCAACCTGGTCATTGATGAAGATTGCTTTGGAATTGAGAAGGAGTAGCAAAAATACTCATCCAAGGTTTATCATACTGTATGGTGTTAACTTTTCAAGGTCCAAGATCTCGTTATCATTGCTTCAGCAGCAGTGCAGGCCTCCATCGTTGGTGCCAGTGACTGAGTCGCTGTTCTCAAAATAGTGAGCTTCACATGCAAGCCCTTTGTGCATGTGTAGCAGCTGTGCTAGCCAACCACCTAAAGCTTTCTGTTTGATGCTACGTTGTTAATTTTTCAATGATGATTGGATGCATATGTATCTAACTGTGATGGTATTGTATCAGTAATGTCAAACTTTCATCTGTCTTTTATAGAATAACAATAATTTGGATGCCTGTTGTGCAGTTCTCTCTCAGGAGAGCACAAAGTATCTCTACGGTGAAGGAGACCTAGGTTTTTCAGATGATTCTGGGATTCCTGGACTACGAAATCACATGACATCTCTTAATTTGGATTTGCAGTCACAGAACGTCCATCACCATGGAAGAGAAGGAATTAGAATGAATGGAAGTAGGACTCTAGCTCACAGCGTGAGTGATGGACACCTTCAAACCAGTCAGTCCAACAGTGAACTGTTTCAGCAGGAACCACAGACAGCACCTGCACAGGTTCCACAAGGATTTAATGTCTTTGGGATGGCTAATACAGTTAGTACGTCTAATCCAGGACAGCATCTTGGATTTCACCTAGGCAGCAAAGGAGTATCTAACTTGTCTCAACAAACACCCAGATTCAACCCCATTATGGTAACTTTGGCCCCAAATATTCAGCCTGGTCGCAATACCCCAACGTCTTTGCACATACATGGTGTACCTCCTCCTGTACTTAACAGTCCACAGGGAAATTCTATCTATATTAGGCCTTACATCACAGCTCCGAGTGGTACCACTCGACAGACACATCAGCAGCCAGGCTGGGCATCTCAGTTTAATCCTGTGCACCCTCAGCAAGCCTACCAGCCTTCGCAGCCAAGTCCCTGGACTACTCTTCCTACATCCAGTACTACGCCACATACCTCATCACAACACTCAACGCAGCCAAATCAGCAAGGCCACCAGACTTCTCATGTCTATATGCCTATCAGTTCTCCTACTACTCCACAAGCACCTATGATTCATTCATCTGGTAGCTCACAATCCTCTGCTCATAGCCAATACAACATTCAGAATATATCCACAGGACCTCGCAAAAACCAAATTGAAATCAAACTTGAACCACCACAAAGAAACAGTTCTTCTAAGTTGCGTTCAACTGGCCCTCGCACTTCCACTACTCCTTCCCTCAACAGCCAGACATTAAGTAGAAGTCAACCCACTGTTTACATATCGGCCAGTCCTCCAAATACTGATGAAGTGGTCACACGCAGTCAGCCCAAGGTCTACATTTCAGCAAATGCCACAACAGGAGATGATCAAGTTGTGCGGAACCAGCCCACGCTTTTCATATCGACAAATCCTGGAGTATCTACCACTTCTAGGAATATGTCTGGTCAAGTAAGCATGGGTCCTGCATTTATTCATCACCATCCACCCAAGAGTCGAGCAGTGGGCAACAGCACCACTGCAACCTCTCCTCGAGTGGTGGTTACGCAGCCTAACACAAAATATACTTTTAAAATTACAGTTTCTCCAAATAAGCCCCCTGCAGTTTCCCCAGGGGTAGTGTCCCCAACCTTTGAACCTACAAACCTTCTAAACCTTCCTGATCACTATGTTGAACCAGAGGGTATCCAGCATCTTACTGACCCTGTTTTAGCACATGTGGATAGGATCAGTGATGCACGGAAATTGAGTATGGGATCTGATGATGCTGCCTACACGCAAGGTAATATTCTTAATATAAATCGTAGCGATTTCAACCAGGTTGTCAGTTCAGTATATGGATTACAGAACAGGAAACAGTTGATAACCTTTGTGATGCTAGTATAATATCTTCAACTTTAGCATTCATGAGCATTTCCTATTAAAAAACTGTTTAAACAAATCGTAGATTTCTTTTTATGGCGAAGACATGTAACTGAATACTTGGAAATAATTCTTCTGTTTGTCTTAAGTAGATATATTATCTGTTTGATGAAGTGTAGTCATAGCATCTTCATTTTTATGTTGGTCTGAAAGAAACATCTAAGCTTGTTCAATTTGTCCTAAGGATTTAAAGTTACAAGTTTACTGGCAGATTGTTGAATCAATTGAGATGCTGTTTCCATTGGGTAACGTTCCCATTTTTTTCTTTTTGCGAGTGTTATTTAAGAAGGAAGAAAGGCAAACTTCAAAAGCAATTAGTGGGACAGAGTGTTGGCCTCCATGTTTCCTAATGTGCGCCTGACAGTAAAATGCAAAGTCTTGATGCTTCCTTCTGTTACGTTATAAAATGTGGGAAGGAACACCACACCAAAGCAAACTATTTTAAAGGATCAGTGGTAATGGAAGGGTAAAATATGTGATACGGCAACTCAACCTGTTAATCTTTCTTCTGTTTTCATGTTTTTGCATGCTTTTATTGCCAGCTTGATGGTTTATTAACCCTCCTGTGGACTTTTAGTATAAAGATGTTGAAGGAGTCTTAGGATATTTAAGCCGTATTTAGGACAGGTTGTCAGCGTAATTGCTCTTTGACCTCATTGGTCCTACTTGGACTTAGCAAACAGTTCAGCATTAAAAACTTGAATTGTTCCACAACTGCTCTAAATGTTCTTCAGATTAACTTAGCCATTTTGCTTTGTGTAAGTACAGTGATCAGGACCCTGGAAGCCTGGTTAGCATCTAGAGTACTATAGTAGTGAAGCAAATCAAAAACTGATTATAGCTTGTGTGCTACTTCTGGATGTAGTTGTATCTTTGGTGGGAGAATAATCCATCTTAACTCAAGTGTCTAAAGGGTAGTTGTCAAAACCAAAAAACTAATCATCCTAGACTGTCTTTTACGATCAATGAAGAATTAAAGAACTTCAGAAAATGATTCATCTCTAGATAAGCAAGACAAATTGCCCTCCGGAAGTGGTATTCCCTTCCCTTACTGTGAAGGGAGACTTGGCTGGCTATTGTAGTCCTCGAAGACTTTAGATACCCAGAAATTGTGCAATTGAAATCTTGTCCTTAGGCTCTAAATACTCTTCTAGATTATGAACTTGCTTCCCCTGCATTCTTCATTTTAGATACTTGTTGGGGAAGGTTGTCCCTTTCTCCTGGTCTGCCTTTCTGGTGGGACTGACTTCAACGAGGTGTAGCTCTTCATCTCTTGTACCCCCGCTAGTAATGGCTACTGTAACCTGACTTCCTGCACTACACAAGCTGCGGGTGTTAGCATCCAGTTTATCAAGCTGAGGCAAGCTTGTGACACCTGTTTCTGCCACGCAGCCTAGAGCTCAAAAGCACTGACTGGCTTATACCTGCTGTGGAGCCCGGTTGTTCCAAAAGCCAAGACATAGATGCATTTTTTTTAGGTGAAGTGTAGATGCACGATAGGGGCTGGTGGAGCTATAGGGACGCTAGGGAAACACCGTCCTTCTGTGTCCTTCATTAGTTCATATGAAGTACGCTCATGCTTCTGAACTTCTTTACATTCAGAAGTGCTTGGGATTTCTGACATGTTTGCTCCATTTCTGCTGCAGCAAGTGCAGTATTTTTTAAATTTTTGTTATTTAATCTTTGGAAAGTTGAGAAGTGTTTGGTAGATGTACTTGTATGATCTTGGTATCTGGAAGTCGTAATTATTGCTTTGAAACTTGAATCTTTTGCTTAGAGATGGGTTTTATTCCTATCGCATACTAAAAGGGATTTGAGTTACTTGATGCTTTCTGTTCTGAGATGTGCTCTAAGCTGCTTATTATTTAGCTGGACTGCAAAAAACCTTCCATGGTAGGTGCTTGTCTCATTTTAATTTTAGCCAAAACAGATGAGTAGTTTCTCTGGCCATGATTAGAGAAAAGGGTATTTTCATCAGCTTTTCCACTGCTGCCCAGAATGCTCCTTATCTTGGCAGGGAGAACTGAAACTGCCTTGGGGTAGAAGGAATGTGGAACGTGGAGTTACTTTGGTGTCAAAGGAGATTTCCTTTACTTTGTTCCAGTGAAATACATTCATACACGTGGTCCAACCCAGGAGAATAAGAGGTGTGTTGGACCTATCTGCAAGTGCTGCTGCCTACCACCTGAGAAGCTTTACTTCAGTTATGGTGTGTGTAGGCGCTCCAGTCTCTTTCCGTGATCAGATTTCTGGTTTTCCTCCCAAGTAAATCGCAGTGGGTAGTAGAAGGCTGCCACAGATCTGTCTTGTTTCCTGCCAGAACTGGAGGTTTGCACATGATTGAGAAGTTTGACATGAAATCTGTTCTGGTTGTGATACAGCAATGACGAGTCACGGAGGCAGTCTTTGTACTTCTTTTGCTAGAATTACAGTAAATAGCTGCTTGTTAAGGATGTCTGGATAAACAAGCACAAGCCTGAGGTTTTCTGTCTTGTACTCCAGGTTAAGTCTATTGTAGAGTAAACCTGGGTGCCTGCATAGGTGGAATCTCCTTCCTGCAAGAAGGCACAGGATTATCAAAAAGACCATTAAGTGTCTGCTCGTGGACAGTGTAAACTAGATCTAGTGGCTGAATTGCGTTAGATTCAGAGATGCGCCGCAATTTTTTCTTAACGTTTTCAGTTGCTCTGATTGACACTAGAGGGAGCTGAATACTGAAATTGATGTGTTCCGTTAATAAATACTGCAGTAGGTTATTGGGGGATTTTGTCTTCCCCACCTCATTTTTTTTTCCTGCAGCTGCCAAATTGGTATTTAAGCAAAACTACCAAATTCTATGTGAAAGCCACCACTTAAAACAGTGTCTTGCCAGTCCCTTATCCAAGTTATTTTTAACAGTAGAAGTTTAGCACAGCAATACCAAATGATGCTTCTTCTTTAATCGTAATGGTAATTTTGTAATGAGTGTGTTCAAAATCTGTGGGGATTTGAAATTGTAAAATGGTAAAGTAGTCACAAAGCTTCTAGGAGAATGGATCATGTTCGGAAAGTGATGTGAAAATTAAGAGCATATAGTAGTGCTGTGGGCATCTGTCCGTGCCTTCTGCTCCCTGTGCGGTTCCATAATGACAGCTGAATTTCTAAACCACAGAAGTGGGAGAACATTGAAATGAGAAGCTGTGGGTTTTTTCCCTTTACAAGAGCAGCTTAAAGGGGGGGGGGGGGCAGGGGCAGGAAGGGAGGGCAGGACAGGTCAAAGTCCTCCAAAGATGCAGTCTGGCTCATAGTCTTACTCTTGAGGCCATGCCATGCATCCTGAGATACTCTGGTAGCACTCTTCCTCACTTACCAGGTCCAGGCTGTTCACCAGCAGCCTGCGTCCACGGTCTGACAGGTCTGAAGAGTTCCGAGTGTGGTCGGCAGAGCATGGCTCTGTTGCTGCTGCTCAGGTACCAAGAACCTGGGCTCTGAGGAGTTGCCTCAGTAGTAATACAAAGGCAACAAAAATAGAAGAGGCTATCTGAAAGTGAAAATAGTGTAAAAGGAAAAAGGACTTGTACTCTCCCTGCAAGAGTAGAGGCAAAGTAGTCTTTGTTTTCCTTTCTTGATAGTAGCAGCTATAGCTACATCTGTAACTCCTGGAGCTCGTAAACAGGAAAAAGTTCTTTCAGCTGTTTCTAAAAGCCTTTTCAGGAGGCGAGGCTGTCTTTTGAGACTACTTACCTGGTGATTCCAAATCTTCAACAAAAATCTTTATCTTGGGATTTCAGTTACTACTTTTTTTTATTACATATGAGCACAGCTGTAACTTTTAGCTATAGTGCGAGTAGTGGCTACCCCAAAGGTGGCTATTTATGCAACATCTCTAAATTGAACAGAAACAAGCAGAAGCTCGAGGAGTTTTGTCACTTTGATACCTTTTGAACATGTGTGACTCGGAAGTCTAGGCTGAATCTCAGTAAGGCCTTGCAGTTCTGTAATGCTATGCAAAAATAGCTTGGCATGGTTTGTTCTTCTGAAGAATCTCTGGAAGACAAAATATGATGTGTGAATGAATGAACGGGCGGGAATTGCAGCAGAGGGCGGTTCTGCTTGCCGAAGATGTGGAAAGTTGCATCTTTTTGATGTGCTATTTTTTCCTCTGCTGCTCGGGAAACCTAACCAAGCGAATTTGAGTGCTGCTGATTTTCTGGTGCCTGAAGAAATCATGGTGAATTAAACATCACGTTCCAGCCAGAGTTTTGCTTACACATTTTGTGAGGCAAATTCATTATTTTTAAAATACCGTGTTATTGCTACTTTTTTATAATTTCCACAGTGCTGTTAAGGTATCCATAGTCTGTGAAACTGATCCTACTTTATATGAATTAGTTATTCAATGGATGGATGAATGGCTGTGCGGAAGCTGAAATGATTGTTGAGTTTATATAATGAAGTACTTTTTAATTTTTATAGGGGGTAATCATTACTTTGAGCAGTGTTATCTACTCGTGATGATATTTAATAGTATACCTATCTTTAATGAAATAAACTACTTGAGCTGTATGTATTTGATTGTCTTCTGCTATTTATGTTCTTTGTAGCTTTATAAAGCTGTGATTTAAATGTTAAATTGGTCATTTCTGAATTAGGTCTCCTCGTGCAGTTTTCATTGCAAATAGTAAGCAGTGTTAGAAATGAGAAGCTGAGATAATGGTTCTGCAGCATAGTTTAGGGATAAAATGGCATACAATCCAGCCTCTGTGACAAATACAACTGATGTTTGCCAGCGGTATTGCTTGTAGTACTTTGTTTTCATTTCATTTGGTGTCTCCTGCTATGACAAGAACACTGGATTATATTCCAATCCAAATAGCAATAAAAATCAAAATCTTGGTGCTTATCTAGCATATATAGTGCTCTGTATTGCAGATGTCTTGCTGAAACCCTCTTCATACTACCTGTTTTACAATGGCTGGGCTGAATACAATGCAAAGAAACATTTGTTGTTGGTTTCTGGTAGTCAGTCTTGTAGTTCTTGAAAAAGATTTTTTTTTTTTTTTTTTTTTTTTTTTTTCAGATTACAGCTAAATTTTGCATGGTCATCTGTTACATTGTACGACTTTCTCATTGTATTTTCTTGTCTGTAACTGATTTATGCTGTTTTCAAAAATACAACACTTTCTATCTTATGGCAGAGATTTCTTGTGAGGAGAATGGAAAAGCAATCTGAAGCAATATTTTTATCTGTATTTTCCCAAAAGAATACTAACTTTCATCTTTATCTGATGTTGCCATGTGAAGGATAATGAATTAGATAAAATGGGACTTTATGTATTGCAGCTTTACTGGTGCACCAGAAGGCCAGGATGGAGCGACTTCAACGAGAACTTGAGGTTCAAAAGAAAAAGTTGGATAAACTAAAATCAGAGGTCAATGAAATGGAGAATAATCTAACACGAAGGCGCCTGAAAAGATCAAATTCTGTTTCCCAAATTCCATCAGTAAGTTGAAATGTCTGTAGGCTATAAACCTAAACCACAAGTGTGGTCTGTCACAATAAATTAAAGCAACAGTTGCTCATGTATTGACAGTATACTAGTGACAGGCAGTATAGCTCGAATTAAAGTGGTAAACAATGTCGTTTAGCGTAAAGACTAAATATGTATTATTTGTCCACAGCCTTTCAGTTCACTAGTTGCTTTGCAAAGTGTTGCTTTTAAAGGCAGTCACAAAAGGTTTGGCCTGTTAGTGCTTCCAGATGTTCTTAAAGGCATGATCACCTAATGTTTCAGGCTACAACTTAATAGTCATGCTGCTTTCCACACAAAATATTTTTTGGTCTTCATGCATGTACCAGTCTCAAAGAAACTGATTAATGCAGCAGTTTTCAATGCCAGAAGAGACAGCCGTTGATCTGGTGGGCCATTGGATGTGGTCTGACCATGGTCTGGAATTGTTCAGTCAGCTCTGAAGCCTAGTGAGAGAGAATAATTCAGTGGTTCTGAAAGCTTGTTATAAGATTATGCTAGGATTAAAAGAAAGGTCATTATAAGGGAAGATTATTTTATCTTCACTTCTGAAATAACTAAATGTTGTTGTAACTATGCATGAATGATAACTGATAATAAAATGGGAAAATTTAACCTAACAGGAAGATTTATTTTTTCAGCTGGAAGAAATGCAACAGTTAAGAAGTTGTAACAGACAGCTGCAGATAGACATAGATTGCCTAACCAAAGAGATTGATCTTTTTCAAGCAAGAGGTACAGTATGTTGTAGTACATAAACAACTGTAAATGTTGATTTTTTTTTTTCCCCTTCTTTCACTGTCTGCATGTATCAAAAGCATCTGTGTTATAAATGATGGGCAGACACACTATTTGCGAAATCATCATATTAGTTTGAGTGAAACCATGGAAGTAATTGTCTTCTAAGTCTATTGTTTTTGTTGGCTTTATGATTTTCCTAATCCCACAGTCATTCCTATCTCATATTTGGCTCAGAAGAAAATTGTGATGCCATTTATTTAATAAATGCTGGGGGAAAATATGTGCTTATTTGAGTATCAAAGAGGGAGAGGTTTTCTAATTGATACAGCCATATGTGTGTCCATCTCTTGTCTTCCACTTTCTCTGTCTAATATTCAGCTTCTCAGGTTAGCAAATGTGAAGTACAGTTGTAACTTGCAGTGTGCTCTCCTCCTTCCACTTCCCTTGTCTGCAGGGACACAGCCTTTGGTCATGAGGGTGAAATTGAGACAACTGAGCCAATGCAAGAGCTGCCAACAAGAGGTCCCTCTCTCTTCCTGCTTCCTTCTCTTGCCACTTACTGTGCTCTGGCTCTGTATTAGCTTTTTAGATTGTTTGCAGAGCTGATTCTGCTCACTAGCCAAGCAAAAAATGTTGCATTGCTGGAAAAGCTTGCTACAGCTGGTGTGAGGGAGAGGCACGAGAAGGGAGAACTGAGATAGAGGGAAGGCACTAACGCTTTCCACTTTCAGCAGCAGTGCAAGCTGCCGGATCAGTTCAGCCAGGAGCCAGATTCTCCTTCTGACAATTTACTTGCAGATCAGGAGAAAGTAGTCGGGTGTTCTGAATGTAATGCTGCATTAAGAACTTGATCTTAAACAGAATATTCAAATTGCTTGTGATTTTATATCTGTTTGTTATAGTAAATTCGAGTTAGACATTCCTCTAAGTATTAAATATAAGCATGTATAATGTACTGCATAGTAGATAGCACATCTCTTTCAGTATAGTTACAATTAGAAAAAGTCTCTGGTAAAATTTACTAATAAAATGCTATTAAATATTTAAGAGTGGCAGAAAAAAAAATTTATTTAAGGATTTTGGTCTCCTGGAGGCTCTTTCTGACCTTACTTTGTATTGCGTATTTTGGGCAATGAGTTTCTTCAAGTGTATTGTTGACATCACTAATATCTCACCCAGGTCTGTATTCACACCTTGATATAAAAGGTGGTAAGTGAATAATAGTACTGTTTCAGAATTTACTGAAAAAAAAACCTGATATGCTTTCCTACCCAAGTTTATTTTTCAAACTGGTGCACTTTCTTTTTTTATTTTTAGGACCACATTTTAATCCCAGTGCTATTCATAATTTCTACGATAATATTGGATTTCTTGGTCCGGTGCCACCAAAACCCAAAGGTACTGTACTGGTAAAATTTGTATTTAATACTAATATCTGGTTTATATCTAATAAAAAGTTCTATTAATCTAGTTTAAATGTTAATTATGAAAAACAGATCACTTCAAAAGCATACAAACCTTGCGTTTTATTTGTATTGACAGTAAATATACTTCTGTTTGCTCTTGTTTTCTGTCTATTCATACATTCAGGAAAGAGAACTATATTAAATGGAGTATGTTTAAAGGTGGGTAGTATGTTGGGAGGTACTTTAAGTAAATGGAAGCATCCATCTTTTTTTAAAAATGAGCACGAGATACATTGCTTAGGGCTGAGTGAAACTCGCTCAGATGATTGTCACGTCATTGTCCTTGGTGAACAGTGGATTTACATATTACATAACTCAGTTTGGTTACCATGACTGGACTTCCTGGCTACTGTAGAATTTGTATTAACAATTTATGTAAAAGCCTCTTTTGACTGTTGTTAAATATAATTTTAGATAGGTGAAGAAGAAAGGAATGCTGCCCAATACGGCAGCCAAGATTGATGAATTTATTAGTCAGTCTTGAACATTCTGCTTGTCATTAAGTTTTGCACACTCCTGTTCCCCGCCCCCCCCATTGGGACATCAAACAAATAATTACTTACTGTGTCCTGCATAAAGCAGAGAATGAAATTAACTTATTTGCAACAGCATCATACTGTGACCTATAGGCAGACCACCAAATGAAACAGATAATCCGATAATGTTTCTCTGCATTTTTTTCTGTCCAGGAACTCCTCCACAGAATATACGTGTGTGTGGTTGGTCCTTGTAGTGTGCAGAAACTGTTGTTACAAAATCTGAGGATTTCTGACCATTCTGTATTTCAGAATGCTCCAGATAAATTGGATTTTTTCTGTCCTCCAGACTGTGATCAAAGAAGAAAATTAAAATTAATTTTCTGTGACATTTGCATTGACTTATCTTCTGGGAACTCACAAATTGAAGTGTTTAGTAATTTGGTATAATGTATCTTGAAAATGCAAAGCTAACCCTGACTGATTTATAAACTTCTCAAGGTCTCCCTTATCCTTTCTCTTTCTTTCCTAAAAAGTATCACTACTGTATCTTAGTCCTTCATTAACTTTAATTTTCAGTTCATTTTATTTTATGTTTCAGTTTAATGATGATGTAGGCTGTGGCTTAAACCAGCATTACAGCTGTTCAAAGATGAATGAAAAAGATTTCTTTTTGTAGTTATCAGTAGCATTGTACTTCCTGAAGCTGTTGCTGTCATTTTGCAGCAGTTGCTAATGAGACGTTATCCAGCTGAAATAACTGGCTAAGACTTGACTGCAGTTGCCTAAACCAGATACCCTTAACTTGAGAAGTCCCTCTTCTCTCTCTCTCTCTCTCTCTCTCCATCTTTTTCATGTCTTTTCCTTTTTCATCTTTTCTCTTTTAAAATAGGTGAAGGTTGTTGCCTAACACATCATGCAAAAAGATGCACATGTATGCTTGGGATGATTACTCTGTAGCATGGCAGAACCAGGCACTGATTTTTCTTTAGTGTATCTGACTGCTGATCTGGTTTGAGGAACAACTGCTGATACTCATTCTGGGGTCAAAATATTAAACATGTCAAAAGGTTACAGAGCACTTACTACTTGTCTTAATGGATTTTAGACTGCTCCATAGACCTCAGACTTCTAAATCTTGTGCATGTTTCCTGTGCTGATTAATTTCTAAATTTTATCTCCTTTTCATGCAACCACTTTGAACTGAGACCAGAAGGGAAGAAAGCAGAGTGGAGGGATGGGAAACTTGCTTTTTATAGTTTCAGCATTTGGCTGACTTGGAATCAAGCTGTAGTCAAGGGGGTGGTAAAAAGCTGCCTCTGTCACTTGTAATAACTGTGCTGTTCTCAGAGGAACAAGATAGTTCTCGGTTACTGAAAAAAAATTGTCTCAAAATTCTTTCCGTGCTGTTCTTGGTTAGTAACTGCTTATCTTGTCTCTTTCATGTCACAGATCAGAGGTCCATTGTGAAAACACCAAAGACTGTTCCAGACACAGATGAAGATGAGGGAGCTCAGTGGAGTTGTACTGCCTGTACTTTTTTAAATCACCCGGCCTTAAATCGCTGTGAACAGTGTGAAATGCCCAGGCATTTCTGAGCCAACAGGCCCATTACCTTCTGTAAAAGCATAGCAAACGTACAAGGAACTACCCAGTCATTGAGGGGCAAAAAAAAGAATTAATGCACAGGATTTTGTAAAATTGAAGGTGTGACGAGATGTTAAATGTCAGCCCACAGAGCTAGTAATACCTCAGTGTTGTGTCACAGGCAGTTGAAATTGATCGGCTGAAAGGTAATCTGCTGAAAGACTCGCCAGCTGCCTAAACCGTGTACAGTATTACCAGTATCCCAGTAACACACACCATGTTCAGTGCTTGGGTATTGCCCATCCTCTGCTCTGCCCCGATGTCACTACTGAGTTTTGACAGGGGGAAGGAATAGAGTACTAGCGTTTCTGTTTTTGGAGCTTTCAGTGAAACACTACATGCACAGAGGAGATCTAAAAGGAACAAGGTTTAACTGTTTAAACTGTTTGCTGCCACATAGTGCCTTCGATAAAGGGAAGAACTTCCCAGTTCAGTGGTACTCTTTGCCTTGTCTTCCCTGACAACATCTCTGTGAAGCCAGAAATCAGCACAGTCACATCTAAAGATGAAAAGGAAAAACTGCATGCGTTGTCTGTACAGTACACACAGTGAAATACCCCAAAGCTTTTCCTACTGTACATAGCTCTAGAGCCTGCTTTAAGTGATTTCTTTTCTTCACCTTTATTATTTTCTTGTACTTCTGTATGTATAGCGTAATAGTCTTTTTGTTAACTTTCTTTTTTTTCCCTTTAAGTGATTAAGCACGATCATGTCCCTTTTTTTAAGCTTTTATCTGAGAGAAGCAATGCCTTAAAATAAGAGCATTAATAAGAAACTATGCACAAAACAGCTTTCCTCTGCTCATTCTGTACATTGCTCTTGTAAATGCTGATGATCTGTGAAGACCTGCAGATGCAGCGTGGTAAAAATGCAGGAAAAGTTGGAAGAGTTATACATATAGTTCACTCGTACACTGAGTTTTACGGTGGGTGACACAAGGTAGCGTTTTGTCTGGCACGAGGAAACTTAAAGAAACTTTCAACCCACCAACAGATCAGCATCCGATTCAAGCTCGCTTCATCTGCTGGGTGTCTTGCAGACTCCTGAAGAGAGATTCATTGGGGAAGTACATACAGTGCCAGAATCAACAGCAGCAGCATCGTACAGCTTTGTTCAAGGACTTTAAATGCTTTCCTGTTTTGGCAGCCAGTTTCTAAACCTGACTTTGTGGTGAAGTCTCATATTTATAGAAAACAAGGATAGCAATATTTAGGACAACTGAAATAAAGGCTGGAAAAGAGAAATCAAACAGACTTGAACACTGAAGCAACCTCAAGCATCTCTTTATTTTGATGATCTATTTTTTTAAGGAAGATATTCACATGATCGGGGATGTGCGTAACCGAGATCAAGAAAATGGAATTCCAGTACAGTATGCATGAAAGACGGCACGCAAAGAATTATGTAGCAGCACTTAGCGTGAGGCTGGAGGGAGTGCTAACAATGTAGCAAGAGACAAAGTAGACTGTCACCCACTGTAAACATTTGCCAGTGGACACTTTTATTAGGAGTTTTACAAGTGATCTATGTGAATGCACAGAGGCCTTTCTTTTGAAGGCTTTGCATTTTTTTTTATGTGGGAAGAAAATGCCAATCCCAGGTAATTCGGCAGTAGACCCAAAGCACTTGCATTCAATGCGTTTTGTTTATAAAATGAGGCCTTGTTTTTCAGCTTCATCTGCAGTTCTATGTGAAGATTGACAAATCAGTTTTTACCTGTTTATTAATAAAACCTAATTTGGATATCTTGAGTTGATGGTTTTGTGATTTAGCTGGGTAAACTGTCTTTGTAACAGATAAGTTATTTATAAAAATTAAAAAAAAATATATTCTAATGTTTGATTTTGTGATTTGTTTGCTTTTTTCATGCTGTGGAGAAACAGAATCCTCAACGGAACAATAAGCATTAACAGTGTTAAATGTAGTTTGATTTCTTATGACCAGAGATTTTACTTAAGCCTTTGTTATGTTGAATCTCGTGCCTTTCCTCCTGTGCATTATTCTGTTTAATACCAGTTTGATGAGTGTAAGGAATATATTCCGCAAAGTCACACTGACGAGACTGTGTCCTGACCAAAGAACCATCACTTATTCATAAAGTAGTAAGCTCAACACAGGCCCTTTTTTACTTCATGCTTTAAGGGTTTATGATTTTAAATATATTTTTCTGATTCCAAATGGGCAACCACTTTGTCCAAGGTAATAGATGACATACTTTGTGTAGTGTGAATATAAGCACAGTTTAAGGATTAATATGGTTAAACTGTGTATTTTGGTGCTATGTGTATTATAGTGCTGTGAGATGTGGAGTGTTCCTGGACGTGTCTTTCCCACTTGGACCCTGTCTAGACAGACATTTGGTATGTGGAGTTGGGCTTTCCTGAGACACGTTGGTGCCGTATGAAAGCCCTTCAGGGGGTATCTATAAACAGATGAACTACAGATCCAGCAAAAAACATCCCGTAGCACAGATTGATCAACTGGAGTGCCTTAATCTGCTGTATGAAAAATAAGTGTTTGGAGTGAGGAGGGCAGCTGTATTTTAAAAAGCAAACAACAAACTCCAGTCAGCTATAGGGTGGAAAAATCATGTTGTGGGAAATAGGTAGATGGAATTCTGCTCATCCTATCAAATGTGCAGTTGATTTTTCCCTGCATTTATTTGAGTGTTTATTTTCTGGCGGAAAAAAATGAATGTTTACATCCTAGCTCTGGATAGCTATGTAGAGCCATCAACACTAGTATGAGGCAGTGTTTTCAGTAACTGATCCTGGAATAGTGGGACAAGAGAAATGACATATCCAGTGTTGTCTGTTCTGCTGACTTCTACCTTCACGGGTTTTATGTTCTTCCTGTATTTCAGGTCATGTGCATCATTAGCTCTTCCTTCAAGTTGTCGCCAGTATATTGGCATGTCACTGCTGCATATTTTTAAACGTTAGGTTTTTAAGGATTTAAATTTTGAAGGATGAAATACAACTAGATTTCACTGCTGAATTTTTTTTTCCTCATAGAATATAAATATAAAAAAATTGAATATATGCAGTAGGGGCAGACAAAGAGCTGCTGTGTCACATCGGCTCTGTGGAACTGACTTGAGTCCCCATTGCTAGCTTTCTAGATAAATTAGAAAAATGTTTCTCATCTGCAGTCGCCGATCAGTGGGGCTATTCTGTTGCCCTGGAGCATGGTTATGTGTGGCACTCCTGAAAATTGAGTGAGGATATCAAATCTCACAATTGGTCTCAAGCTAATGATAGAATGATTTTGAAATTATGTGGTCGGTATTTGTGCCTGTCTATGTATATTTGTTTTATTCGTGTGAGCTTAGTCAGTTTTACAGTCTTGAAATGTCTGTCTTCAGCGTATTTTGTAGACATCCAGGGAGAAGACATTTTTCATTTTAAGGAAAGTATCCTTACCAGTACTGCATTTCTTCAGTTGAATTCTTCTACCTTGAATGTACTTCGGAGCCTGGACACAAGTTAAAGGAAGATTTGATTAAAAATATTGAAAAAGCATTAAAAAGGAAAAAAAAAAGGGCCAAATGTTGAAATCTATTGAGTATTTACGCTTTTCAATACTATTTTGATATTCTAAAATGGGAGTATTGCTGTAAAACAGCGTCAAACTTTTTGATGCACTACCGATGCTATTAATTAATTGTATCTTGTGAATCCGTGGCAACTCTCACTAATATTTAGTTCCAACTTTAACAAGGAAATGCTTTGATGTACTTTATTTTTTTATTTATCTTTTAGTTTAAAAAAAATATAATTTGTACAGAAAATACAAATTAGCTTTAAACTTTTGATTCTTTTCATTGGTACTGAGTAGAATGATTACCGCGTGTTCCTCTTTCAAGCCTGGCTACTTGAATAGCTCTTCTGTTGCAAACTTTGAGGAACAGTCTTTGATTTTATGTAGTTCAGAATGCCTTGTGAGGCTCATATTTTATGTAAACTGCTTAAAAATTACTGGAGAATGAGAGAACAGGAAGAGTTGGTGTGAAATGTTTGAGGGTTTCAGGCTCCATGATGAGCTTAAGTGCTATAGGAACGCTTGGGAATGATGACGAACATTTAGTCTCTGCATGGCATTCTCAGTTTTGACTTTTTTCCTTTTTGATACAATTCTTAAAAGAGTATTTTTTGTTTTCCTTCAAGCAGCTCTGTATTAGTGATATGTTTGCAGTAGAGCTTCTCAAATAGTGCCACCTTCAGAGGCAGCGCTGGTAGACTCACAGAAGTGCTTCCTTCAGCCAGGCTTTAGACATGTTGATTCCCAGCAGTGTAACTTGATCTAATTATGTTTTCATCAAATATGCAGATATTTTTCATATTTAACCAAAATGTAACAATCTCCAGCCAGTGCAATACTGCCGCAGACATGAGTTTAGCTGAATGTTTTTCTCAGTGTCTCATTCCCTTCATTGATGTAAGTTGCAGAGATGTGTGTGTAGTTACAGTGGACTTTGAGCCAAAATGATTCATTATCTACATGGGTTCAAACTGCCTGTTATTTGCAAGCTAATTTAAAATAATAAAAAACTACCATATTGCATGTGAGAGCAGATTTGGGTACTACTCAAAGATGCTTGTATAAATATAATGCCATTTTTTATGGATGTGCATTGTGTTACTGCTTTGAATTCTGTAAGTGCGTGCTATTTTTCCATACCATTTATAGGAATGGAGTGCCAATACAATTTTGATGTAGTTGATTTGGTAATGAATGGAGGAAATGTATGTGAAGCATTTTTAACATAGTTTTGTCTTAGTAGATATCAGCAGACCACATCCAGCCTGTGACTGATAAGCTTTGCCTAAATTTAAGTTTCTGTTGCAAGTGACTGCCATCCAGGGCTAAGAAACAGGGTGATGGAGACAGGGGAAATGGAGGAAGGAATGCTGTGTCCTTTGTTCTTCCTATGCAGAAGCAAGTACTGTTGCTTTTTCTGTGCCCTGCTGTTACATGAGAAGTAAAATGTGGCAAATATAGGGCCTCAAAAGGCTGTAAGTGTTGGTTGGGAACTTGGAACACAGCAGCCAGAGCATGCCTGGCCATGGAGATTCATCGTGTGCGTGGTCTGTGGTACCTTAGAAGTCTGTTGGTACAATAAATGCATTTGTCACATCTTGTAGCCAGTCGGCAGGGGCATTCCTTGTTTTTGTGGTGGCTGTTGAGTTGGTTCATGTGTTACGTTCCTGGGCACAATGACCAAGTGCGTTTCTGTCCCATTATTTCTTTGCAGGCACATATAACACGATGCCAAGTAAGGTCAGCAGAAGAACAGTGAGGTTAGGGGACAACAGCATCAGAATGTTCAATTTTCCTGCATTTTGACAGGAAAGGACATCCGGCATGTCAGGCTGGCTTCGGAGGCAGCGGGTGGTGCGGTCTGTGTAGGAGGTACCCAGAGACAGCTCCACATGACTCGTTTCTTGTCAAACGAGAGAAATGTGGGTGTCACCGCTGCGTGGCTGCTCACGCCGTGGCTGTGCCTCCATCGTGTGCCAGGGTCTCACGCCCCATTACATGCCAAGGCAAGGTTCAGAAGGCCCTCCTGAGAAGGGCGGTGGGAAGCGAGTCCCTGGGACGTCGCATCTGGCTGGTGGGCAGCTGCTCACCCGCGGCAGCGGAGAGGTGCCTGCTGCTAAAATGGGTTCTGCTGCCGCTGCCGTGGTTGCAGCGGTTGGACACTTACTCCTGAAAAGAGACACTTTGTAGTGTTAAAAGAAAGGCCGGTGCGTCAGTAACCCTGGATTAGCTTTTTACTATCATACTGCAATAATAAACTCTTAAAAGTGGTGTTTTCTAGTTAGGGTGGTAAATGTAGAAGTGAGTTCAAAGAGGTTAGTGAATATTGATAGCTCTTCCGATGTGACAGGGAACGTGTGTTTCGGATGAGGGAATGAATGTCTGGAGTGAAAACTTGATTACGAAAATTATCAGCCCAAAAACTTCAAATAAAGTATTAGTTTTTTGGTGGCTTTATGTTGATCTAAGACCATAAGCAATGCAACGTTTGCGAGTACAGAATGCTTCTTATCAGCTGATATTAAAAAAAAAAATTTACAAACTACTCATGGTAGCAACTCAGTAGTTACCTGTAAATTGGGAAGCCCTTTTTTGGTTTTGTTGTTTTTAATATTTGGCATTTCATGTGTTGTATGCTGGGTGGAACATAACTGGATGGATGGATTTATTTTTCACAAAATCTTTTCTCAGTTTTCCTTGTGTTGTTTGGTTTTGCTTTGTGTTAGATTTCCAGAATGGCTTGCTTAGTGTCTTACCGTATTAAAATTAGAGGCTTACTGTCACCCGGTGTGGGGAGCTGCTGTTCGGAAGAAAGCTGCAGAGGACGCTTGCATGCGTTGCACTCCTTCCCACTCCTCCAGTTACCTTGGGGCTGGAGCTGACTGGGAGCCTGTGGACAGTGGTGAAAAAGTGTGAAGTGCCACTGAAAAGCCGTTTGGCCAAAACTGAGTTTGTCTAAAGGGGCCTTTCAGAGAGGACAGGGAAGGGACATTGGGACAGTTGTAGGAACCACCTTCTTGTGCAGCAGCTGCAGCAGCAGCAGGCCCTGCGCTTCTTTCTGCTGGAAGGTTTATGGCACCGCTTCAGGGTTTCTGCGCTTCCTCTCGTGTATAACCTGTAAAGACATCCTAAAGATAATAGAGGTTTTCTCACAGCCTTTGTGTTGCAGTAGTGGTTTTTGCTGCTATTGGGGGCGGAATGGGGCAGTGACATAGTCAAACGGTCGCAGAAGATACTGAAATAAAATTGTAAAGGTGCCACGGGTGCCAGTACCACCACAGCGATTGTTATCTTGGCAATATCACTGTCACCAGCTCGCTTTCTAAAAGATGCTCTTCCCCGGTGACATGGCACCTCCGCTCCGAGCAGCGTGCGGAATGTGGACCCAAGGTTTTGCTGTTCCCTGTGCCTTAATTTGTCTCTGTCCCTATCTCTGGCTTTATCTTTTCAGCTTTTATTTTTCCCCTCTGTAGTTAGAGACTTGAACAACCACTCAAGACATGTTTCCTGTGTTTTGTTGGAGCTATCCAGTAGCTACAGTGAAAATTTGGATTAAAGCTGGGATGCGTCTTCTGTTTTCTGTCGTGAGCCTTTTCCTTCCCTCTGTGTTTTGGGGCCAGAAATCAAATTTAAATACAATCCGAGGAAAGAAAATACTGTCTTCCAACAGAGACACCTGGCCCAATTATGAAGAGATTGTCACGAGGCGTCTTTTCTGTCTGCAAGAGTCACTTTTTGGTAGCTCAAGTCTACGGATTAAAATTGCTGTGTCATTGAGTGGATGTTGGAGGCTGTCATCGGGCATCCAGCTGGAAGTCTGAATGCGGTTTGATGCCGTGTCACAGACTTCTTTGGTGGTTTGGAGAAAGTTGCCCAGGTCCTGGTCTGTCTGTTCCATGGCAGCAGTATGACCTTCCTCATTATTGTGGTGTTTCTTGTGCAATTCCCCTGCGGTTGTGAAAGCATTTGAAGGTGGGTGCCTCTTTTCATGTCTTGTATCCGTGTTCCTGAATGCTGAGGTTTTCAAGAAGTGGGGCTGCGTGCTAGAGGTTTGTACTATGCCAGTGCATGTAAGCTGCTGCTGAACTTCAGTGTTAAAAGGGAGGGGGAGGGGAAAAAAAAAAATCGAACAGGCAGCATAACTCTTGGCTTTAGAAACCTTTGCTAATCCTTGTCCTGTACATGAGAGAAAACAATGTCATGTTAGTGGTTTTTGAGCTGAATGACATGACAAAAGCTTTCCCTATTTAATAATGATTGGTAACGGGGGGGTGGGTAATGTTCTCCTGAGCTTTTAAATTAAACTGCTTAGGCTTTTTTTGAACCCCTGAGGAAACCCAGTGCTGCGTGGCCTGGCCAGTGTTGTGGCCCTACAAGCTTCACTGCTGGCCCTGGGACTCTGGACCACATGAAACAGAGCAGCCAGCTAGCGAGGGCTGATGTTGCTGTGCCTTAATGGACCTGCCAGCTGCCCCAGCAGGTCTCGCCAGGGAGTGCTTCTTTGTCAGCCCCACAGCCCTGGCCATCGAGCTCCATGCGCCAAACTTCTCAGTAGGCTTGCTCTGAAAATCAAGACTTTACCATTTTTCAAGGCAGCTGTGATGCGTTCCAGTCCTCAGTGCTTCCTGAAGCAGCAGCAGCGGTGGGGGATGGAGAGCAACTACTCAGTGATTCACAGTTGCACGCAGAACAGCTGTCAGGCGTAGCCGTGCTGTGCGATGCAGCGCTCGAATACCCCCTTCCCGCTTCAAGAAGCCGTATTCAAAGTGGGTACAACGTAAGTAACATGCAGAGGTATCTCTTGCCCAGTTCTGTTGAATGTCATCCATCTCCTGATCCAGTGTTTCGTGTTGGTTTTTGTTTTCTCTCACTCTCTGATACTCTCCTCTCTTCATCCTGTTCTGCTGTTCCCTGTGCCTTAATTTGTCTCTGTCCCTATCTCTGGCTTTATCTTTTCAGCTTTTATTTTTCCCCTCTGTAGTTAGAGACATGACAACCGTGCTTTTCTCTTGGTTTTTAAAACACTTGTATTAGCTGTAGTACTGCCCCAGAAGGTGGTGGGCAGCTACATGGTGATTTCAACTCACTTCATGCCTTTTAAATTCACATGTGAAATCCATCTTAGGACACTTGGAAGACAAAATGCATTGGGAATGCTTTGGAGCAGGAACTGCGTCGCATGCACACACCCCTTCCCCGCTCTAAGTGTCCTCCACTGGTTTACAGGGTTGTGCTCCGTGATGCTCCCCTGCTCTGTGGAGGTACTAATGAGCCATTTGTCCTGTGTTTTGGCAGCAGAAGGGCAGACCCTCTCTAGGGGTGACAGGGAATGGCGAATCTCAGCATTGCCCAGCATTTGGTCACAGCTGCCTTTTTCTAACTAGTGTGGAAGGGCTTCTCATTCTGAGGCCAAAAGGAAGATGTTGTCAAGTGTTGATTAAATTTTTTTTTTTCTGAATTTTGATTGCATGACTCTAGCTAGGTCTCAGAAAGGTGACACGGCTGATTTCACAGCACAATTGGATTCTGCTGGTACTGCCATAACCTAATTCTTTTCATTTTTTTGAAGAGTAAAAGCTTTTAACTCCAATTTTATAAAAGAGCAGTCAGTAAAACGCGCCAGTGAACAAAGGTCCAAGGTAGGTGGCATACACTGGATTGCTCAGAGGCTTGTTTAGCCTGTCATTCATCATCTGTCAGCACCTCCTGTGTGATCCTCTAAAGCAACAGCCACCACTGGTGTTTGAAAGAGCTTCCTTTCTGTGGCCATCTCCACCCTGGAACCTTGTGTTTAGCTGCAAAAGCAGCTCCATACCTGCAGTTGCTGTTGGCTGCTTCTGGATGGTTTTTATTTGGCGGCTTGAGAGGATGCCTGCCACCTGTCAGGACACAGGCACGGTTCTCTCTGTGTGTGCTCCAGCGACAACACGAGCCAGCACGCTCGCTGACCTTTTCCAGATGTTTCTTTCATCAGCCTCCGATATCTGCATTGATGGAGTTTGCTTTCCCTGCCTTTTTAGCCCTTTCCAGTCTGGAGCAGGTAAGCCTGCAGCGGTGTTTGTGAGGGGTTGTACAACCCCGTGTAGGTGCCGTGTGGGTGTGGGGAGGTTCCAAACTGCGTATTTTGTTGTTTTCTCTTGACTTCCCTGCTAGCGCGTTTGATGGCGTGGGGCTCGATGTGATGCACACGAGCTGCTGAGTCAGCCCTGAGCTGGCAATGTTGTATTGTACCCCTAACCCCACCGAGGGCTGGCTGGTCACTGAGCAGGCGGGAGTGGAGCCGCTCTTCCCTGCTGCATTCAAAATGACGGCAAGGCCAGCCTGTCGGGACCTGCGCTCTCAGCTGCGTGACCCTGCGCTCCGCACGCAGCGTGCTGACGAGCAGCCTTTCCAGCCAGGGCCGCGGCAGCTCCCCTGGGGATGTTCCAGCGAAACCCTGTGCGCAGCCTGGGTTGTGGGTCCTTTCGGGTCCCAGCTCCGCATCAGTGCGATGTCACCTGACTTCGTGCAGGGGATATGGGTGTTGTGGCATTGGTTGTGTGCTCTGGAAGTCTTCTGGTGGATCTGTATACTTTAGAGTTTAATACTCTGTGCAACTCAGTAATTTTTCAGCTTAACTGCTTAGGAAATCAGTTAAGCATATTTCTTTCAGATTTCTCTTGCAGCCTTTGCTTTTATTGTGGCAATCTGTTGAGAGCAATTTTACTGAAAATACTTAAGTCTAAAAGTTTCCGGTTAGATGCATGCAAGAATGATGGGGGTGTCTTTCATTTTTGCAGATTCTTGTACATACAATAAAGCCTAGAAAGCACACGTAACTTTTGTAATCCTGTGACTAATGACTATGATGCAATTCTGCAGAAACTGCATCCTCCAGAACATAAAAGACTACATATTGAGTTCTGCTGGGTACCACAGATGCGGTATTTAAAACAGACCTGAATAAACGAAGGTGAGGATGGTGCAGCTGCCGGCCTGTGGGCAAATACGGGCTCTGTCAAGAGGCTGGGAAAATCCTGCTTTGGAGCCAGCATTGCTGCCACGTTGGCGACGCGCTGACTGCGCCCAAGAGGGTTATTTGTGCCTCTGGCAAGGAGATGAGAAGCAAGGCTGGAGGCAGATCTCGGATAGCCCAGAGCGCGAGCCTGTGTGCGCCGCGTTGCACACCCAGCCGCCACCTGGTGAGCCAAGGGTTTTATTTTTGATTTTACGGAGATGTGGGTGCATGACCCAGCTACTTGGCCTTGGGCAATTGTGCAGCTGTGGTGATCCCGCTCCCCAAAAACGCGAGGAACAAAGGTGTAAAAGGCAGGCAATAGGAAACTGGGTGTTTTGGATTGCTCTGGAAGAAGCTCCCCCAGCCCTACCGCCCCACTGCCCTGCAGTTGCATGCCTGCAATGCTTCGCGTGTATCTGCTTGACTGTTGATTGACACACATACTGGATAATAAATGTAATTAGTTAAAATCCCCTGTGTTCAGATTGACCAATAGTGTCCAAAGTACACCTGGGAAGTCTTCAGAGAGAACGTTTGTAAGGCAATGCTCTCTGGACTTGAAAGTGTTTTGCCAATTAGTTTCTGTCTAAGGTTTAGCTGTGACACTAATCCCACTGGCAAACCTAGTTTCAGATTTCAGCTTTAAAATATAACTGGCAGCTCAGCAAATTCATAAAATTGATCCCCATTCACACTTAGTTTTGGCTTGTGTTAAGAATGTGCCAACCTGGAACTCTAAACTTGACCCCGAGTGACTTTCCCAGGGCTGCTGCCCTGAGAGGGGGAAGCCTGGCAGCAGTGCCTGGGCCCCAGCCAAGGCAAACCCAGGGCTCCTGGCGTCAGGGCAGCCGGAGCCTGAATCGCGGGTGAGGGGGGGATAAAAAGACAGAATAAAGGGTGGATTTTGTGAAATGCCCCCTTTCTGAAGCCCATTATTCAAGTGATCCTGCATTTGGCTCTCGCTGCTCCATGGTCTGACACGGTGCTGCAGCTTCTGTGGCCATCTGAGCTGCCACACGCGCTTTTAGGGCTGCTTAAACATAAGCATAAAGTTACGACGCAGTGTGTCTCGGCTCCTTGTGCGAAGCAGCAGCTAGCAGAAGGCGGTGGAATTGGCTCAGCTGGTGTGATCGAACCTCACCTGCAGGTATGTGGATTCCTTCCAGCCTTTGTGCCCAGCTTCGTGCCCAGCAGAGCTGACGTGCCCTGGTTCCGCTCGATGTGCAGGTGGAGCCGGCGCAAGCCCCACAGATGGGGCGGATGGATGGGTTTGACGCGAGTGGATGGGACCGGCTTGTTGCCAGTCAGCCCTGGAGAAGCAAGGCCCGCCTCGAGTGCAACCGCACGGACGCCTCGCGGTGGGCTGGGTCGCTGTGGTTTTTGAAAAGCTATTGTGGTGTATGTCCTACAGATGTCACTTGCTAGATGTTTCCTTCAGGCACTCCACTTGGCGGTTTGTACTTTTTCTCTCGACAACTCTAAGCTCCTTTGGACAAATACAAGTATTAGGTCAGCATTTGCACTTTGCTCTTTGATGTTCTAGAACAGTGTCTCCCAAATACCATCCCTGTTTGCGTATGCAATATCATGAAAGATGAACAGAAGTAACCACTGCACAGTATTTTTTTCTACTTTTCTGCTCATCTAGAACTTGGATTCTCTGTCTCTCTTTTTCCGTAATATTGTGTTATTTTGAGTTCAGCTTAAAATGATGCTCTTTTTTTTCCCTCTTCTGCGACGCTTAAATATGGCCTGTGTAACTGAAGAAAGATGCACTAAAGGTTTAAAGATCTTCCATCTGTTTCTTTAAATGAAACCAGGGCTTCAAATCCACCAGATGTCATATATTATGTTATGGGCAAAAGGATATTCACATGCTGAAGTTCTTCTCCGAGAATGTTTCCCTGCTGGAAATAACTTTTTTACAAGCTTCTGTGCTCCCTTCAGTCTCTTCCTAACAGGACCTCCTGTGGGGAGAACTTGGTATTTCTCATTCCGATGATAGTTTTGAGTAACGTTTATAATTGCCTGCCAATGGCTATGTATTTTTTTGGCAATAACAAATCATAATCAAGTTTGCTTCCCAGCTAAAATTTCTTCAGCACCACTTTTGGAGCGGTGATCGGATGAACTGCAGCCTTTGCCAGGCTACGGTGGCATTTGCCTTCGGTTTCCCCGGAGTTGCAGAATGTGGTTTTATTTATGAAATGCATTTTGCCATTTACCATTCCAAGTGGTAGAAGCCTTCCCCTTCCTCTGTGCTTCTGCTGCTCCCCTTTAGGAAGTGCAGGTTGCTGTTTAGTCCTGTTAGTCAGTTCTTGTCTCTTTGCAGCTCTTCTGCTGACAACGCAAGGAGCACATTATTCTGGTAGTAAAACTCGATCTAATCTGGAAACCAAACTGCCAGACAGTGATGGCGTCTTTGTGTTCAGTGTTGTAGTTCATTCAGTTGCTGTAGTTGATACCGCTTCTTATTTAGCGGTTTTCTCAGTTGTTTGGAGTCTCTGCAGATATTAAATTCCTGATACTAAATTCAGCAAGCTGACAGTCACAGGAGAGCTGCACCCTGCTTTGCTCGGTGTTGGAAGCGTGCAGGTGGATGGCAGCCACCCTTTGCAGTCTCACTTTGGCACAGCAGTACCTTTCCCAGGTTTATCGTACCGCCCCAACAGGCAATATTTGCTTCTGCCAGCTCTATGCTTCTTTCATTTTATTTAATCTTTTTCATCTTCTATGAGAAAACTTATTTCCATTTGTCCAGTTTGGCTGTGTTTATGCCATCCGTGTTTTGCTGCCTGCTTCTGGTTTATGGTTTTGTTGTGCTGTTCAGTGTCCTAATACCCACTTGTCTTCTGTGTGAAACCAGCAGCGTGAGGAACTCCCTCAAATGTGCAGTCTTGGGGCTGGCAGGTGAAGGATGAGTGTTGCCTTTACAGTAGGATTTAAGGTGGTTAAGAGCATACGGTGGCTGAGTGTCTGTTAGCATCGCATTTGATCCTTAGAGAAGAGAAAGCCATACAAAGTCAGCACAAGCACCCGGGAAGGTAACTTTGCCTCCATTTCCTTCCCCAAACAGCTTTTGCTAGGAAGGCTGCTTGAAGGCAGGATGGGAAAACAGCCTGAGCATATTGGATCTCTGCCAAGCTAAAGGTATCTATGTCATGGTTTTAACCACAATAAAAACCAAATCCAAACAGTGTTTAAAAAAAAAAAAAAAAAAGACAAGGGAAAAAACAAAACAAAGGAAAAAAATAACACAAGGAAAAAAAGAAGGGCCAAAAGCCCCTTCAGCTGGAGCGCAGGGCTGAAGGGAGAGCTGGGACCCTCTCCGGGCTCAGGTGGGAGGAGTGGGTGGCACAGCAAGGGAGGAGGCCAGCGCCCGGCATGGGGGGAGCAGGAAACAAGAGTTGGGGCGGCAGTGGGTGGGGGCTTGTGGAGGTGGAAGGAGAGGGGTTGGGATGGGGAAGCGTTTTGTAACTTGTGACCCACTCCATAAAGAGTGCAACGGAAATCCTGAGCCGAGAAAGAATGGGAGAAAAAACAGTGTGGAAAAATTAGGGAAGCCAAGGGAATTGTGTGACCCAGGGGAAAGCCGAAAAGGAGGAGCAGGTGGTGCGATTATGCTGAGCAGTTCTGGTGCCGCCATTCATCAGAGGCACACTGTCTTGTTTCCTCACTGCCTTCGAAGGCCTGCCCGCCCCGCATGCCTTGTCCCAACTTTCTGGCTTGCTGCCTTGCGGCTGCTGTCCCCACAAATCGCTGTGTTCACAGCTTTGCTCCCATTGTGTGTCTGTTTTAATTGCATTTGGCACGTCAGCACACACGTACGTCTTACTAAAGAGTTCCTCCGGGCCTGCTGCAAGACTTCAAGGCAGCGAGCCCAGCTCAGGGCAGAGGAGGGATGGGGCTAAAATGCTGCAAAATCCATTTACTATTGATTGCGAGTCATAGCGCTTTCTTAATAATGCTAACGATATGTGGTGCTGTAAGATTAGACTGCTCTTCTCGAGAGTTCAAAGCATCCCAGTCCCACCAGCACGTAGGAGGTAAACGCTACAGCGGTCCTGTATGGATGTGAGTGAACGCAGAGTGGGCGCACCCTGAGGCAGCGAAGCAAAGGACTCGCAGTGGCAGAGCGAATGAGTTATGGCTCCAGAGGTAAAACTGAGATGTTCTGCCTCCTGGCTGGGCAAAAGTCCATGCAAAATGTGAAAGAAAATATCTAAATTATTATCTAAGAGAGATGCGTGTGAAGTACCTGTACCTTGCGTAGGAATGAGTCTGTCAAAGGCTGTCACCAAGGGCTTTTGGGGTTTTTTTTGGCTTGCAGAAGTGGTCTGTCGTGCTTGCTGGAGCACGGGGATTGCTTGTTCTTCCCTGGCAGTCCAGCTTTTTGAGGAGGAGAGAAACCCTGAAGCCTGTCTTGTTCTATTTAATTGTTTGTGATCAGTTCAGACGTTTGCTTATAAATTGTGCTAGTTCTTACAGGAAGTGAGTTAAAATATTAACAAAACTCAGAATAATTGGCAAATACGAGTGTTTGATACAAAGCAAGATTATCTACTTCATAGACCCTCTTAGAGCATTAATTTTTATGGTATCTAAGCTCACCAAATTATTAGACTTGTCACCCATGTTCTGTGAGGGAGAAATTTCTGTAGTTGGGAAGAGGTGGGAGGGAGGCACTGAGAGCTGCCCGGGCCTTCATCGGGTGCAGAAGACCCCGCTCTTCCCCCCTTTTTGTCCAGAGGAGCTGTTGCACAGGTGCCTTCCACCCAAGACTTCTCAGCGAAATATTTGTATCCAGTTTCCCCAGCCCCTGGTAAGGAAGGGTGTCTATGGCTTCCTAACCTTTTGGGAAAGGGTGAGGGTAAAGAAGGGAAGGAAGAGGAGTCTCTTTTATGACTTTTTTTTTTTTTTTTTTTAATCTTAAAATGAATTTGTCAGCTCTGTGAATCTCCCCCAGGAAAGCAGCTGGTCTCCTGAAGGATTGCTCCCGCTGCTCCAGTCCTCTTCTGAAAGAATCTTGACAACCAAAAGGCAAAGAACATCAAGGACTTTCTGAGGTTGGTGGGATTTATGGATTCATTTTCAACTTGGCAGTGAGAGCTGGCCTCAAATGATTCTCGGCAGCGACACCAAACAGCCACAGCCTCCTGCCCTGCCTGCGCAAAATCTGCTGCCTCCTTTCTCGCAGCAGCCCCTTCCCTTACCTCAGCAGCTGACAAAGCCAAAAAGAAATCCTCCTGCCTTGGAAAGCGCGCAGGGCTCTGCAGCAGAGCGTCCTGAGTCCCAGAGGCTTGTCCCGGGGTGAAGTAACGAAACGGCCTGTGCTTTCCACGGGCTCTGGGCCAGCAGCAGAGCTCCCCTCGAGCCAGCACCGACGCAGCACTGCTGCTGAGCTGCCCTTCGACCAAAAGCTCCGTGAGAAAAAACCTGCTGGTGAGTGGAAGGGCCAAGAGAAAGCCAGTTCTGTTTGGCACTGAAGCCTTGTTGATTTTCTTAGATGCTTTCTCAGCAGAACATGGATTCTATGTGTTTTACTGAAAGATTCTCCAGTAAATAAGACAGAAATGAATGAAAACTAAGTTACTAAACGTCAAGAGAGGGTTTTGAACGACCACCAAATTCCTGTGCATCCTCAAAGGAAAAGGAGAAAAGCTTACGCAGATGCCTCCAGCAAGCTGAGGGCACTACGTAAAGGCAGCGTGCCAATTTCCCAATAGATTCTAAATGCTTGCTTTATTGAAATTTGTAACATACATTCCAGACATAAAAAATAAATGTTGACATGAACGGTTATATCCTGCTGTGTTGCTGTGTGTGTATTTTCTGAATGCTGTCAGCTGGGACTTGCTCTGTTTCGGTGTGTAGAAGGTGTTTTTCTGCGCCGCAGCACACTTGCTCTGTGAGCGTACGTATGTGCACAGCAGTTTCTATGCGTCCAGCAGGAGCTGGGAAAGCTCTGGTACAGGCTCTTAGGTAAGGCAAGGAGCCTGGCCTTGCATAGGCACAATAGGGGCATTAAACCCATGAAATGCCTCGGGTCACTTCAGTGTGTCGTGTGGTGCGTGGCATGTTTCATCACAGCTAATGGCGGCACTCAAGCACTTTTCAAAGCATTTCACAGGGCATTTATTCCACAGTTTTGTTTTAATGGCAATTCTAATCTTTATGTAATAAGCAGTGGATAAATTTATAATCCATTCTAGCGATCCAGTTATATATTATGACTATAATAAGTGGAAAATTCATGACACATGGAAAAAAACTGTCATGTTCTGTGAAGATAAATCATACCTCCCAACTCCAAATTAGAATTTCTTGGGGCCAGTCACATGGCTGTAAGAGATTGAACTGATACAGTATATTTCTTTCCTGAAGAGTCTTTAACCACCACCACCGAAAAAAAAGCTGCTGGTGGTTTCTAGAGGGAAACAGGTCAAGCTATTACCACTTTCAAAAATGTGTCATCTTACAATGTACTAAAGGTAAATTACTGCTCCTTAGTCACCTTTTCAAAAGCAAGAGAATTCAGAGTTGTCAGTGAGGGGCATGTTTAATTCCTGCCTACGCCCAACATCACTGATTGCACTTGACAGAAGAACATAAGAGATACTGCAGGGCCAGAGAGTTTGTAAATCCAACCTGAATGCTGGACTTGATGAAGCAGCAGTGCTAAGAGGAATGGGGAAAAAAATGAAAAAAATGTATAAAAACAAACAAAAAAGAAAAGAAAGTGTTATTCAGAGTATAAAGTGTTCTAGATGACTATTTTATAATATGTTAAAGCATTTTTAAAACATGTCATATAGACACACTTAGACTTTGGTATAATGCCAAAACTTTTCACAATCAACCTTAATATTTGAATTATAACCTGAAGAATTCAGGGGAATGATATAGACATTGGCAGCTTTACAGCTTACTGAACATCAAACATGTCCCAGCAGAACACAGTGTAGATGTTTGTAATCACAAATCAGCTGTGTAATTGCATTTGGTAATTAAGGGTTAAGTCAACAATAGCTCCCCCCCCCCGCCCCTTGGTATCATCTCTGTTAATTCAAAACAACGAAACAACCCTGAACCCTCAGTCCATCCGCATCAGGGCTTACATGGAAGATGACTTCCCTGATTTGCCTTGCATTGTGCGTGATCCCTGAGAAATGTACCTGTGGCTATCTGCAAGTGCTCGGGAGATTCCCCACCACCTCTGTGAGCGCTTCTGTGGGTTCACAGCATTGGTTTATAAACACGAGGTGTGTCTTTGAAAGCTAGAAGGCAGTAGTACAGACCTGAAGATGCCTTTTAGCCGAGAGCACAGGTCAGGCGAGCAGGCCCAATTACTCCTATGTGCTAGCTGGGCAAGTGATCACAGGGAGTCTGTGGAGAGCCTGTTACTGGGACCCATGGAGCATAGCTGTTCTATGGTAGTTGAACAGCAGGTTAAGATTTTAAAAATATGCCTAGTGTTTCAAGGTGTTAATGAAGATCTATGCCACCCAAAAGAGTCACCAGTGAGTTCAAACACTGACAGCCCAGTTACCCTGAGCCCTCCCCTTCTATCGGGGGGGGGAGGGTGTGTGTGAATGAGACCCCTCTGCAGTGAGCGGCAGCCTTTGCCTTGACCTGATGCCCCAGGCAACATAGCTGGGTTGATGCTTAGACTTGTGTTCCTGGAACAGCCTTGCCATAAAGCCCTATAATAACACTTTGTGTTATAGGCTTTGTGCCACAGAGCTTGTGCTTGTTGGGAAAGGCTTGATTTGGTGGCTTCACAAGTTTCTGTGTCTTTGACTCAGCAAAGTTAAGATAGCGCTACCCTTGACATCGGGATACAAAGCCATGCCGTGGTTCACCTCGCCGTAAGGGAAGAGGGAGCACAGCTGGGCAGAAAGTGGCCTTGCAGGGGTGGGCCAGTAGTCACCACAGGAGGCATCAGGGTAAACACGGGCTTTCTGCAAGCAGCCCAGCCCGTCGCTGGAGTCTAGCAGAAAGGGCTGCCTTGGGGGCCGGCCAGGGAAACAGTGCTGCAGCTGACGCTCGCTGTACAGGCGAAGTGGGTCCAGGGGACGAGCTGCAGACTGTGACAAAACATGGCGCTGAGTCTCCAGGGCCCATCTGTGCTGGGCACTGTCAGGGCCGCAGCGGCTCCCCGGCCCCATCCCGCCCAGGCCACCGCACTCCTGCAGCCAGCCGCGCTCTGGGGCCATCCTGCCCTGCACCGGCGGCAGCTCCGGCACGCCGGCGTGGTCCCAGCTGTGGCCATGATGGAGCGAGTGCGGGTTGTGGTGGAGGTCGCCGCAGCGATGAGGACTGTCCGTCACCTCCCTGTCCCAACAGGTATATATGGACCGACCACGGCCGTAGGCGTCGTCACTGAAGGCTAGCGCTGACATCTCCTCCAGGAGCAGCTCGTCTCCCACCAGCGGCCGCTGGTCCAGCCCCTGGTCAGAGCCGGGGCCAGTGGCCCAGCAGCTGCGCCGGGACCACCCTGGGCAGCAGGAAGCCCCTGCGCAGCCGCTGCCTTCTGGCAGCGTTTCTGTGCCGGCGCCAGGCGCTGCCGGCTCTCCTCCAGTCCTGTATGGCGAGCGGTTACGCTTCTCCTCCTCCCTCCCCAGGCTTAACGGGACCTTGATTTTGGCCCTGAGCTCATCGGCAACTGAGAGCTGAGCCTGATGTGGTCTCTCTGGGTGGTAAAATTTGCATTTATTGCCATAGGTGCATTTTTTACCTGAAAGAATAGAAAAAAAAAAAAGAAATCAATGGCGAGGGTGTCACTGGCACCCATGCTGATGGACACGCTCGGTGCTTCTCCCCAGCGCTGCGCAGCTGCAGGGCATGGGCAGCACAAGCAGCAACGAGGGGAAGCGCTGCCTTCCAGCCCAGTGCTTTGGACCCCAGATTTGAATACTGCTGACCTAAATAGCAGGGCGAAGCAGCAGCGAAAGGCAGTTTCTGCTATTTTGGCAGCATCTGAAATTCGTTTCTGTTCTGGTTGCTGGTGGGCCGGGAGACCTGCTGCTACAAAGCGCTGTTTTAAAGAAGCGGTGTAGGGATTCACCTCCGAGAAATCGCCGCGTTCCTGGGAAGCTGTTGGGAGGGGAAGGGTTTGGGTGGCCTTCCCCAAGCGCCACAACGTGAGTGCGCTCTGCAGCGTGAGAAGCGTGTGCGGGCTGGGGGTCCGCATGGCCACGGTGCCCGGTTTGGGTGCTGCATGCCGGGGAGGGTGGAGGAGCTGGCAGCAGCTGCTGCCTCTGCTGAGGCTGAAGCCACTCAAGCAGGCGAGGAAGATGCCCAGACCCAAGCAAGGACAGCACGTGGCCATGGTTCCTGCCCTCAGCTGGAGAAAAGCACTGCTGCGAAGCAAGGGCAGGAGGAGGGGGTGGCAGTTCACAGCACGGAGAGAAACCCACCGTAGGGACAAGGCTGCCATTTTGGTTCTGGAAGCACCGGCTTTTTGCTGAGGAAGTTATTAAGAGTGGGTCCGTGCCGGCCTAACGGGTCATCAGGAGGCATAAACCTGAAACAGGAGAAAGTCACAGGGGTAGCAAAAATACCTCGAGCTTTTGGTGCTGAAGTGCCATCACGGCTTGTGGCACAAGCTGAGGGCAGAAAATCCTCGTGATCCTTTTGTGGCCTGGCCGTCGGGGGTCAGGCTGCGTCACTAGACCCAGTGCCCTCCCACCTGCCGAGACAGCAATGCTTCAGCTTCATGTAACTGTGTTTTATTCCTAGGAACTTAGAACGACTGGAAAGGCACAGCGGCCTGGCGTAGCTCTGGCCGGCCAGCAATCCCAGCCGCTGCATCATCCCTTCCTTTGTCTCCGCAGCAGCAGTAGCAGCAAACTCTCCTGTGGTCCCAGCACTGCGATCCTCACCCTCAGCTCCCTCCCACAGCAAACTCGCTTTTCTCTTACTAAATACTTGTATGAGAATGAGGATCAAAAAAGGCAGCAGTAATTCAGAGCTACACCTGAGCATGCATGTGGTGTGATAAACAAGCCCAGCCTTTCTCGCGGATTCAGCAAAGGCTTCCTGCTACAAGGCCTGCAAAATGCTCAGACAAAATTGTTCTTCTATGCCAGTACCTGAATGTGATGCTTCAGGAAGAAACCCAGTTAGCATCTCTGGACTTGTTTGAAAACGAATTTGCACTGCACCCACCTGTGGAACAACTCTGTCGCATGCAGGGAGTCGTGGGCAGGAGGGGAGGGAGGCACTCGGGGAATTTGGCTATCTGCATAACGGGACTGAAACCTCCAACTTCAGGCTGTGGTCTTAGAGAGGTTTCCAAAGCTGTGCAAGAAGGTCCTGCTGAAACTATTCAAACAGGCTTCACAGTAACAGCTAAACTTTCTGGGGGAAGGGTTCTGAAAAGGCCTGGCAATCTCTACGAAGTAGGAAGGAAAAAGTCATACAAATATTTGTAACCCATTAGCAACTAGCGAATAAGCCTGGTGGCAGTTGGAGATAATGGACTGGAGCTTCAAGAAGTACAGGATGCTGGTGTTCAGTGACGCATTTCTGTGAACAATGTTACAGGGAAACTGAAACCAAGTGCCAAGCACTCCCATCCAGTTTTGGTGGTGGGGGAGCCAAGCCTCTGCCCTGACCCACCGAGATCACAGCTGTCCGTGCACGCTGGATGTCTCCGAGTGGATTTCCCCAGCCAAACTGGTGGCTACCAAACACCCCTGCTACTAGGAAGCTCAGAGACGGTTAGTACTTACTGACTGAGGAGCGTACGGCTCCGCCTTGCTGGCACGGTGCAAGTGCCTTGACGAAACCCTTCCCCAATGGGGGTGGTTACGGGCAGAGAGACCAGCTTCTCGTTTCTCTTCTTCTAGAAGGTTATGATTACAGAAGCGTAGGAAAAAGCTCTGTTCTGCCTTTTAGGGGAACTAAAAGTACTGCCAGACAGCCAGCCTCCTCTTACAGATTTAATTCGGTTTCTTATAGGAAATATAGAAATTAAAAGATACCAAGCCTTGGGTTAACATCCCAGTTTGGATTGGCAAGCAGCAAAGCTGGTCAGGAATGCTGCCTATTTGGAATAGAGAATTTAACTGATGAGTGACATGGGGGTGGGGGGTTTAGGACCAAAGCTGAGGGAGCAGGGACTAAAGAAATGAGATCAGAAAAGTTGCAGTACATTCCCTTCCAAGAAAGGCTCGCGTACTCTGCTACTGGTGGGAGGTGCATTGATGTTGGAGCTGACTTGGCCCATGGTGTTTAAATTCAAGGTTGTTGAACAACAACTGCCTCTTACCTGTTACTGACAAAAGAGTACATGAGTAGTCGCTGCTCAATAAACCATTTCCACTCAGGGTTTTCGTTCTGGAGATCCCGGTAATGGTCATTGGAAACTATGACTCCATCTCTCTCATAAGCAACTTTCACTATATAGCGATCATCGTAGCAAACCACCCTCTTGCCTTTCATCTTCCGGGATGGGGTGTACACAAGGATCGATTGCTTTTCCAGCTCTTCGAGAATGTGCTGGTCTGGTGGGGTGGTTGGCAGAAATAGAAGGGGGAAACATAAAAATGAAAAAATAATCAATTAATAATGACCAGATCTGTCACATGCTAGAAACCTACAGGAATCTAAAGATGTTCCAGCACTTTAGGCACCTTAAAGCGGTGCAATTTTCAGATGCCCTGATAGCTGGTAGTTATCTGGCAACTTGAAAATTACGTCTTTTACAAAGGCTTCTAATCTTAAACCTTGAGATAACTTTTTAATTTTTAGTCTTATCCATAGAAGGATGGATGGATGGCTTGAATTCTACGCAAGAGATACGCTGAACCCCTGTAGTTCCCTTTTTACCCTACCAGATGCTAGAAGGTTCATAACCAGGCCTGGTATGAGTGTTACTGGGAGACAGAATGTGCCTGATAAAATAAAGAAAGAAAGAAACAAACTTCTTTTGCTGCCTCTGAGGGCACTCTGGCTTCTTGCTTTTCCTGCTACATGGAAAGGCGGATCCCTGGCCGCCACCTCTGCAGCTGCAGATGCCAAGCTGCTGGCACAAATCTGGCAGATCTATTTCCATACAATCTAAATCTTGCCGCCCTCCACAGACTTCAGATGGTGCGTTTCCTTCTCCTGGAAGAGGCACTCATGTAGCTCCAGCATCGGGGTACTAGGCTAACGGATAATAGTCACACGGCAGCGAATGCTTCGGATACTGCTGCCTCTAGATAATGCGTGGAATGATGTTGTCTTCTCCTGGTTGGCCTTAAGAGCTCTGCAGACTCGTTGCGAGCTGACAATCTCACTCCTTCTTTAACTCGGCTAGCAGCAACTTCTACTTCTAAAGCATAAGGCTCAAAGCAGTGTAACAAAGCCTTGTACACAGTTTTAGCTGCTAGCCAGGAGCATGCGGCAATAAATTAATGACTAATATAAGTGATAGAAACCTGATACACAACTTTCACTGTGCTTGTCTTTACAGGGCAAAAACTGTAGTGGACTCTTCACACTCCCTGTCTCCAAACTGCACCTGATGGTTGTCAGATTACGCCCAGGATGGCGACCTACCTGCAATTGGACTGTCTTGTCGAGGGGGCTCCTTTCTCCAGAGTGGGACAAAAACCTTGATGTATGTGTGCCCCCTTTCTCGAAACCAATCCACTGCCAGCTGGATACCCCAGCACGAGAATACCTCTTTGTTTCCATGACTATAAAAAAGACAGGAGGAAGACAGTGAGGCAAAGCTTTCAAGCAGCTTGGAGTTCTCTTTAACTGAGCCAGTAGTGAAAAGGCAAAAAAACCAGCTTGTGTGTCATTCACCGGTTTCCAAGAAAACAACCTGGCAGGGTGTCTTGGTTGGACAGGTCCAAACACCTCCTCCAGCAGAACCAGAAACTTGTTACCTGAAGCAGTCTGGGTACTTAAAAACAAAGGTATTCTATTCCTCATTTCTACGACCTGCCTGCTACCCAAGCCTGTTGCTTCCATCTGTATCTGGATGGACTTGGGTCCTAAAGTACCAGCAAGATTTAGGCTGTGTCAGACCCTTCACATGCCTTGTCTGATAATGGTTTGAGAAGTAAGAGTTTCTTCCAGCACAAGCAGAAACCCATGAGGCTCTTTTATGAGAAACAAAATTTTCTTCTGTGGTAACAGTGACATGAGGAATTTTAATGTCTGAAGCGGCTGCAGGTGTGGTTGCAGGTCATTCAGCTGCTGACCTCTTTTTGAAACAGGAGTAAAACTATGGGGGAAGGAAAACTGTAAGAGTCAGGATGGGAAATATGGAGAACCTAACCCTGGACAACAAAAAAGGGACAAGACCTCAGTGGAGGTGACCACAGGCATCTCAGGCCCATCTTCATCTTGCCCTAGTTGGTGGATTTTGTCTTCATTGCACAGAGAGGTTGGAAAGCCCTAGGACAAGTGCTGTAGAGGATGCAGGCAAGGCGGGTTCTGAATAATCATCAATATTCAGAGCCAGACACAGAAAACAACCTCAAGAAAAACAATTAGGGGTGATATCATTCCTAAGTTTTTCCCCTCCCATTGAAAGTTCTTGTCATTCCTGAATCTAAAATTTGGCTACAGTGCTGTGTATGTGTAAAGGAAGGTAATTCGTTAACTGCCTCTGCAAAACAGAAATAAACTCTATGCATAGTCTTAAAAGAAAGAAACACCCTGACAGTATCTACAGAAACCTCATCCTTGTACTTTGAGCTTTCTGGATAATATCACCACAGTCTCACTCAGGCTTCCACCTCTGCAAAACATACTTGCAAATTACTCTCTTGGTTACTACACCTACCTGCAGCGACGGACCAGTCGAGGATAACGCCACAGTCTTAAATGCCTCTCTCTCCACCATTCCCCAGGAATCCAGTCTAGGTTCTGCCTACATCAGCCTCACAATCACAGCTCCATCTTATACCTAATAAAAGTTTCAGTGCTGGAATGGTCACCAGAAATGAAAAATAGTGCAGTTTGGAGGAAGAAACCTGGTTGTTTACTAAGAGCCACCCAGGCAATAGGAAGTCTAAGAAAAAAAAAATACCCACCAAAAATAAACGGTCTGAAGTGCTCGACACACCTAATCGCTATTCTAGATCAACTGTTTTGTTTGGTCTTAAAGGATAGGATCAACCCAGGACAGGTATAAAGTTGTGAACTGGACATGCGGGTGACGTTCAGATAACTGCCCGTAGCAGGAAGTCCGGGTACATCTTTGATGCCATGACTCAAAGTCCAACAACAGCCCGCTTCTTTAACCCTGACTACGCGCATATACATAACCTTGTCAGCTTTAGGAAAGCAATTCCAGGTGTATCCCCAGTGCAGAAGGCAGCGCACTCAAGCACAAGTGATCCGGCCCAAAGGACAAGCAGGACGAGCGAGAAGCAGCGCTTGGAACTGTTTCTCAGCGTTATCACTTTGTCCGGTTGCTGCCGTATTGCTCCAGCCAAACCCGGGGAACGCGTGTCTAACGCAGTGCGTGCACAGAGGGTGCGCGCCAGCGCCCACACAGCAGAATGCCACCTCTGCCCTGCAGTGGAGCAGGGGCATTAAAACCTTCCATTCTCCTGTGTGGTGAATCTGTATTGCCCCAGAACAGATTGGCTCCTGTCAGTCACCTTTCCCACGGGCCCCTGGACCGTAACTGATCGCGTCCCATCGCTCCCCAGCCTGTCAGGGACAGCGTGCATCGTGCTTGGGTCATGGAGCAGCAGGGCCCAGCTCTCAGCAGACAAAGCACCAGTTTGGCCTGGCTCTGACTTTGAAATTGATTCATAATTAGCATGAAGTGGATCCTTTTCAAATTGTGCAATTCCAGCCCCTTTGGGAAGAGGTTTATTCAAAACAACTCTTTTTGAAAACTGCGAATGGTCCTGTCTCCACCCCGCCGTGACACAGCATCAGCCACAGCTTTGGCGGAGGGGAGAGAGCCTAACGCCGGACTCCGCTGGCTTAGGAGAGCGCCTCTGTACCTATCACAGCTTAAAAACTAGGTGTAAGTGCAAGCACTAGATTAGATAGCCTCTTTGGTGTGCAGCAAAAAGGGCTATGGCAGTTCCCTTTTCATACCAACACAACTTGATTTATTTCTTCCCACTAGCCTTACCAAACCGCCCTGCCCACTGCCCACGGATGGGCTGGCAGACGCATGAGTTTCTCACTGCATCTGATGGAAGCACAAAGTGTACTGAGACATCTGGCCAGTGAGACGGGCTGAAGGCAAGGCTATTTTCCATTCAGTTTCTATGGACAGGGTGATCGATGGTTGGAGGCTACCAAATCATGCACTTGCTTTATTACCCCAGGGCATATGCATCCTTTTCAAAACCTTGCACCCTGCAACGGGCCCTCAAGGCCAACTCTGAAATGCTCCAGAAACACCAGTCCCAAGACAGAAATGCAAATACTCAAGATGCTTTTCTCCACACAGGCAACTGCCTTTCCAACTTTTTGACAGCTTCATCCCTAAACTGCTGCTTCTCCAGCACTTTTGCTGTTGTTGGTGTTGATGATGACAATGTTTCCACGGCAAGGAAACCTAACATCCCTTTTCACTGGCTATGCTGCAAACAGCCCTGCTCCGTCCAACAGCAGCAAACCACACAAATTAAAACAAGGATAATGAAAGCACTCACCAAGCCCATCCCCTTAGACAAAGTAGATGTCATTCAGCACCATTTTGGAAAGGCACTCAGAAGAGGAAAGCAGCTCCTTCCAGGCTGTGTGGGTTCAGTGTGAACTAACAAGTGCAATAGTCTTCTCCATCATGCCAAGTGGTCTTTAACTTTAGCAAGACAGAGGCTGGGAATGTCTGAGAGGAGCTGTGAAACCTTTGTCTTTCTGAAACTCAAAAGTACTTCACATTCCACTAATTCCTTTCAGGTGAAAGATGAGGAATCCACAGCAGAACACCAGCCTTCAATAATCTAACAGGCAAATGTGTCTCAGCCTCACATTTTGGAAATTATTCTACAAAAAGATTTAAATTTTACATGCCAGAAGCAGGGTGGCTTCCTGAAAACCAATTTAGGTGGGCATGTAGGGTAGGAAAGCAATACAACAGGCTAGCTCAAGCTGTCTGCTGCACATACCTGTAAGGACATTTGTTTTAAATAATTTCTGTCTAGCAAGCCCCTGTGCATGGGCTGGTGCAGCGGGATCATCTCAGAGTTTTCCCAGAGCGTTCCAAGCTCAAAACATTCACTGTCATCTCATGAGCCACCAACCTGCTCTGGGCTCCCTGCTCAGCAGCGAGGGTGCATCTTCTGCCTTCTTGGAAACAATGCTGTTCTCTGCCTTGTCCACCTCTGCCTGCTCTAAAGAAACCCTGGTAAATTGGTGAGGACAAGGTTGTGCCAGGAGAATGTAACGCTTGGCCAGTCAGGGCTAGTGTTGCCCCTTACACAGTGCACGGGTAGGTGCCCAGCTCAGGCCCTCTGCCCGAAAGGGTGCTCATTTCTTTTGCAAAGGGGCAAGAAGGACACCCTAAGAGGGTCTAGGGTGCTGATGCAAACAGGGACAGGAGATCCTGACACCTGGCTACAGAGCTCACGGCCCAGCCGAGGCGAAGCGGTTTTGCTCTGTTGTGTATCTCTGACTCCCGGTGAGCTGCCCTGACCGAAGAATCCCTCATTTTCAGGGGGGATTTCTCCCTGCATCCAGAAGATGGCATAATTGGCTCAGTCTCCAGCTGCTCTGGCAGCGCTTGTGCCCTTTGCCCTTTGGGGATGTGGTCCCCTCTCAGCTCACACCAAAGCCAACGAAGGAGCAAGCCCCCCTCTGCCCCATCCCAGCCTGCGAGGACGGGCTCGGCCATGCTGAGCAGGAAGGGGAGTTAGCAGAAAAAAACCATCGATAGCCAGCGCGTCCCGGACTCTCAGCTGCCGGGGCTTCGGGTTGTCCGTGTCGCTCGGGTACACAGAGGCCAACCCACTGCTGTCTTTGGACTGCCCATCCACACGGATGTGCCAGGCTCCCCGCCAGCGAGAGCGCTTCCACAGCGTCAGGACACTGCTTAGGAAATGTAACTGGCCAGGATGGCTTGCTGGGACATTGCCCAGAAACAGAATTAATTAAGGAAGAAACAAGACTATTTAGCACAAAAGTCAACTACTGATTTCCTGATATTTCCAGAAAAATGAAGCCAAACCAAAAACCAACAAAAATATACAAGTCGGGGACATTACTGGGGTTTGCTTGCAACAGTACAACTGTGATGTGGCTCGGAACCACAGCCACCCGTCTTTATTTTCCCTCTCCTTCTTAGGTTAGATGGGCTGTCCTCTCTCTCTGGTCATCAGTTTTTCCTGGAAACGCCTCAGCACGTAGAGTTAGAAATCCTCGGTACTAATTTGAAAAGGCAGGGAAACATCAATGGTGGACTAAAAGGGAGCGAGAGCTGCTGAATCACAGTGCCACAGACAGCAGCGGTTAGCCAGCCGTTGGCTCGCGAAAGGTCAAAATGCAGAGCGGGGCAGCGATGTGCCTAGAGAGAGCAGGTCCCTGGAAGCTCTGCCTCAGCCAGAGAACGAGAGTAAGCAGCGGTTCCTACGCTGTATGTCCAACACATCAATGCACCTCTCACCTGAAGAAAAAACATACTTCGAGCCATCGGCTTTAGAATTCAAAAGCTTCAGAGGAAGAGAGATCTGCTTTAGGAAACAGAGCTTACCTCATCGCAACGTTGCTGCCGTCGATCACAATGGGTCTCAAGTGATCGGAAGAATCACCGTCATCTTCTCCAAGCCACTTTGGCCCTGGTGAAGTGCTGCATGATCCACGGGCAACAAGTTTTAGCGGGGAGGGTTGAGCCTGGCTCTCCAGAGCTTGAGGTTTGCTCCCCATCCGAATCAGCTCTTTCAGCACATCATCCTCCAGAGCCTCTTGGCCCAGGTTCTCCAGCACTTTGCAGATGTCCTGTTTACCATAGCCCAGCTTGCAGAAAAAATCCAGCTTGCTCTGGTGCACTTCCACCCCTGCCGCAGAAACTTTTCCGGAGCATGGTGGTACTGGCTTGCTAGACGGGGAACTGGCCAGTGCCATCTTAGCAGGCATTTACGTTCCTTTAAACCCAGTGCTCCTGTCTTCCCCGCCTCATCCAACAGGTATCTGCTTTAGGTGGGGGGAAAGATTAGAAACAACAAAACGCAAGCGTTAAGGAAGAACATGCAATCTCAGCTACTTGCCTAGTGCACAGCAAAGAGACAGTCAGATCGGCTGTCTTCTCTCTGAAGAGACTGCTCTTCTCTCAACGTTTCAGCATTTTTCTGGTCCAGTCTTGTTTATAAAAGCCCTGGAGCGTCCCATGCAATGTTTGTCACTCTCCAGGCATTATGTCAGACAGGTGTCATCCTACTCCACGAGCTATGCAAGCCCCCCTCTACACAGACACGCCATATGCGTAAGTTTGCTCTTCAGACGCATCTCACAGGAAATGATATAAAGGACGGTGTAACCGGGGATTTTCAATTTGCTCAGCGTGGTTTGTGAGCCACAGATAAAAATCTGTCAAATGTTGTTGGATGAGCACAGATGCCATAGCAACTCAACAAGTACAGCAAATTCCATCGAGTGATTTTAAGGAAACGTGTTGTTTGCAAAGTAGCTGGGAACTCTGAACTTTTTTTTTATAGTTTTGTCTTTCCTAGTATGTGTCTGTGTATACACAGACATACCTTATGAAATTCTGTCACTCATCTGTTCCGATGATGCCCGACTTACTCTTTTCCTGTTATTTGCTGTTTCAGCGACAGCTTTTATATTCAGAGAAGGAGCTTGTTTTTTGAAAGCTTCTGGGGCAGCGGTTGGAAGCAGGCAATCCAAAAAGTGGTTTCAATTTCACTTAGATTTATTGTCAAGGGAAACTGGTAATCCAGAAATGAGTGTGCAGAAGTAGCAGAAAGCTATGTCAAGCTTCTCCAGAACTGCACTATTTACATTTCTGGTTACCCAGTAAATGCAGGTGATGGGCAGCATACACAGGCATACCCAGAGCTGCTTCGGCCCAACAAGTGTGACAAGAGCAGGACATAGGTGGTGAGTACTCATCCGCCAAGCCAAAACCATCTCTGGTCACCGTTGCCATGCTTGCATCGAAGCTTTTCTCACCACATCTCTGCAGTTACTGGTGCTACCTGGATAAAAGGTGCATCTACCCACATGTAGGACGTAAGGGAGGCCCTTTTCCCTTCACTAATTGTGGCCAGCAAATGATGCAGAGTTAACTGTCCAAACAACTACGAGCCCAGAGCCATAACCACGTTGCGCCCACCGGCTCCCCTTCCCAGCGTGCCCTACGTACCACCGGCCTCTCCCTGCCCGGCTGTGGGCCAGCCCAGGAGCTCAGAAGCCAAAACCACCTTGAAGAAAGCACGGAGGGGCTGGAGACAGGGAGACGGGAGAGCAGCCCCAGTGCAGCTCCTTGCCAAGGCACTAAGGACTCCCCGGGCTATGGGGAAGAAATCTGCATTGGGTTCAGTTCATTTAAAACTGATTAGTTCAGCAGGAAAACCTGATAATTAGTTAATAACCCCGCCTCATACAACTTTGACCTTTACTTTTCTACGCAGCCTTACAGCTTTCAGGTACTGTTCTGTGGAAGGAACCTGACACTCTCTTAAAAGTGACAAATAGCATCAGTAAAATAAAAACACCTTAACTATGTCATATACGTAAGGGGAAAGCAGTTAGCTTGTGTATTTTTCTATCTAAACCAAAATGTTCCTTATTTTAGCCAGTGGGCTTGACTGGTTTTCCTCACAGTGCGCTCCACAAGTGTAGCAGTTTTTACATCTAATTCTTGTTTTTAATTTGTGGACTGAAGTTGAAAAGGTATTTGCCTGCTTTTTCATTACCGAAATGGTTTCTCAGCTTTGAAATAACTACTCTCTGAACTGAAATCCACCAGTGTATCTTTGTATCCGAATACAGCTGAAGCTGTCACAGCTGGGCTAGCGATGTCGCCAACCCTGCTTCCAGGTGTGCAGTCAGTGGCCCCAAATGCTTAACGTGTACTACTGGATTTGGTTTTGTGTTTAGATTATTTTAATAAATTACTGTAAATGAAAAATTTTGGTTGCTCTCTGTCCTCAGGTTGAAAATGTTTTTTAAATATTCAAAAAATATTGGATACCTAACAGCCATCACTACCGTCTTTTAAAACCTGTACTTTTATCTGTTCTGATGCTTTTTTTATACATATGAGCTCAATTTCCCACATCAGCATCACGCTGTGTTGCGTGAATGCTCGTCCTGGATTTTGTCGGAGAGCAGGTTCGGTTCAACCCTTCAGAACTTCACCAGACAGCTTGCCAGCGGGGCGGAGGCTGCTCACCGCACCACTTTGCCAGCCCCAGCCCAGGCAGCCCCGAGCCCGCGGCTGCACGCCTTGCACCCTGTCAGGCAGAGCAGCGTGGGCAAGGCTTGGCCCTTCTGCACACCCGTCGGCTCGGTGAGCTGGGGCAACGCGTGGGAAACACGGAGCTCGGGGCTGCTGCCTGGAGCCGATACGACGCAGTATCAGCTGTCACCAGCAGCACGCTCATTCTGTCAAGTTAACCACTGGACTTCTGCTGCAGTTTGGCCAGATAGTAAAAATTAGTAATATTGCGACTGCAGGGTTTTCACCACAGAGAGAACAAGTTTGCAACCCTGAGATAAAAGCCGTGGTCACAGCCAACACTGAGGTCACCCTTCTAAAGAGAGAATTAAAGGATAATAAAAGCAATAGTTTACACGTTAGTAAACAGTCAGCAGTGTGCCCAAGTCCAAGAGGTCAGTGAGAACCAGCACAGAAACATATGACAGGAGGAGAAGTTGTGCATCACAGAGTCCAGCTTTTGCTATCACAAACAGGTTGTGAAATCCCATTTATAAACTTTATGACCTCCGCTTTCAATCTACTTAGATTTCCTCCTGCCACTTCCCCTCCCTCATCTCAGCAGACTCTGTTGGGAAGCTGTTCTTGTTTGCCCTCCACTGAGAGCCCAAGTCTTCTCATTTCCAGGCTAAATTTATCCACAGGTAATGGTGTGCCGGGCCTATGTTCTAGCTTAAAAAGCACCCCTCTCTCTGCAGTGTTGTGCCCCCTCTTACATACACACACACACAGACACAGGGGGAATGGCTTCCATCCTGGTTCCAAAATTCTATTTTGATCTTAACTTTTTAGCTATTCAAAAAAATTACTTCTGTCCAAAAAATTGAGACGCCTCTCAAGGTCTTCTGTCTTTTTTAGATTTTGATGGATTTGGAAGATTAAAAAACAGTAATTTGAAATTTTTGTAAAAACTTTCAAAAAAAGTAGTGGTTGTATCCTAATTCCTCATCCTAAATGACTTCTAAAAATAATTTTTGTCCAGTCCTTCCACCAGGCCTTTGCTCCACTTGCACACAGTCAGAGCTGGACCGGGCGCCCTGCCGCCGGTGTGTGTCTATGTCTCAGCAGCACCTCCAGCAGCCTCTGGCCACAGAACCTCAGGAAGGGCCAGGTTGACTCAGAGGGAGCTGGGGCTCCTCAAATCCCCCCCAAAAGCCCCATCCTGGCCGAGCAGGGGCAGAGGTGATGCAGCCCCAGCCAGACGCGGCACTGGTCAAGACAGAGCAGGTTTGAGTCTTCTCTAAAGTATCACCAGGGCACAGCAACAGCTCCCTGCCACGACAGTGTTCCCCCTCACACCTTAGGTCTGGGCCGCCTCTGCTTCCCCCTCTGCCCCCGAGAATCATGCTGCAAACCCCCTCAGCCTGCCAGCCCATCTGAGCCCTTCCACCAGTTGTTGCTCTGAAAGAAGACGGGCTGCTCTGCCTTCAGAAAAATAAGAATTTTTACTTTCACAGACTAGAGATGCGCATTAACTTTTAGTAACAAGACCAGCCATTTGCTGTCTTGGCAACTAAGAAAAGATTTGCCTTTTTCTTCCCCGCCTTCCCTGCTGTGTTTGCCAAAACCACCAGAAGGCAACAGCCCAGAGAGCGAGCTGTGCTCACAGGTAGCCTCGCTTGCTCCTCACCTTACTCGGCAGCTGCGATTTCTGCGCCCTGGCAATGCCGTCCCACCATTCGCGAGCCAGAAGCTGGATTCGGAGCAGCACCGGGCTCACAAGGAAGTCATCAGCCCGTCTGCAGAGGCTTTATGGCGAGGCTGATGTCAACTGCGCGCAAACAAGAGCAGTGAGCAGGTTAGAGCTCATTCTATAGGAAGGTTTTACTTCCTCATTTGGCTGGCCGAGCTCTTATTTAACTCTACAGGTTGATAAACTTTCACTTCATTTTTCAAAAGGAAAAGAGAAAAAAAAAAAAAAAAAAAAAGAGGTTCCCAACACATCTCTGTTCTGAGTCACAGGCAAAGATTAGTCAAACCCACCCTGGCAGGGTTCCACAACACCGGGCGGTAAGAAAATGCATATGAATTCTGGGGCAAGTGAAAAGCTTTCCAGGAGGGATGCTTTGCCAAGATATTTCAGCCTCATTCCCCTTGTGTCTGGCAAATTTCTGATCTTCACGGACACATGGAAAAAATATTTTTTAAAAAAATCAACATTTTGCTTAGCTCCTGATACGGCAAATCTTCATTCAAACACCTCCACACCTGAGGGAACCTGCTCGGGGAGACTATAGTGAAATATCAAAAACCAAATCAAGCCCCCAGCCTGCTGGTGCCTCGACTGAAAGACTGCTTCAGTGACACCCAGCCTGCCCACCGCAGACCGGCAGGCTCTTCCCAGCAGGCACTTCCCAGCAGACACCTGAGGTTTTCCTCTGCTCGTTCCTTGCCTTGCTGCAAACAGACATGCCCCAAAGCCGCTCGCAGGTGAAGGGGAGGGTTGGTGACTCAAGGAGGGGTTAACCTCTGGGACCCCCCGGACACTGCAGGGAGCTCCACTGGCGCGGTGCCCTCTGCCCACAGGGCCGGGGAGGGTGGGGGTACCCCGCTGTGGAAGGAGAGCACCTCTGCCACTGTCGCGAGGTGACACAACACAGCGGGGCTGCCCCTTCCCGGCCAGAAACTCCCCCCTGCTCGCGTACTTTGTGGGAGGAAGCAGGGTGGCCAAGCCCTTTGTCATGGCATCCCACTTAATCCCAAGAGTGGTTGCTGGTAAGCAAGCCGTGCCACCGCTTCCCAGCTGGTTCCAGGCAATGGTCATGCCCTCGTACGGCACCCAGGCTCCCAGGAACACTTTGGGACCCAGGCTGCTCTGCTGCTGGGCAAAACAGTGCCCGGGCAGCCCCGGGATGGACGGGCAGCATACCAACCCATCTCTCCTGCCTCTGGTCCACAAGGACCTGGCTGGGCAGGTCAGTGGCTACGGAAAGAGGAGAGTGTTCCCAAGGTTACGGCTAAACAGATGTGTTAGTTTGCTGCTGCCCAGAGCAGCTGTAAGAGCAGAACAGCCAGAGCCTTTGACTCCACATCCCTGGAGAAGAAGGATCTTCTTTGCTCCATCTGAACTTGCAGAATGCCCCATACCTCATCACAAGACCACCACGGAGCAGTACGACTGGAAAGAGAAAGTGGCTGCATTATTTACAATCCAGGAAGGCAGAGCAAAGCATACACCATTGCACGGTATCGTTTTAACTCCTACTTCTCAGTAAGACTTTTTTTTACTACATAAATAAGAACAAGCCAGAGCTTATAAAAAGAAACGATAAGAAAATCAGGTAAGACGATTTTGCACTTGTCTTTCATTTGTAGTGATATGACTAAACCCATTTACTGTAAAAAGCCATGAGCAAAAGATTTCAACATCTTTCAAATCAGGGACAGCCAGGAAGACCCTTACCAATTCCTGAGATCTGTTAAGAACCTTTTCCTAGATGAACACTAGTTGAGAGACACAAGACCATGAGACACAGGATCATATTTAATTTTTCATACGGTCTCAAACCCTTTTGCTCACCAGCACAGATAAACATTTGGGCGCCCAAGGCTGTGGTTTCACAGACATTTCCTTTCTCTGCTGTGCTCCCTTGCGCTGACAAGCACGTTGAGTTTTCCCAGTGCAAAGATTTATTGCTGCTCAGTGGCACTGTTACGCTCAAGAGGGAAAGAGCTGCAGTGGGAGAAGTTTTCAGAAGGGAAGGTCCCCCCACTTATGGATGTTCCTAGGCTGAGCTGAAGACTGAGGGTTTGCCAGTTTGTGAAACAACCAGACCTTCGCCAGAAAGAATCGTTACCAACGGCAAAGCAGGACAGCCTTGCCGTGGCAGCTCCTGGGGGCTACAGAGAGGACCAAGCGTGACTTTCAGGGAGGCTGCCTGTGAAAAACCACTTTCCCGATGACGTCAGACTTTCATATGGAAAAAACATTCTCTTGAAACTAGTAGTGTGGAACACCACAGGTGTTTTGGTCTACACACCCCAGTGAGCTATTTGCTTTGCTAAAGGAAACAGTCATTTATTGCATCAGCACCAGAGAAAAGCGTTATTACCGCCTTCCTCATCTGAAAAAGTTCACCTGCTGGGAAAACCAAACAAGCGCAGGTGGCCGCAGTCTCACAGCAAAAATTCTTTAGACCCTAACCAGCAGAAGACAGTCAGGAGAAAGCAAGCATGTAATCAAATGCAGGTCTATCACCAGGAATATTTTAAATAGTTCCTGGAATTAACACATTCGCCATCCTGCCTCAAGTTGATCTCCTGTTCACCAAGAACAAGAAGTCACCACTACACAGTACGAGATACATTCCCAATTTTAAATATTATTTTTTACACACTATTAGGCAAAGTCTAGATGTTTTCTGCCAGTGAAATTCTCTCCCTGTTGGAAACACTGGAAATTCTGACTTGGGGACAGGTGCTCACCCCTAAAATTAACATCACTAACTTAACAGGTCCTGCTAGAGTGCCGGGTCGGTTACTGACAGACAATCCCATATTCAGGCTGGTGAAGAGCCGGTACCTTCAGAAGAGGTATTTTTATACGCTTGCCAAAATGACCACCTTTCCTCCTTCCCCAAAACTACGCCACAGCAGAGAGCACCCCATCTGACCACAGCAGAGGGAGAACAGAGAGGAGCTGATTTCAATCGCACAGCCGCCGGTAACTTCTTATACTTCTTGGAAAATTACAGTCCCATCTTAAGGGCTGAAGTAGCAGTATCCCAACTTAATTTTGCCTAAAACATCTTTTTTTGCTCTGCCTTTTATATAAAAAGATTACTCAAGTGTTTTACACTGGGCTTATAATAAAAAGTACCTTTTACAATCAGAAAGTCCCAAACAAGTTTCAAGTTCAAAAGTTTACTGCTGTTCAGCTTAAGACTTCAGAAAGCTCTTGGAACTGTCTGTCAGCTTCAACGATCTACCGCGTGCTTGGAAGACCTCAGCCTTGGTACGGTGTACTGCTGCCTTTTAACACAGCGACCGCCTTTAACCAAGATGCTACTGACTTGCTGACTGAGAAAAAGCACGTTCTGCCAGTAACCAGACCAAGAGTTTTACACAAAAATACTACCCTGTAGCAAGTATTTACATAATTCTTAGTGTAATTTAATATTTTTCAAAGTGCTTATACTATCCTTATGTATGCAACAGGTGACTGATAGGATTGACATTATCCATGCTCTAGGAAGCTTACAAGCAAAACCTGTAATCCTGCTGTCAATAACATGCAAGATTCATATGAAAAAATCAGGCTATAGGAGGGTGAGATGAATGAAGGTAAGCGCAGCAAACGATTCAGAAATGCTGCTAAACTCCTTGAAAATTTTGAATGCAACTTCTTAAATGTGCAATTAAAAATGCTTGTGCAAATAACTAGTGGGGGAGGGTGGGTGTGCTTTGTTTTGGGGTTTTGTGTCTGGGTGAGGTGTGGGGGGAGGGCTGACAAGTGGAAGGAAGCAGGTACAGCTTTACTTACAGAGAGCAGAGATTCTTGGCAGCCTGGAACCAGGGACACATGGCACCGTCTTCCACCCCTGCACGGGACTACGCAGAACAAGGCTTTCAGCACATATCCCAAAGAAGAGCAAACACACCAAGGCACTGTGCCAAAATGGGATTTTGATGAAGAACGCTGACACGCTGCCAGCTCCCTAACGCACCCAGCGCACAGCCAGGGTTTATGCTGAGGGAGTTTCATAAACACAACAATGATCTTTGAGAAAAGAGAAACAGGAAGCCATCAGCAAGCAGGCCGACAACCACCAGGCAGAGCACACACCAGGATGAACGAACGCTTATCACAAATGTTTTAGGGTAACTGCTTACCACGTCACCCATGCTGGAACACCAACCACGTGTACACAACCCTTCTGCTACTTCTACTGACCTGTGTGACGTCCACGCGACTGAAGGGAGAGCTCTGTTGCAAAACCCTGTCCTCTCTCACTTGCCTTTAGTGCTTCAAGACCAGACCCTGTTCATAACATGGTTCTGCTCCAAAACCAAGTCTAGAGAGAGCTACAGAGAACTAAAGGAACCGCAATGCACGACTACAAAATACGCCTCTTAACTTCCTCTTATCCATGGACTACAACAACACACAGAGTCTACACTGTGTTTTTCAGTTGCTACAGGGAAGGGAATCCAACATAAAACCATAAGGAGCTGATTTTTAAGCCATTAACCTCTGAACAGAGAACCTAAAATATTAAAGAGTTCCCCTTCAAACAGGCCTCGGCTAAGTCAAAGTGAGGGAGCTGATGCTGCTGCTGCAACATTTTCAATGTTATTCTCAACATCATAGAGGAAGGTGGGGTTTTTTGTTCTGTTTGGTTTTTTAACTACCACAAGCACCAAAGGTCAACACTGAAACTGAGGTTGGAGATAGCACTGACGAAAAGGAAACGAGGATAGGGAAGTAAGTGTAAACGCTCATTAGAATAGAACAAGCCAACTCTTCAGCTCCCAGATAATAAAAAGTCCCGTCTGCTCCAACACCTCCGGCAGGACAGGAACACAGGAAATGTTTGTGGTTTCAGCTGACCGTACAGCTCGTTCGTGTCATTTCCAGAAGAACCACATGTACACAACCATAACTTCCGATGACCGTAGCAGTAAATCCCACGCAACTCAGAGTGCTCAGCACTTCACGTGTGTGCCAGGTGAATGGTGATCCCTCCAGTGCTAGCAGAGTAGCCCAGAAATTCAGTCTTATTTAGCAGTACCTGAAATTAAGTGCTTACCTCCAAATACGGAACTTTTATGCTGTCACCTAATTATGGAACAGCCACTTTTGAAATTTTTAGCTTAAAAATATAAACAGGTAATTTTATCCATCTGAAGATACTGGATAGATTTTTAAAAGCACTGAGGCATACTGAAAATCAAGAGACTTGAAACCTTTTGGATATATTTATTTTTTGACCCTCTATTCTGACGCAAATTGACCTACACAAATTGACTATTTACTTCCATGCACTACTCTCCTAAACGTTCTGTTCTTAAGCATTTACCTGTTGTGAGAAAAAAAGCCATTTCTGCTGCCGAGAAGTGAGCACATTTGCCAGAAAGAGGATGTTTGATTTTAAACAGTAAGTTCTGTAGGTCCCACAGGTGGTTGGGGGCTAGCTGAAGCCTGGGAACGTCTGCTGAAACTCTTCATGTTGGTGAGTCACTTTTATCATCCCTCCCAGAAGAGGACCTCTGGTGTTGAGCAGGAATCCAGCTTTTTCTGAGTGGAAGCTTTTTTCCCCCCTCTTTCTGTGACTGCCATTTCCTAAAAGCAGCAAGAACTTCAGTCCTTTAGTATCTCCATATCCTGCTCAAATTTGGCCAATGCTTTTCGCATACTGAAAATGTGCCGTGGAAAAGAACAACTGAGGACAGTATGGCAGCGCAAACCTTGTTTCTTTAACAAAGCAGGCTAAAAGCAGGAAGAGCTAGAGAAAACCTATTGCTGCAGCAGCAGGACCCCAAATGCATCATATCCTGGCCTAGTACAGTTCTTTGGAAGTCATCTTACGCCCAGACTGAAGGCAGAAACTTTCTTGACGGGCACAGAGAGTAGTCCTCAGCCCAGGCCCCCAGCAGACTCCCAAGAATCATAGAATGCTTTGGGTTGGAAGGGACCTCTAGAGGTCATCTAGCCCACCCCCCCTGCAGTGAGCAGGCTTCCTCTTTATTCCTCCTCTGGACAGCGGGCCCTGCACTCTTGCTCGGACTCTGCAAGCACTGCACAGGTCCCTGTGACTCCCCGGTGGCTTAGAAACGTTTCGTCAGGAGACAGTTACGGAAACACTGGATTTCTAATCTGTGCTTTGAAGCGCACAAAAGTCAGAAAGGAGAGATTCAGCAAAAGGCAGCTTCTTCGCCAAATACACTTAATCTTTGACCAACCGCAGACAGGGCAGGTGCCCCTGGAAAGCGCATTCCTGTATACAACACCCTCACCATCCCCGCTCAGCCTGGGTCTGGATATTCTAGGCATCTGGCCTTAGTCAGAATCCTCTGCCATGGGGTAAACAGCTGCTTTTGTTCCTTTAGTACCAGCCTTCCCTTAGAAGCATCTTAACAAGAAGTCCACTTTCTGCATTCAGTCCACTCAAATGCACCAGCCAGGCACAGCCACTGCCCTCCACGGCACAGTAATTCACAGTGACTCTTCTTGGCTGCCTTGAATTTTAGCCTTTGTCCTGCAGATCACATTCCAGCGAGAGGTATCAAGCTCTAAAATCTTATTACATATTACAATCAGCCACTAGAGCAAGTATTACAGAAAAACCACAATCACCAAAGAGTTAAATTTATTCGTCAATGCAGACTGCCTCCGAGACATCACACATTCCATGGAAGGGAAGAAAAGCAAATACTGTTCCCAATGTCTCCCCTTCCCTCCTAACAATGTGAGGTCTCTCCTCCTCCAGAGAGAAAGAGGACATACATGTTCTTAAAACGTATGCATACTGGCTAACACTGTTTAAATGGCGATGTCTTGTTTATCAGAGCAAACTAGACATTTAAGAGCCTGCCAAACTTCACTAGGACCCAGGCTCTGATAACATCACCTGCACTCCTCTGTAGATGGAGAGTTCTTAACTGACCTCCTTCTGCCACAAAACCTGAAAATTAATCCCATCTAGGCTTTGGCAAATACAATGCAAGTTACAAGTTCTGGTTTTTCGCTAATTCTGCTAGGGACTATTTTCTTCTTACCTGTCTAACATAACCTGCCTGAACCACCAGCTAGATCCCCTGACGCTACAGAGGCCAGATGGGCCAAGTATCAAGTCAATCTCAGTTTTGAGAGGCATCCTCCAGCAATGCTGCAACGCCAGGTTACCTCTGTAAGTAAGTAAGCAAGTAAGTGCTCTTGATTTAGTGTGGTGCAGCAGTCCTGTCACCCTTGCAAGCGGCACAGCAGTACTTCAGCGCCTTTAACCACTGCTGCACAGTGGTTCCAGCAAATAGAGCTCACAGGACTAAGCCAGACAGAAGCACTTGATTTTGAAGGAAGGAAACAGAGTTTTGAGTATTCATATACAAATGGTATCCTCTCACTTTCTGGAAGGAGCGTGCACAGCCCATTTCTGTCTCCCAAGGTCTTCTATCACAGTCAATACCACAGCATTTGAATGTGCTGAAAGATAAATACAGCCTCCTTGTAGGCAGCAGGTACTTCCTGCAGATCTCTTCACATGTTAGTGCATGCTTATGTTTCCAAAAGGCTTTAGACAACATTCCTTATCGGACACTCAAACCATTTCACTAATGTGAAATACTTTATTGAAACAACCTTTCTGGAATCACGGCTTACTCCGACAGTCATACACTGGGCATTCATAGAATGAGAAGGCCAAGCTGCCAACAAAAGGCGACTGCTTTTATCCAGCGACTACACGTCTGTTTGAGAGAGTGTTGGAAATGCTGGAAGAAAACGTATTTTAGTTCCCCTCTCTCTTTCACTCGTCCTTCATTTGTACTTGGACCTCTCTTTGTCCTTTGATTTCTTAGGACTTCTGCTTCTGTCTGCTTTTTTATCCCAGTCTCTTACTCGGAAGTCATCTTTGTATTTGTCTCTCTGTTTGCTGTGAGTGTAGTCTCTCTCTCGAGATCGGCTGCGACTCCGATGCCTGTCTTTCTTCTCATCCCTTATCTTCTCTCTACAGCGATCCCCTTCACGTTTTCGATCAGGACCCTGTTAAAAGGAATTGGACACACATGCAGTTACAGACAAAAGGGGAAAATATACAAAGACATGAAGGGAACTAGAAGAGTGTCAATCATGCTTGGTTCCTCAGCTAAGGCTGGTATTACCTGAAATAGATTCACACCCATGCTGATTTGAAAAAGATAACACATAAAAAAACCCCCACTGTAACTATACGAAGAAGGTAAGTCTACAGCTTTTGTCATCATTTATGGAAAAAACCATGGCTGCCAGGCATGCTGCTGCTTGTATTTCCTAACCAGATTTTGCTAAAACTCCTTATGTCAGGGATTCAACTCAGACTGGTATTATCAAACTCTTCATAGCATCACACAAACTTCTAAGCTAGACTTGGATTTTGACTTCTTATCTAAGCAGGTTTGATCACAGGTTTTGGTTCAAGCCCCACAGGCATTCCAGTGCTATGAAGACGCAGAACACTTTTTAAGACCTGCCTGCAATAACCCTTAATAGCCTAAATTCTAGGCTTTGGAAAAATGAACAACACTGTTACAAAGACCAAAACTACACCACACACACACGCATGCAAACCACCACCTCCTTGAAGCTAGAAGTCCACAAAGAAAGGCAACATGGAGAGCCTGATCCTTTTAAATGTACACTCTAACAATAACGAAGTAATGAAGAATTAGTTGTATTTTGCAGGCTGATGGGTGTGACCCATATAGAACACACATGAGGATACACTCATATACAAATATAGTAAACTCTAAGGGGTACAAGTCTATTTAATTTTAAATGGCCTAAATTGGAGAGACCAACAGTGTGGAATACAAGTGGTAATGGTGCTTCAGCACACACAAAAAAACTCTTTAAATAAAAATGCTGCAAGTTCAGGCAGCCAAAAACGAGGAAATTTTGAATTTCCCTGGCTTTTCGCATTATTGTCACCAAGAATGTTGACTGAGTGGCTCAGTGCACAGAAGGGATTTGCTCTGGAGAGAAACGAGGTTTATGTAACAAAGCAGGAACTGCAGTCAGCAGAACACCTGCTTCACTTGTTGCCCTAGGCAGACAGTATGAAACCACTGACACAGTGTCTTAGGAAATGAAGGAAAGATGGCTTAATTACTCAGATTGTGAAATGTCACACTAACAAGACTGTGGCACAGCACATGCTAGAAAGACTACGTGGAGACACCAACACCTGTACAGGCCACAGCATCACAGGAATTTTAAACGTAAAAAGATAAAGATCGCTTAGAAAGTTGCTATTTCATGTCAAGGAAATCTAAATATTTTCTTATTACACAACACTGAGTTTTGACATGTGAGCTAGTATTTTCAAGCATTGCTAAAAACTATTTTGATCTTATTATTCAAGTAAGATATACAGTGAAATGCAATACAAGAGGAGCTTCAGAATCTTCAGCTTTCAGAAACAGAAAGTACACAACTTGCTGTTAAGAAGGTAGTTGGCACTTTTGTTTTGAAGGTACGACCACTGCAAAGCTTGGTATCACTATATGTTCTAGTAGAGATACCATTTTATGGGATTTTAATAACACCACTATCAAACACAGATCATCATGAACTACGAAAAATGTCTGCACTAAACTACACAGTATTTCTTTCTTCATTTCAGATACGATTTTCATTTTTCTAAATATGTACTCGTGACAGTAGCATTCACAAGTGTATGGCTAAAACCTATACTGCATGTACAAACAAGCAAACTTTATTTATTTAAAAGAATAGTGAAAAAAAAACTCTACTCAAAGCAGAGCTTTTATCCTGAAAGGCAGTGATCAGGATGGTTCCCAGAGCAAACACCACCTTTAGAATTATGCAGACAGTGCTGAAATACTAGAGTTAAAATAAGCAACATAAAACCCCTGGACCAAAACACGCATCAATCATCACAGATTTGATCTTTATCTACGTAACAAAAAAGTTCTGCTACTGCTGGGTACAGTAATCTCACTGGTGGCCAAATGCTTATTCCAGTTCTTTACTGTCAAACTCCATTTCAGTACAGATTTTAAGATGTGAATCCATCAAAAAGGAGTGGTGATTCCACCTATTTGTAAGAGGCTTGTCCCTTCATCTTCAGAATGACACACAGCCATATTACTCTCGTACCCAAAAGCCTCAGTCTCCATCCATTGAGGTGGATTGAGAACTGGCTGAATGGCAGAACTCAGAGGGTTGTCATCAGCAGCGCTGAGTCCAGTTGGAGGCCTGTAACTAGTGGTGTCCCCCAGGGGTCAACATTGGGCCCAGTCTTGTTTAACTTCTTCATCAATGACCTGGATGAAGAGTTACAATGTACCCTCAGCAAGTTTGCTGATGACACCAAACTGGGAGGAGTGGTGGATACACCAGAAGGCTGTGCTGCCATTCAGCGTGACCTGGACAGGCTGGAGAGTTGGGCAGAGAGGAACCTGATGAGGTTCAACAAGGGCAAATGCAGGGTCCTGCACCTAGGGAGGAACAACCCCAGGCACCAGTACAGGCTTGAGGCAGACCTGCTGGAGAGAAGCTCTGTGGGGAGGGACGTGGGAGTGCTGGTGGACGACAGGTTGACCACGAGCCAGCAGTGTGCCCTGGCTGCCAAGAAGGCCAATGGGATCCTGGGGTGCATTAGGAGGAGTGTGGCCAGCAGGACGAGGGAGGTTCTCCTTCCCCTCTACTCTGCCCTAGTGATGCCCCACCTGGAGTACTGTGTCCAGTTCTGGGCTCCCCAGTTCAAGAAAGATGAGGAGCTACTGGAGAGAGTCCAGCGGAGGGCTACAAGGATGGTGAGGGGACTGGAGCATCTCTCCTGTGAGGAAAGGCTGAGGGAGCTGGGCTTGTTTAGCCTGGAGAAGGCTACAAGGGGACCTAATAAATGCTTACAAATATCTGAAGGGTGGGTGTCAGGAGGATGGGGCCAAACTCTTTTCAGCGGTGCCCAGCCGCAGGACAAGGGGCAATGGGCACAAACTGAGGCACAGGAAGTTCCATCTGAACATGAGGAAGAACTTCTTCCCTCTGAGGGTGACGGAGCACTGGAACAGGCTGCCCAGGGAGGTTGTGGAGTCTCCTTCTCTGGAGATATTCAAGACCCACCTGGACGCGGTCCTGTGCAGCCTGGTCTAGGTGACCCTGCTTTGGCAGGGGGGTTGGACTAGATGACCCACAGAGGTCCCTTCCAACCCCTACCATGCTGTGATTCTGTGATCTGTTTGAACAAGACGACAGGTTTCAAGCCCCTTTGTGGCAGGGCCTGAGTAAGCATCAGAAGATGGACAGACTGGTGGTGGAGTAAAGAGGAACAAGATAAAAATATTGGTCAGAAAAACAGTTGATGGACTTGGTGCACTGCTGCATTCTAGCTGGTTTGCTGCTGAAGTTTCCTCCCAACACAAGGAGAAGCAGGGAAAGAGCAGAACAGCACTCAGTTGAAAAGTCTACCAAGCCAACACTGGAGACAGGCTACTGGCCAAGTCAGGGCAGGGAATAGGTTAGTGAAGATTTGAAAGTGAAGACAAACAGCCTACGTGAAATGCCACAGAAAAGGGCAACTTGGTAAAAGGATTAAAAAAAGTCATATGGGCATGGAGCCATCTAAGCACAATGACCTTCACAGAAGCATTTAGGATGTAAGTGTACAGGGCAAGTCTGAAAGTGCCACAAAAAGACCATCACAGTAACTAATACGCTCACAGTATAAAGAAAAAAATTCAGTAATCTGAATTAACAAAGTGAATTGCATGTTCCTTACCCCCCAAAATCGGTTACGTTTCCCCTTTTAAAGTCTTTGGCACAGAAGAAAAGTAAATTTTTTTAAAATGCTCTAAGTTACTAAAAATAATGGTATCTTGAAATCAAATCTTTTATGTCCTACCCAAGTCAGATACACCCTTTTTTCCCATTAGAAGAGGAAGAAAAAGATTCCCTACTTAGAAACAGGCTGTTACTGCTGAAGTCTAGATTTCTCAATCCAGGATCACAGGCTTTTATCAGTCAATGAGTAAGTGATGATCATCCCAATTCTTAATCCAGCACTGCCTTGGTGAGGGACAGACACTTCTTTGGAAGTTCATGGCTGGCTTTGCCAAAAATAGTAACCTGTTAGACTGCACTTGCAGGTAAATCAGCTAGAAATACCATGACCACAAAACCAGAACAAATATGCCACCTCTACACACGTTATGCACTCTCATTAATGGTTACAAAGGAGCAAACAAACAGAGACAGACTTTTCAGGGCGGAGATTTTTATCAAACTTGACCCTGAATATAATGAGAACAGTGTCCAACAAGCAGTAAGAGTAGGAAATTCAAAACAGAAAAATCAATATCTTTGCCAAAACCATGCACTACAGAAATCTGAAAGTCAGGAAGCCCCTGTGTCTCAAAAAAATCTATTGGATAGGCTATACTCTTCCATTGACCCAGTTATCTTTAAAAGTAAATAAATAAACAGAAAATCCAGGGAACCAAAAAACACAGAGAAAACCAGAAAGGGAACAAAATCATAATATAGATCTCAAACAGAAGCACGACCTGTATTCAAAAAATCTCTACCAAATCCTATTCACAAACCCACATGGTAGTGCAGCCTCCTGCTCCAGACCCACATCCTGTTACCTACTAAAAGCAAGCCACAACACCCTACCTCTTCTACCCCCTGGAATTAAGTCAAACTGCACAAGATTCAAAAATATTCTTAAAACATCAACACAGAGGCTGAAGATTCAGGAAACGGGTGTCAGACTAAGAAAAGGATGAGTCAAAATACACTACAGAAAAAAAAATAAAACGGCAAGAGAACAGAAAAACAACTCAACATCATGGAAACTATTCAGAAAATAAAACCCCTTCAGTCATAGCTGGAGCTGGTACCACACACTGCAGCTTCAGTTGCCAGAACTTCCCATTATAAGACCCTGTTCTCTGTTAATTAAAATCTCTGCCACATTAGGGGCTTAGGGTGGAAGTTTATGTATGAAGCACGGCTATTGTGGTCTTCGGCCAATTAGCTGTGGAAGGTCTGCTGTTGTTTTAAGTTCTTACCTCCAACATGTTCTTATAGTTGCAAAATAGGGTTAAGGGAAAACGCTTTGTTTGCCCATACTAAAAATGCTACCATTCATCAAAAAAGTTTCCATATAGTTATGCTTTGTGCTGGTCTCTGCATTCACTCTGAACACACTCTGCCTCAGCAACATGCTTCCTTCCCCGGTTCTTGTACAAGTGCCCCAGACTACGTTCAAATTATAAATCTAAAAAAAAAAAAAAAAAAAAAAACATTTTGTATATGCTCAACAGGATTTTTCAGCTAAGCTGCCTGCAGATATCATCTGCAAAGAGCCATGTCCAAAACACTTAATGAATCTTTAGACTGAGTACATACTGCTCAGTATGTACATACTACACAGTACACACTAATGAGAATATTCAAGTTCAGATACAGAGAAAAATTCTTTCCAGAAAATCATTTTCACAGCTCCAAGAGGGAACTATGCTGCTTGCCACCAGAGAACAGAAGTAAGCCTCCACCTGTGATTTTGGGCATGAGAAGGCTACGCTATTTACACCGAAACGGGTAAAGGTGAGCAACAGAGAGGAAAGCAGTGGGAAAGAAGATGATACCAGAACACAGCAGCAGCAGACTACAGGAATAATGCACAGCAGGAGTAGGCAACTGAATCATGGAAGACAGACAGAGACGCAGAAGAGATCAGAGTCAAGCACTAGAAAATAATATTTTCCATAACGTGGAAATAGCACCAGGAATCCCTGTCCTCCTGTTTTTGTGCTATGAAATCCACCACTAAAGTGTCTCACAGACCCATGTAACAACCGTCAACGGAGGTTAAGAGCCCACTGCAGTGCTGCCAGTACTGGCTGTACCACCTGCAGGGCTGCTGACATCTGAAGGAGATTAAAGCCTTCTCTGCTGATAACACATGACCAGCCAGTTCCACACGTGTAATTTTTGAACCATCAAGAAAACAAAGATTACTTCCAGAAATACCTGTTTCAAGAATGTCAAAACGACAATATCAATCAGCCAGACAGACAGGAGGAAGTTTAAACCAACATTAGTCCAGACCTCTTGTATGTATGTACTCCGATCGAGACTCCAGTTATCTGAACAGGTGCCTCCCCTCCACCCAAAGCATCCTGACTGAATTAGTGTACAATGACAAAATGACTTTTACCACGAACGAGCAACAGGGCTCACTGGTGGCACTGAAAAAATGTAATTGCTGAGTTCATGAGAAAAGTTATTTTTAGCATCACAGCAAGAAGTGATGCAATGGACCAACAGAATCACGTATGCTCTCTGCACGCAGAACTTAAAGCAGTACTCTAAACTCACGTCAGGACAACGGCTTTATTTACTGTGGCTGGAACCTTATCACCTTCTGCAGAGTTGCTAGAAGACAACTTTGCTCTCACTCGTAATGCTTGCATTGTTAAAACATTGGGGTTTGGCTTTTTTTAGTTTTCAGCTTAGCTCAGTTCTCCCTAATGCTCACACTTCAGTGATGGTTAACCCTCCACTTTCTCATTGCAGGCATCGTTTCCATGAAACTTCAACAGCTTGACTATCCCAAGTTCACAGAAATGTGAGAATGCTGACCTGACAGGCTGCAGTGGAACTAACGAATGACAGAACTACTGTCTTCCCATGACCTCCTCCACAGCCCCAGTCTTACAGCACGTATGCTCGCACAACACCGATCCAAGCAAACCAGCATACAGATTTTACACAAACGCTTCCAAAACAGTTAAGGAAAAATAAAAAAAGATAATACAAAGAGACTGTGCTTCTGATTCCATATGGGAAAACGCCAGCATATGCTGCTGGCCTGGCAAAAAAATGAGAAATACTTTGCGTTCATGAAATATGACTAACTAGTAGTTTATGACTAGGAAAACGTGAACAACGGGTTCAAAGTGCTGAAGATCTCCTACTTTATGAGAAGCTACATTGCCTCTTCAGGATGTAACAGCAAAAAGCAATTCGGACACGCCAAGCTTCAAAAGTCCAGGAAGATCTGGAAAGCCTCTTTCATAATCAGATACTAACATCAGCTTTCTGTATGTTTACAACTACTACATTTTACAGGACTTTGCATGTCATGTCCTCAGTTCAATATCAGACTTTTTTCATGGCTTCTCTTCTTAGAAGAAAAATAAACATGTATAAAGTTAACGCATGAAGCAGTGAGTACCTTAGATTTCTTGGTCCTCTTGTCATCCTCTTCGTCTTCAGAGTGGTAGTGCTTTTTCTTCTTTTGTTTTTTAGCCAAGTGCGACTGACTTGTTTGAGACTCTTCTATATCCTCATCCAGAACAAGGTCATACTTGGCACTGATGGTGTTGGTTAAGGACAGATCTGTTCCTTACTATCAATAAACAGCAGGACATAAAAGCTCATGAAGAAAACAAATCCCTGTTTATCAGACCAGCGTTTACCAAGACTTACCATGTATTTCAGTCAGAACAGGATTGTACATGTTGAAAATCAGCTGCGTCACAATGACTGAATTCTGTCCTGCGAACAGTACAGCCAGGTCCTAATTCTCCTTTCTTTTTAGCTGTGGATATCTGAACAAGCCATGGTCTTCTTTTCTCTCATAGAATCATAGAATGATTTGGGTTGAAAGGGACCTTAAAGGCCATCTAGTTCCAACCCCCCTGCCATGAGCAGGGACCCTTCCCTAGACCAGGCTGCTCAAAGCCCCATCCAACCTGGCCTTGAACACTGCCAGGGTGGGGGCAGCCACAGCTTCTCTGGGCAACCTGTGCCAGTGCCTCAACACCCTCAGAGTGAAGAATTTCTCCCTTATGTTTAGTCTAACTCTACTCTCTTTCAGTTTAAAGCCATTACCCCTTGTCCTATCACTACACGCCCTTGTAAAAAGTCCCTCTCCAGCTTGGTTGTAGGCCCCCTTCAGGTACTGGAAGGCTGCTATACAGTTTCCCCGGAGCCTTCTCTTCTGCAGGCTGAACAGCCCCAACTCTCTCAGCCTTTCCTCACAGGAGAGGTGCTCCAGCCCTCCGATCGTTTTTGTGGCCCTCCTCTGGCCCTGCTCCAACAGGTCCATGTCTTTCCTGTGCTAAGGAAATGCTCTCACGCTCACCACAAGTGAAGTATAATCTCAGAGCACGATTTAGTTACTACTATGGTCTAATTGCAGACGCAGCAGGTCCCCTCTGAAACTACTTAAAATTCTGTTATGCCTTATGTCATTCCAGGGCTGTCAACTGAGAACATTATTTACCTGCACACAACATGGAAGTGAAACAGCACATTCTCATTTGACTAAGTTCATTGAAGTCATCAAATGAAAAATGCAAAATGCTTAATTCCATCTCAAACACCAAATGGTTACATGAAGCAGCAGAAAAACACCCCCTGGCAATCTTTAAGAATAAGAAGTATTTTCCAGGTTGTTTTCATAAACTATACTTAGTTCAAAAAACACCTTTGACGAGAAAAGGATACTCCTGCTTTGGTTTTACCTTCTCCTTCAGAGTGAGTTTTGAAGGTTTGTCACGTTCCTTTTCGTAATCTTTGAAATCATCCTTGGTATACCGCCCACCTGTCCGCAGAAAAATATATTCAGTTCACTCCAATCAAAAAAACAACCAAGACCCACACCTACCATTAAGTTCTGCTTATGATTTTAAGGGCTCTTCATAACCATACAGATATGCATAGCAGGATACAGTTCCAGAAACAACATTAAGATCTAGGTAACAGAGCAGAAGAGAGTAGGACAAGTTGCGATTTTCTGTCCTTCTCTTGCTTGCAAATCCCACTAAACATATGGCTTTCTCCTCACTCATGTCCACTGGACACAACACATGAACAGGATCACAAAGTAGGATTCAGCAACTAGTTCAGTTCCACTTTGATTGCATGTCCTATGTCACACTACTTAAAATTCTCATTATTAAATGACTTTTTGCTCTGGGCTGCACAAAGGGAAACTTCTGAGGCAGCTACAACTTAAGAATTCAAATGGAAAACTGTAACAAGTACCAGCTCACAAATTAATAAATGATTCTACAGCAACGTGCTGCCATCTCACGGTCATACTTAAGACTACAATATTAACTACCTAGGTCAGAAATAGCTACTGAAGGTGGAAGAACAATACTTCCCCTAGATCAGTTCTTGGATACCACATAAGCACAACAAGATGACAATACGGTTAGCTTTCCAATATTTAGGACAATTTAGACCTAAGTTACTCAGATAAAGAAAAGTTTTCCATGCATTCAGTTAGTACAAGATGCACTGCAGAGCATGGTATAGATTACAAAGTCATCTCAGCCCTGTGCAGGACAAGTTCCAGTACCTCAGTGTCCACAACTAGTCCTCAGCCTGGAGAAACTGTATGCAAACAACCGAGGGCTGACTGCACTTTTAGGCAAAGACACACCAGAACATCACCACTGCAACGCACAGTCACCCCTCCAAGTCCAATGTTTTCCTCACGTCCCCAACAGCCAAATGTATCCAACTCTCCCACCATCTTTCCCCTCCCAAAACATCCTCAAACATCTGAAATTGGGTTTTTATAACATACACCCTGCTATGCAACATGCTTGACCTACAGCAGGTGAAAAGGGAAAATCCCTGGCCTGAATACGGACTTATTCTTGTATACGCCCAACTCCTACACTGAATAAAGAAAAGAAACTAGAAAGTAACTGTACTGCCATATTATTTTGCTAATAAGTAATATTAAAAAAAAAAAATAAATCACTTTTAAAGTCTCAGAGGAAGAAATAATTTAGTGGCAAAAATACATCTGATAAAAAGGTAATCCATGGCAATGTAATGCTAATATAATGGTTATGGAACAAATGAAGAGAATAGCTAGCAACTGCGTTGCTCTATTTATTACAGTACCCGGAAAATTTATATCCCTGAAGATGAGATTATTTAAACTCAAAACAATTGCTTCTCTTTATAGAATACTTAAGAGTTTAGAAGTCATAGCTTATTAAGTGATGAGGGTCAAAGAATCCCAAGTGTACCGACCTTTTCCCTTCCACCTAATCTTTGCAACAGACTGGCTAAAATCCACATGTATCCGTCTGTCATCTATCAGCACATTGTCCATTTTGAAGTAGGCTTTCTCACAGTCTTCCTCCTGATAATGTTTCCAGAAAAAAATTGAGTCATGATTATTTCATAGGAATATTGACTGAAGAGCTCAAACACAAATTCAACTGCTTAACAGCATATATTGTTTTCTAAAATTGCCTAAAGCACAGCAGCTCTTGCATTGTGCCATTTCAAAAGAAATAATTACACTTTGTCCAAATGTCAGCATTTCCAATTCCAATTCTTCAGTTCATTTCACTACTTTAAACATTTGCCAATCCAGCTACATGTTTGGCACATGTAATACATTCAGAAAAACAAGGAAAAAAAAGACAACTAATAAAAGCTCCATTTTAAGTACTGAAGGAGGCTAAAGAAAAGCGAGAACACTTTTCCAGTGTTTTCCAGTTTTCCTCACAGATTATAAGATACAAACAAGAAGCTATGCACCGTCAAACAAACTTTTACTGTCAATCTCATAGCAAGAGCAGCATGTTGATAAAACAAGGATCATTTACAAGCCCAATATAGGACACCACTGTATACAACAATCTATATCATTTCATACACCCTCCTCTCTTTATGCAGCATGCCTCCTTTTTCTCCAAGCATTCCCTTCTTTAACTCTTCAAGTCCTAACGTGCTCTGGGGAAAAACAGGGACTTGCTCCCCTCCCACTGGTTTCAAGACAATCTAAGAGTAACATACTTGTATTGCTCGGTTGAATACAGAGAGACTTAAACATCTGCCTCATTTAGGACCTACAACTTCTATAACTAAGTCAGCAAGACAAAATATTAGCTACCCCACACTTGAAGATTCCAGCGTTTTTCCTTAATGGAAGTATACCAAAAATGAACTTTTATAAGCAGAATCTACATACACTATACCCAAAAAAACATACCTTTTCAAACTCAATGAAAGCATAACAAAGAGATTCACCAGTTTTCCAGTCTCGAATCACTTCACAGCTGAAAATCGATACAAAATTAAAATGTCAATGCTGTTGGAGCAAAACACATAGGATAGGCAAGCACTGCTTAAAAGGGAGAGTGACAGTTAAAAAAACCAAACAACACACAACAACAAAAACCTTGAAGGTATTGTAACACTTGATTCCAAGACCCCTACTGATGTGAGGATGTCTGCAGAAGAAAAAAAAAAAAGCATGTGACATTATTTGAGTAATTATTACACTTAACTAGAACTAGGGATTAATTTCTGATTAACGAAACAAAATCTGTTTTCCAACATTACTGTTTGTTATTAATTTTTTGCATTTCACTAGTGCAAGACAAGAAATTTCATATTCTGTTTTCTCAGCCATTTTAAGGAAAGTTTAAACAGAGCTCATGTGACAAACTTTCTCTTCTTAGCAAGCACCTCTTTAGCAGCCATCTTCTTATCCAGCAGTTCACGGCGCAAAAATACGAAGCCTAAAGTATTGAATCAGTAGACGTAAAACGGGAACAACACAGTGTTCCATCAGTATTACCAAAGTCTCCTATATGACATGAGAATTCTGATTACAGGATGTTGAAGAAGGTCAGACTGGCAACAAGAGCGGGAAAAGTGGTATTAAGGTGAGACTTAATAAGCTGACACGTCCCTCACGTGTATTGAGGAAGTGACAAATCAGGATTAGGATACACAATCCAAAAGATGATCAATACCAAAAAAGATCCAAAAAACCAAACCACCAAAAAACAAGGCTAGTCAGACAAGCTATAGGAATGCTTTGCAGCAGCCACCAGTGAGGAAGAAGGTAGGACAGTTTTGTGCCAGAACCCTCCTTTATGGATTATTCAGAGAATCTGTCTGAAAGTGGAAAGACTGCAGAAGAGGTACTGAACAAAGTGATACAGAAGCAAAAAAAAAAAAAAAAAAAGAAATCCCTAGGACATCCAGAAATTATGCTGGAGTTGCAAGAGTGGCAAACAAAGCCAATTTCACTCACACACACAATCTAGTGAGGGAACTGGAAGTCTGCAGGCCTGTATGCCAATACTGCACAAACTGGTAGAAACTCAGTGCAGAACAGAGTTAGCATGCATCTGAATAAACAGGACCTACGCAGGACCATCTGAATAAACCTCAGTGAAGTTCTCTGAAAGAGTCAATATGCTTAGGTGTGATGATGACTCATTTGATGCAGTCATTTGAAATCCCTCTGGAAATTCTAATAAACTCCTGCACCAAAGGCTTTTGGGGAAACCAAGCATCAACGGCATAAGAAACATCTTTGCATTGATAAACATGTGAAAGACCATATAAGAGCAAACAGTCATGTCTCACTGAGAAAATAAAAATGTCATCAGTGGAGTTTGCTGATGATACTAAATTGTTACAGATGGCAAAAATAAAGACTGAAAAAATTGCAGAAAGTTTTTAGGAGACCAACTGAACAAGAAGATGGCAAATGACATTCAACATACATAAAGGCAACAACATGAGCATGGGGGGGGAATCCTAATGGTGCACTGTAAAAAAAAACCCCACAGCTTCCACAGCTTTAGCATTAACTAGAAAAGGAATTGAGAGCAAGCAGAAAATACCACTGCTCCATTGCAAATCTAATTTCTTTAATACCATGTGCAGTTCTGTTCCTCTCATCTTGAGATAGACAGAAAAGAACAGAAAAAGGCTGAGAAAAGGGAAACAAGGTAAGGAAAATTCCTCTACAAAATGTAACTATGTAGGCTAGTACCCTTAGCAAGAAGAAACAATGACTTTGGGGTACAGGACAGAGAGGTGCAGGAAAGTAGGTTTCACTGCCCATCATGTCTTTTGATACTAGGAGGAACCAACTGAAACTACTAGGAGCCGTTCAAAACTGAAGAAGGCAGCAAGCATGAAGAACAGCTTAATGAGGAATATATCAGATGCCAAACCATACATATTCCCATGGAGAAGAAAAACCCAGAGACTGTATCTAGCTCATGTAGCATCTGAGATTAAAAACTGCTGAAAGGAGGGAGAGGACGGGGGGCCGGGGAGAGTATCATAGGCTTTCCTCGTTTCTGGACTTCCCTAGGCTTTTGCTTAAAACCACTACTGGGACACCACACTCATCTAGGTAGATCTGATGGCTGTATCACCATTGCTGTGGTCTCTATCCAAATACACGCAGGCATGGCATAATCTCCAGAGATGCCAGAATACTACTTAAACAGCCAAACCTAAACAGACTGGCGGGAATCCAGCTTCAACTAAGCAGGTTTTCTCTTTCATTTTACAATAATTACCTTTTAACGGGACCAAATCGTGAAAATATTATTTCTAGGTCTTCATCTGTGGTCACTGGATTCAGCTTGCAAACAAACAGCACATTTTCTGGTGGCTTGACCTCTGCATCTGGTAAGTCTCCCACCTGTGGCATACAGAAAGACTTTCATCACTTCTGCCTAAAGCTCTCTACATTTTCTTGCCATAAGCACACTGGCAACACACCTTTTGGGTGATCTCAGGCACATTCCTATCACAAAATCAAAAATTAATATAATATTTTTCCTACTCAATGTCACAAAAAACTGTTTTCCATAGCACCTAAAAATAATTACCTATTTGCAATTCCACCACTGGGACTTCATGAAAGTCACAAAGACTTTCTACCTTGCTTTCCCTGTTCATAACATAACAAATACACAGGTTGTCATAAAGGTGAAAGTTTACTTTTAGAGCCGCTCTGTTATAAAAATAAAAACAGACTGGATCCATTCCTTAGTCTCTGTCTGCACCCAAGATAAACTCACCTTTCCTTAAATTCCAGAAACAACTAGGATAAGCTCAGATTTAAAGACAGCTTGATAGCAAATTAAGTTAGAGGAAAATGCAGATACACACACCACCTCCTGTTGAACTGTAGCACCTTTTAAAACCTGAAAAAAGACTAGTGATATTTAAACAATTTATCTCCATCTTTTACTTAATATGCTAATAAAAAGGTAATGCACATTAGTTTAGTAGCAGAAAGAAGCAAAATAACACAAGCAAGAAGCAGATTCCACAAAAGAGAACACAAAAGGAGTTTAAGCGCATGACACTCTCAGAGAAGCCTACTGTTTCAACAAAAGAACAGCAGAACCAATAGTTAGGGTTTTCACATCGGTGAAACTAGCAGTACGTTTAGTTTTTCATCTCTTCAGCTTATATAACGTAGCTCCCTATTGTATACTACCCAGCAACACTCACTGAAAATTACTGCACTGGCTCACACACCCACTTGCCTTTTTTAGCTAACTTTATCTAGAAAACAGGTCATTAGCCCCATTGCTGCTGCAGCAGAACAAGAACCCACATCTTCCACATTCTGCAACACTGTGGCCACATCTGGACTGACCCTGGTGTTAGCCTCTGCTGCAAACTATTCATCATAAATTTGAATTTGGTGGTTGTAAAGAAGTGTGATGGATTCACCCATCCTTCAACAGTGTGTGTGTGCTTTTTTTTCCCTTCAGAAAAAAAAGGCCTCAAAGCCTACTCACAATTTTTGTTACTATACAGAGTTTACAACTGTCAGCAGTTACCAAACGTCGTATTTACGAAGGAAGAACATGAAGTTAACCATGAATGTTGAATTGAACTAATCCCACAGAAGAAAGACTGTCATTACTTGTATAAATATCGCAACATGACAAATTAGCTCAGCTCTCTCCCACATATGCTAAACCTTTTCCAGGATTACAGATATTCAGCAGCATATTATGTATGTTATGTTTTTTTAATTGGATGTGTTTCTACCAAGTTTTTATACAGCCTGCCCTGGTCCACTTCCAGTCCTGGCTTTGAAAATGAAGTATCACCAGTTTTATCAGAACACCACCTCCATTGCTCAGACTCAATCCTTTCCATTGTACAACAGACATTAAATAGCACAGATTCTGAGCCACATCATCACCATCAGATAAGCAAGTTCAGGATAAATAGTACGCATTCTCCTAGACTTAACATAACACACACACACACAGAGGGATAACATCTAAAAGGTAAATTGAGAAAGATGTTCACCATTTCCAGAAGAATGGCACGAGTTTTTGCTTCTTTTTCTGCCTGAAATTCTTCTATTTCATCTGCAGATCGTCCTTTCAAGTCATCAATTTCTTCATCTGCTCCTATTCTGCCACTCTGAAAAATGAAGGAAAAATCTATTTATTACCAAGCCATGACCAAAAATTCTTTCCCACTTTCCAAATATTACTTGGATGACCTCCCCCTTCACCCCCAAGACATGAAAAATGCTTAAGCACTGCACCTCTGCAGAGCTGGGCTTGCATTCTGTTCTTCCCACTCAGATTAAAAAAAAGAGAGAGAAGATGTTATCCTTGTGTTTCAGGCACTGTGAACTACGTATGAACTTTCAGGCCCAATTTCAACCATATTCAGTTAGGTATTCTAAATTCTTTTACACTCCCATCTCATACTCAACATCTCACTACAGATGTCAACTCATTTCTAATCTAGATAGCTCCTACTAGAAATGAAGATAAGGAACACTGCAAATATCTGTGGTGTCTAATAAGACTCAAACACTAAATATAGTATATCACAAGAATTTTATTTTTACACATCTACACCTAGACAGGATTTGAGGTTTAAGGTTTTCTCCTCACCAGCATCTCCTCACCAGCATCTTACACACATTTCTATACCAAAAGGTGTATATTCAGACAGGCTATGGTGGCGGAAGCAAACCAAGTGTTAGTTGTCAAATCTCCGCGCAGTTGGCAGCAAGCTATTGAACTCCTTATACCATCTAACACATCTGAAGGTACATCAGAGATTAACCACAGTGCAGGCATACTATGAAAGCCTAACTGCAACCATGTAATTATATCTTTCAAGCTTAAAGACCCGCAATATTCTCTCTAGTCAATTTATTAACTGCTTGAAACAAGGAGATCAACTCACATAGCAATTTCCGTAAGTGCATGCTATGAATAAATTACAAATAATTACAATTATATTTTTAGCAAATTCCTTCTGTTTGAACAAATACATCACAACAGCATACATGCTTGCAGATATAACTCAAAGAATGACCAAGACTACTTCCACCAAAGCACAGAATATTTCATACGTAAAAGGAAAACAGCAGTAAGCACTTTAATAAGTGTTAGTTATGTTCTGTCTTCTACCAGAGCATACAAAAAACCAGTCATGCCAAAGGTGAATATTCTCAACGTTCTGCTTATCTACACTGTAATTAGAAATCTAAAATACGGCTTTCCAACCCAACTCCACCACAGTCACAGGGGAGAGCACCCAAGTCACTCTTTTACCCTTTTCTTAGAAGATTAAGCAGCCATATTTGATTAAACACAGCAACAGCCCCAAATAACAGACAAGTGTTTGGCATATCAGAACTCAAGCTGAAAAACGTGACGTTCTCTTAGGACACAGATTTGACAGACAAAGTCTTAAAGACAGAATTGTTATTGTGACTAAGTCTGTGCTGGCCACTAATAGGGATAAAAAAATTTCATTATTTATTCCAACTTTTCCCCAAGATGCTATCACAAACACTCACATCTAGCTGTTCCTTAGTAGGTTCTGGTGAGCGATCAGGAACAGACAAGCCAGGCGGATCTTCGAATGGATCATCTAAAATTACGGTATGATTTATCCTTATAGAAAACAAAACCAAGACCAGCATCAGTCGCGTGCAAATAAAACTCTCTTTACCCAAGTAACACAAAACCAGCCCCGCTGATTCCCGGTTATATCCCGAACAGCCAAACATACTGTAGGCTTGTAAACACCAGCAGTGATGCTTTTCTAAAGGCAAAATAGCAACTCCACATTTTCTTAGGGAGTTGTTTATTTTAGTACCTCCTTGTTTTACCAATAATACTGGAATAAAATAGTATTTAATATACCACATACAGGTCATCTGACACCGCTGTATTAATCTAGTTTCAAAAAAAGATTAATTTGTTCAATTATAATGTGTTACTCAAAAAGTGAAGTTAAAAGCAGTCACACCTGATATCTTGATACGGGATAAAATCCTTATCTACAAAGGTTTCATTAATTGTCTTCAATACATCCAAGCCTTCTGTCACTTCTCCAAATACTGTATGCACACCATCAAGGTAATCCAGGTTCTCCCCTGTAGTAATAAGAAACTAAAAGAGAAGATACAAACCAGTAACAGTAAATAGAAAAGTTCAGAGCTTGAGTTTTACGTTAGGAGAGGTACAACTCTCACCAAAATCAGTGGGGAAAAAAACCAAAACCTCTTCCTGACTTCTGCAGAAGATTAGTCGTCTTCTGTCAGCTCTGAGAACATTCTGAGCCAACCTACAGCTCACAGCCACTGCCAGAGGAAGAGAAGCTCGCTCACACAAGTCTCCTTCCCCATGCGCTTGCAGCTCTGGCTCCCCGGACCCTTCTGTAAATGGGTTTGACTCAGTAATCCGGCAGAAAACCAGAGCAGCAGAGGAAGCGCAGTTAGCTATCTGCCAGGCAGGCTTGCTGAGCAAGGTCAGCAAAGGTTCTAACAGGCATCAGAGCTGATGAAGAGGCAGAGGACGGAGAGAGCAAGGCTACCCCTCCAGGCAGCCGTGAGCTCAGCTCAGATCACCTGTTCATCAAACTGCACTCAGCAGGGGCATTTTCATAATTTTGGCAAAAGTCTCCATGGTTCTACCTTCACCTAATCCCATCCAGACTTTTTTCCTTCCTCCCCTGTTCCTGGGAACTGCGTTCATTCCCACATGCCTGTGTATATGCTAGCAGGCTGCACTCTTAAATGTGAACACAAATGTCATATCTTCTTCCCAGACTAGAATCATGGAATCATAGCTGGAATAAAACTACAGTTTTTTAAATTGTTCTTCAATTAGTAAAAATCCCCTCACTTTAAATATCCATATGTTTTAATTTTAAAGTGAGGCATTTTAATATAAATAGTGACAATGTATCTAAAGTAATAATATCATTCTATGACATCAGAGATTTAAATACACTACAGCAAAAACTTTGTGCACGTGAACAAGGAACAGCACAGGGAACAACACCACTCAAAAACTGTTTTATAACAGCACTAGGATAAAACCGTAAACTTACGTTGCATTAAAATGCACACTTTTACGTAACCACATAGAGGAAACTGTGGTATGAGTTCAGTTTCCAAACCAAGATGAAGTTACAACTAGAAAGTTTTAACATTATTTTAAAACCCAGTTTCCTTACTTCTCACTTCCATTTAACTACAGAATTTTTTCCTGCCCATTATACACATTAGCAAAATCACATCAAAGTATTAACAAAAATGAATAAACAAATGAAAGAAATAAAGAGTACTGAATTCTCACAAATAAAATTTACAAAATTAACCTAGGATGGGATCTCAATCTCAGCATATTAATCTTTAATTCTTGTCTGCAATTACATACTCACTGGCACCTGGGACACTATGCAAAACACTTACCTATGGCCGTTTTTACATGCCTGTTGACCATATTACAAGATGATACTAGGCAGATGACACTGTCATTGTTATGCCTCTTTTGTAAAATCAAGGAATTTTCATTTTAGCTTAGACATGTACCAAGGCTTTCCAACCCTGAATGCTGACCTGTGATCCATGCTGATCGCTGCCATTGTTCACCATTGACACTGTTCCCTTTTTCTTGTGCTTAATTCTTGGCACTTTTTCTGCCTCAAAAAATCTAGCTTGATCACCATACAGTTGACTGAAAACATATATTAAAAGTATGTTACAAGGCAAAGGAATTTAAAAACGTGATATAAACAAATCCTGTAAAACAGTACATAAAGCATCTTAAAACATCATATGTTGGCATTCAAATGAAACCAGAATTTACATTGCATCCACGCACATTTTTATGGACCTGTACACTAACATAATTCACTTTATATTACAGGGAATAACAGATTTTTCTCTTAGACATTTCACAGAGGCTTTTTTTTTTTTTGTGGGGGTAGGGGGTGAGGAGGTGTATTTGTATGTTTTAAAATGCAGTATATAACATTTTTCTAAGTCAGAGTGGTGACCCATGTGTTCACAGTTTCGTATTTAAGACGCTCTGACAGACCAGATTTACAAAAGTCAAGACTGGTCTAACAACACTGTTGAAACTGAGCTATTTATATATAATCTGTATACTGCACGCTATATATATATAAATATATACATATATATATATCTCTGTATCATTCCCCAACACTCCAGGTTCAGTTCTGCTCTGCGATTTTAATTCTACTTTTAATAACAATTTCAAAGGAATCATATAGAACGTAGGCTCTTTGCTAACTTCCATCCTAGCTGTTTGATTTCTTCAACTTCCATGTGCACAACCACTGAAAACATCTTAAACAAGGAAGTGATTTCCTTATACACATTCACATGACTAAAATGAACTCTAGTAAATTGTTAGAGCAACAGGATTATTTTCTTATGCACAGAAGATTTCAAGCACTGCCTCTATATTCCCCTCTCAGTTAAATACATTTTGCTACAAAAATAAAATTAGTAACAAACTGCTAACGGTTTTGCCTTCGACAGAGCACTTCACTATGACACTTCTCTTACAAAACCAAAACGATAGTTAGTTGCTAGCTTTTAAATGAACAGAAATTTATGTACGACTTGCTAGTTGTAATTTCACTTCTAAGGTCAGAGACAGAATGCTGTCCAGAAAAAAATATCTGAATGGCCGAAGGCAGCATAGGAATTAAAAAGGTATTTAGGTAGGACAACCAGAGAAGCTTATGCATCAACATTTTTACTTCTATCAGTAATTCCGCTCCAAGCGAGCTGAAGACAATCTAACTGGAGCCCTCACTACCCTGTACAACTTCTCTGTTGATTAAGTAACACGAAAGTTTTACTTGCCAGAATATGGATTCCCCTCCGCGGCCAGTTCCCATGGGGTCACCGGTCTGTATAATGAAATCCCTCTGCGACAAAGCAGAACAGGTAAGACACTGCTCTCACGTCTGTGAATCCAAACCAATAAAAAAAACAGGGCACGGAGAACGCTCACCTGCACATTGTAAATCAGGCAATAGTTGTAGTACTTGACTTTGCAGAGCTTCAGGAAATTCAGACAAGCTGCAAGAAATGATTCCAACGCTGACTAAAGACGACCCCAGCCGCAGCCAGCACCGCCGAGACAGACACCCGCGCAGCAGAGCGGCTCCGGAGCAGACCGCGCCAAGACCCGCCGGCCCGCGGCCCGCAAACGCGGCCAGCAGCGCCCCGCCCGGGAGCGGCCGCGGGGCCGACCCCAGCCGCCCGCTCCGCGCCCGCTGCCCCCTCCGGCGGCCGCGCCGGCGGCGGAGCCTCACGCCGCGGCAGCCCCGGCAAAGCAAAGGGCCCGGCTCACTACCGGGGCCGCCGCCCGCCAGCGCTGAGGGGAGCCCGAGGCCGCGGGGGGATGGGGTAGGCCCCGCCGCCCCTTTTCCTTCCCCGAGCGGCGGGAAACCCCGGGACGCTTCGGAGCCGCCGCGCAGGGCAGGGCCGGGCGGTTAAAACCCGGCAAGGGGGAGAACCGCGCCCGTCGCCGTCCCGCCGCGCTCCTACCGCGGGGCCGCTCCTCCGTGTACAGGTCGATCACCAGGTCGCCCAGCGTGGTCTCCAACAGCACGGCCATGACGGCCGCCGCCCGCCCCCGCTGCGCCGCCCCCTGCCGGCGCGGAGGAGGAGCCGCAGGGCGGGGGGCGGCCCCGGCCGGGCGCCATGGCGACGGCGGGAAGGTGGCGTTGGGACCGGCCGCGAGCTCCCGGCTGCCACGCGGCCTGCAGGGCTGGGGACGACGCTGGAAAAAGACGAGCAGAAAAAGACAGGCCAAGGGAACCTGCTGCCTTCCGACTGACGCCACGGCACGACCGTTCGCGGGCTTAGCGCCTTACGGCTGCGGGCTGCTTACCCGCAAAGCAAGGGATCCCGCACCCCTGGCACTCGTCGCGCAGTGAGTCGGTCCGAGCCACTGACCTGCTGGGAAACAATGTCTTCTTTCTTGTCGCATCGGCTTTCTGCCAGGTTTAGTGACAGGTGGTTTGGTAAGAGCAGGATCTCCTCTTCAAGAAGCAGCAAAGGCGGTACCACGTCACCGCACGAGGTAACAGCACCTTCGTCAATTGCCAAGCGGGGAATTTACCCGCTTCTCCGTTCGTCGTCGTCCTCCTGCGCCATGGTCCTGGAGACACGGCGGGCTGGTCCCGGGACCCGGCTCTGCGCTGCAGGGAGTTGTGTTCCACCTCCACGGTGTGCGAGTCTTCAGAGCTCTTCGTGCCATCGTCAGCCATTTTGCAGTGTTGTATTGGTTTCGCGAGCTTATTCCCAGCCTGTACATCAATCCCGGGTTGATCCAAGGCTGTTTTTAAGCCATCCCGCATGGCAGTTATCGATAGAAGAAAGCACTATAGCGCACGTTACATTTATTACTCTGGAACTTTCAGAGGGACATAAACAGTACATCAGTTTTATGCAAGCCTGTGCTGACTGAAGTTTAACTACTTGGTTGCTACTTTGAGAACTCGTACTTTGCACTTCAGTAGGAAAGCAACTCATTTTCTTAGGCCAGACTGGTCTTAGTCATAAAAGAAATAATAATTTCCTTATTCTCTGTACTGGCTCTTGCCTTCTAATAACCCATGGCTATAATGGAGGTTCAAAGAAAAAATGGATTTTCGTGATCACTTCAAAAAGTCAGAAATATCACTTCCAAATTAAATATAAAACCACTGAAATACAGAGCTTCTGGCACGCTCAGCAGCTCGAGCAGTAGTCAGTCTCCGTACAAAATGCTTTAAAATGTTATACCTTTTAATAGTTATAAATGTCAGGACATGTTCACCAGCGGCGTAGAGCAGCCCGGGAGGCACACGCCTGAGCCAAAGAAGGAAAGCCCTCTTATGCTCCCGGCCTGTCCCAGCACCGACCAGTGGCTGAATCACCCAAGGAGAGCTCACTTGTGAAACTAGGTCACTAGTTACTCAGTTACTGCAAGGAATTTTGCTTTGAAATTTGGGGAAAACAAAAGTATGTTGGAAAGCATTTTTAGTGCATAATTTTTGCAGTTTTAATTAAGGAGAATGAAAAGAAACGAAGAAAAAGGATTAGAGAAAAGAGAGTGCAAAAGATTGCGAGAAAAAGAAAAGAACAAAGGAAACAAAAGCAGAAGGAAAGCATTACTTGAGAGGTGGTTTACCAGGGAACCTTCAGAAGGAGACAGTCAAAAAGGAACGGGTATTCATCTCCTACTCCATCTCAGTGAGACACCACGTTCCTTGCGGTCAGCTGAGAACCCAGCCTGAACTCTGCTGAATCTCTAAATTCTCCGGGTCAGCAATCCTTGCTTCCCTGTGTTTTTACATACTCTGGTACCATGAATTATTATGTCTCTGGCACATTCTGTAAACACTTTAATCACGACTTTAATGCACAGAACACCGTAGTACCGTAGGTTGCTTTTGCTCATCCAGGATTCACCAGCCCTGTTGGGAGGTAACCGCCACTCTGCTTTACGCCCAGAGCACAACCCGTCGTTAGGAGTTTAGGTAATTTAAACTTCCCCCCCCGGCGCATGCAAATGCCCGCAAGCACCAACAAGAGCTGCGTTCTTGCAGCCGCCGTCCTAATCCCCGACGGCGCTTCTGCGCCCCGCACCAGGGTCAGCAAAACGTCGTGTTGGGGAGCTGCCTCCCCACCTCGTTACCTGCCTCGGGGGGCTGCACGGCGAACAGACCCTTCACCTGGTTCCCGCAGCTTACCAGACGCGACAGACTAAAAAAAAGTCTGGAGGACAGGTCTGGGAGAAGCTAGGGAAACTGGGCGACAGTGAAGAGAGGCGGTGGAAATTCAGGCGTGGGAGTTTTTATCCCCCCTTCCGTTACTGACGTGTGATTGCAGAGGAGGCAGTTCGTCAGCTTTATTTTTTCTGATCTCTAAAACAGTACTAACTACGGATAATAAGTGTATTTAGTGATGGAATATTTGAGGTTTTCACGTAACAGGTACGAAATGCGCCCCACGGTACGCGGCTCTCTTGGGCCTCCTGTTCCAGTGCCTTGTACCTCGTGCCAGATGCTGACACCAGTGTCCCGGGAACGCAAACTGCACACAGAAGACCAAGTTTTCTGTGGGCTTCACGTTCGCTGTCAGCCACGGGGCGGTCACGGAGGAACCTGAAATCAGGCTGCGGGTTGCTTCAGCAGGACACCTGACGCACTGCCCTGCCGCGGTCGCGCCCGAGCCTCCCCAGACCGGCCGCTGGTGAGGCGTCCGCCCCCCCCAGCGCCGGAGAGCTGCGCGCCGGCGGACAGCGGCTCCCCCCCTCCCTCCCCGCCAGCGAGGCACCTCCGCCTCCACCCAGGCCCCCGAGACGCGCCTTCTTTCCCCTGCTCTTTGCCAGAGACCTCCGGCGTTTTGACAGCCGCTGCGGAGCCTCCCCCCGTTTTCTCCAGCTCTCCTCACCTTCACCTTCCCGCCCGGCGGCCCCCCCGATTGCGGTGCAGAAGCCTGCCTTGAGGCGGGCTGGGCTCTGCTCCCGGCCCGGCCCCCTCCCACCGCCCCCCGGCCCCGCCCCGCCGCCGCCGCCGCCGCCGCTTGTTGATGTTTCACTTTGTTCCGATTCCCGGGTCGCAAGATGGAGGCGGCGCTGGGACGGAGAGAGCTGCTGCTGCTGCCGCTGCTGCCGCCGCTGCTGGCCGCCGCGCTGCTGGGCCCGGCCGCGCCGCTGCGGCTGGGACAGGTACCGACCGCCACCGGGGCGGGGACCGCGACGGGACGGGGCCGGGGCCAGCGCCTGTCCCGCTGCCTGCGAGGGGGCAGCCGGGCCCGCCGGGCGCTGCTGGCCGCGGTGGCCTGGGCCGCGGGCTGGCCCGGGCGGGCGGCGGCACCGGAGGCGGCGGCGGGCGGCGTGCCGGGCGGGAGCGCTTGGCAGCCCGAGGGCCCAGGCCGCTGCCCGTAGCGCCTGACCTGCGGCTCCGGTACGGCTCCGTCTGAGGGGGCGAAAGCGGGACGAGAGGGCAAAACTGTGCAGCTGCCCCGAGCTCGGTGACCGAGCGTGCTGTGCCCCCCCCCCCCCCCCCGGAAGGAGTCTTCTGCAGCACTTGATATGCCGAAACAAGCGTCTGACAGGTTGAGAAGGGGGAGACCGTTCCTTCTGTCCGATGCAGGTGTATTTATGTGGTGTTTTTACGCTTCTCTACCCACACCTGGACGGTTCGGTGCTATAGAGTCCCACCATGCATTAGCTGGGGCCCCGTTGGCTCCCAGTGATTTCTGTGCTTGTGAACCAAGAAACGGTGTTCGATGTATTGGTACGTGACAGGGCATCGTGCCGCCTGCTCTTCCATTCCTGTAGCTATGCTGGGCCTTGGTAAGATTAGTTTTAAATTAAATTCGGTGGCTTTTTAAAGGGTGGACGGAATTTTTGGAGTACTGCTTAGGAGATAATCTCAATGGGAATAAAAAGCTGTGCTGTGGCACTGGTGAGCTTTGACCTCCGGAACTACAGACGAGACCCGGGTACTTCTATCTGTACTTGAATCATGACTAAATACATCCTCTAACTGTTATTATCGTGATCGCCGAAGTGTGTGATCACAAAGAGGGGAGAGGTGTGTTGGGTTTGTAGTCGCCTGTCTAGCCAATGTGAAGTTGCTGTCATGGGAGCAGATTTAAGACGGTTTTTTTCCTCCACAGTTTGGTGGTTTTTTAAGTCAAGTCCTTCCAAGAGAGCCTGACAGAGGCCCAGAACTGGCACACCCTGTGCTGCAAAGCAGGATTCCTGGGCTCACATCCTGGTTTCTGCTGCTCTGGGTGAATGTTTGAAGAGAGATCTGCTTAGCTCTGATTTCAAAACGGGGATCTCGATCTGCAGACTCCTATAGAAGTGCATCTGTGCTTGAAGTCAGGCGCTCTCAAGAGCGCTCAGTCCTCAGGTGCTTCGCTTATCCCTCTGAGAAAGGGAGTGCTAGCTTGAATTTGCTGGAAGGCACACGAAGTGACGATGGAATATAAACTCATGCTCTTGCTCACCTTCTCCCTAGAAACTGTCGTCCTTTGACATCAAAACTTCATCTTGATAGCATTGCAGCTGTTTGTCACAGCTGGCAGTTGTGCAAGACGTGGAGGCGCATCTCCACGTGCTGTCTTTGGATCCCAGAGCGTGAGCGAGCACGGCGCAGGGTGCCGGAGTGGGTCCCGTGGAAGCGGGCTTGGGCTCAGAAATAGAATAGGTATGTTTTAGAGTGCTAGTAAGGCATGACTTAGCAACTGGGTTGTAGTTGCCTTGTGGGCGTAGCTGTGCTGTTTGTGGGATTGGGTTTGTCCATTTGTGCTGTACAGCTTAGGTGGTCGGGCAGCTCAGTTTTTGGTAGCTGGAAGCGTCTGCACTTTTTTAGCTATATACTGGTGTGATGGCATAACTATATGCAGAAAAGCTCTTTGAAGCATCAAAAAGGGAACATACTAATTCTTACTTAGTGTTTTTTCTTTTTAAATCTCAAACTTAAATAATTAAAAACGTGTGTTTCCTCCTGCATTGTTTCTTTTTGTTCGTACAGGATCATTTTTTGATGTAGAAGGAACAACACATCTTGAGCAAGTTTTGAGTAGAAGAATTGCTGGTTCTTGAGCATGAGCTGGCTTATGGTGGCCTGACAGGAACAGAAGTCCCTAGGTGGTGGGAATAGGCAGAGCGGGAATGCCGTGCTGTCAGGTTGGCTTCAGAAGCCACGAACTTAACATAGACGATTTGGTCTGAATAATTGTGGTATTTCCGCAGAATGGCTTGGGACTGCAGACGGGTTGGGAGCAGGCAGCGTCAACATGGTCGGCTTGTCTTTGACTGGCTACCACGACTGTGCCCTCTACGGTTCTGTGAGCCCCCAGGCAACGTACTACTGATAGCGTCACATTTTGTATTTCTTGTGCATGGTATGGAAGCTTACCTCCAAGCTGATGGCCATGATGTTACAGAAACCATAGTGGAAGGACTGAGGAAAAACCTTGACGCATTGGAATAACGTTTTGTAAGGCTGAAATGCTTTTGTTCATCTCCGGAATGTCAACGCCTCTGTTGTTGTGCAATACTTGTGATTTCTTAAATAAGCTGTTTTGAAATCTGGGCCTTTTTTTTTTTTTTTTTCTTTTTAAACATTAGCATGTGTGTTTTGGTTTTTCTTTCTCCTCCTGAAATTTTTATGAGCAAATCTGGATTATGGGTTAATTGATATGAGAGAAAATTAAAAAAAAAGGCAGGGAATGATGCAACAAGACAACCGACCTTTGCATTAAAGTAACGTATTTTTCTGGTGCAAGGTCAAGAATTAGGTTTTGTGTTTTAGAGTATTTTTTTAATGTGCTGATAGGAACTGGCTAAAAGCACAGTGGGCTGAATGCTAATGCTGTGTTGTTTGCTTACTCTGCCTCTTGATAATTTAGGTTTAGCAGTGCTCTTTCTGAACGGCTTACTTGCATGCCAGACTTTTTTTAGTTCAGTTGCCTGAAAAACATTGTTTTCACATTATTTGTTGGCTGCAAGAAGCCTTTGTGTGGATGGATTATTTCACAACGGAAGAAAGTAATCTTGAGTACATATGCAGTGGGTGTAATGTATTTTAATCAAAGAAGAAACTTGTCAATAGTGACATGCTGAAATGTTTCTTTCATGGCTTTATGCCAATTTCTCTACTGGCAGCCTGGCATGTTCTGAACTTTATGCTTAAAAGATCTGACATCATCCTTCCATGTATTTTTTATTAAATTCAAGCAGTATGATGCAACCATGTCCCAGTGATGTGAGACTTAAGTATTCAGCTATAAAACTCCATATAAAATATTCATAGGATGTGTTGATTCAGTAGGGAGAAAGCAAAGGCGATTAATTCTAGCAACATGTGCAGGGCAAAGGAAAGATTAAGCAATATTATACTAAGAATCGTTGTCAAGCAAGGAAGGAATATGTGTGCTCATTCAGAAAACAAAACTAGCAAAAGCATCGTGTTAGATTTTTGTATTAACAAAGATAGTTCAGCTTCAGTTACTGAAGCAAATACTGGATTTCATTATCTTATCCTAAATATTGTCATGCAGTTTAATAACACTGAACCTTGTCAGAGAAGATTTTGTACTAAAATTTTCTAAAATGTGAGGGGCTGATTATCATCCTGCAAACTTGTGAAGTCAGACTCATCACGTCAAACTTGTACCATGATTAATTATTAACTCAGTTATGCCTGAGTGCAGTTAAGACTCCCCCTACAACATAGCTCTGTTTTGAGTCTGATGAAAGAATTATGAGAAGCGCAGAGCCCTGGACTGCAAATACACAGTTCCACTATTTGGAGGAGCCAGTTGTCCATGCGAGTGCCGGGACTCAAACGGTGTGAGTTCGGGTGGTAGTTTTGTTTACCTGTTCGAACACTTTTGGGGTTTTTTTTTCCCATAATCTCTTTCCAAATGTAGAAACAAGTTATTAGTTTTGTCTATTTCTTATCTGTTTGGCAACCTTCACTGGACTCGGTATTTTCCTCTCGCGAACAGGATATCCCGACAGTGCCTGCGTAGTGGCTGCGAGGGGGCTGTCTGTCTTCCAAGTCTCTGTGCAGTGGCCCTCTTGCAAGGCGCTACGCCGTCTGCTCCGGTGCCGCCCGCCCTGCTTCCCGCCGGCCTTCGAGCGCCGAAAGGGCCTTGTTCAGGGAGCCGCAGTGGGGAGCAGCCGTGCTTCAAGCGGGCTGGCTGCTAGCGGCTGAATCCGGATGGGGCTTGTGTGGCTAATGCGGTCGTATAGAATGTAAGGGCTACCCTGAACGGGGAGCAACTGCGCGGTGCGCCCTGTCAGGTACCCACTGCCCGCGGGAGCAGTTTCTCCGTGGTGCTGTAATCAGATCTGTTTGAAGTTCCCGCGTGATTAGACCCAGCAGCTTTGTCTTGTGCGGCATTTTTCATAAAAGGCAAAGATTAGGTGAAATGTTCTCGGTAGTCTTGCGTGGCATTGGTATGGGGAGTCTTTAAGAATTAATGAATATTCCCTCTTAGCTTATGCCGGAGGCTTTATATGCTTTGCTGCCATCTTTCCCCACCTTGCTTTTCTGCTACTACTGCGATTACACTGCCCCAGTTAACACTCCTGGGTTCTGCTGCAGCACAAGGGGAAAGACAAAGGATTAGAAAGTGATGGCTACCTGCTCATCTTTATTGATCCAAGTTCACAAACATTCACTAGTTCTCAGTAATGTGTGTTGCTACATGGTTACTGCTGTTGCCTCGCTGTCCTAGAGCAGAGTGGCATACATTTGTGGTAGAAGTGCTGTCCTCCTCACAGGTACTGTGGCTATTACCACTGTAAATCTCGCTGCTGGAGCCCTAAAACAGTGATGAGAAACTGTAGGAAAACTCAGGAGAGACATCCACATCCTGTAACAGCATTAAGAGCGACAGAACCGTCTTTAGCGTAAATGGGAGAGTTCTGTGCGAAGGCATTCCCCGGCACAGGAAGGGAGAAGGTGCTGTGAGTGATGGCATGGGTGTCAGTGGTACGCTGAAAGCACAGCCTGATTCCTAGGGACCTGCGTTGCTTCTTGGGGCTCTCCTTTGATTCTGGCGCTGTCAAAAGTGCGGCTTTCTCAAATATTCCAGTGAATTCGGTACCTTTTAAATTCAGCACTGTCTGAAATTTATGTGACCTTTCATGATATTGTTAATACTGAAAAGTGTATTGTAAGTTATAGAAACAAGTTTTATACCTCCAGTTCAGGCTTCTCCAGAACTTGACAGTGCAATGTTATGGATTACCGCAGCGGACCCTGTCCTCCTCTCAGTGACTTTGTTACTACCGGAGTGGCTTACTGTGCTTTTGATAAGCAAAATAAGTGACGTGGGGTAATTTACTTTTCTTTATACTTAAGTCTGTAGCCATAAGACTTACCTATAAAACACTTCTTTTTTTTTTCTCTAAGTAGTGAGTTTTATTATGATAACATAAAAAAGTATTTTCTCTGTTGAAATTAAAGGATGTTTCATAAGTCTTTGAGTCTTCACCCCTAGGACTGGAAAGATGGGTATTTGAGTTACCACTGGAGCACTTTCTAGCAAGTATGGCTTGTCTGGCCAGGCATTTCATCATGAAAGCATGGTGCAAGATCTCTGGGCCTGCCCAGTCTGTTTCCCTCCCAGTTTACAAGCATTAACAACGTATGGCTCTTGAGCACTTACGAGCAGATACCAAGGGGGTACGAACCAGGCTTGTGTTAACGGGGGGAGGGCTGTGCATCCCCCATCCCCTGCTGTGGGTGCAAGTGGGTCAGCTGGGATGCTGCTCTGCCCTCCTGTGAGCTGCTTCCCATAACCCCTTCCTCTTTCCCCCAGCCCTACTGCCCGGCTTTGCATTGCGTTTGGCATGCATTGGTCAGGCACTGGAACAGGCTGCCCAGGGAGGTGGTGGAGTCCCCATCCCTGGAGGTGTTTAAAAAACGTGTAGATGTGGCACTTCAGGATATGGTTTAGCAGGCATGGTGGTCTTGGGTGGATGGTTGGACTGGATGATCTTAGAGGTCTTTTCCAACCTATGATTCTGTGATTCTATGCACCTGGTGGGTCTTGCCCTCGTGTAGGTTTCGGTGTGGGGTGTGTAGGGACAGGAAGATTGGCCACAGCAGGACCTGTTGGGTTTGGTGTGCGGCGCTGCAGGAAAGACCAGGGGGAAGCCATGGGAAGACAGCAGTGAGGAACTCGCCTCAAAAGAAGGATTACGTGAGCTGGGAGAATTAGCATAAAATCAGGAAGACTGAGTTTGAGACTTCTTATTTTCCGTGGGAAGACATTGTGAAGAGTAACAAACGACCCATTCATAAATTTCAGCAAGGAAACCTCAGGTTAGACATTAGGAAAACTTCCAGCGTTAAAGGTAGCTAAGTACTAATGTAAATAGTTGAGGGGAGCGTGAAATTCTTGGACATCACTGGAGAGCTTTAAGAATATGTCTGTTAGGAATGACATCGATATAGTTGATTCTGACTCTGGAAAAGTTGGTCTTCCTCTGGTCCTTGAGATGTTTCTGTATCAGTTCAGGAGCATTTGGAGCGAGAACAATTGAAAACTGATTAATTTTTAGCACTAAAACTTTGAGATCTATTTGAAATGTTTCTTAGCAAGACTGACATCAAGTCTTGTGAGACTGCTTAGTGAAGAGGCAAAATAAGAACACATGACAACTCAGGAGAAAGGATGTACAGAATATGGGAAGTTATCAGCAGAATTTGTTGGATCTGGGTGTGAACAGACTGTTCACGGGAATGGCAAGAATATGAGTTCTCCGTTGCTTGTGAACACAAAATTGCAAGGGTCATGGTGCTGCTGCAGTAGCGGAGCATTAATCGTTGCTCAAAGTTACTGAATAGCTTTGTGAACCTGTGCCATTGAGGAGATGCACCACCATCTCCTGAGATGATGGTGAGGACGGGCAACTCCTAAGGAGATGCTGCGAGGACAGGCAGACCGTGCAGCAGAGCCAATCCAACAGCCTGTGGCCATCACAAGTAGCCCAGTTCCCTCCTCCCAGCTGCGTTCTTGCATCTCTTATGCTTGTCTGGCTCTTCCTTGCTTGTTCAACTGACTGAAAAACAGTCTGGCAAAAAAAGGGAAAGTTTTCCTGCCAATTTAATGAGCTAAATTGGCTCACTGACTTGGCCTAAATGAGAGGGAAGGATGATGTGTGGGAGAGATCTACGCTCTCTCTTTCAGTGGCAGAGGCAGCAAGCGGTTAAGCTGTGTTATTTGTCTGCAAGCTATGATCCAGCTTTTGTAACTTTGACAGCACGGAAGTGATCCACTGAAATATTTTAATTTCTTAAATATGTAATGTTCTTGAAGTGCAAGTTTTAAGTCTGTACCAGAACTCTTGACAGTGCTTGTGGATACTACGTCAATAGAATTGACAGCTCTTTTGAAGAAAATTAATAATCACTTACGTATGTCAATTTGTGCATATACAAATCTTGCCCTGTGCTCTTCATTTTCAAAGCATTTGATTAAAAAAGTAAAAAGTAGGGGGGGATTTTCCTTTTTTTCAGCAGTCACAGTCTATCAGTCATTTCCCTTTTCATGTAATTTCACTGAGTCACTTTGGAGATGTTGAAAAAAGATTGCAAAATACTTTCTGTGTAGAAGAACTCAGATTTCATTTGAGGCTTAAAAACCAATGGACTGTTAAGACACTCTGGAAAAAAACATCTTTTGAGCCCTCTGAATTCCCAGAAAACAGAAAAGCGTAAGAAGTAGTGACACAAGGTTTTGGCAATCTGTTAAGCAGTTTGAGGGTGTAAAAGACGTACAGCTCTGAATGCTAGAGCTAAAAGAGCTAAAAGTTCAGCAGAGAAGAAAATAAGTGGTTTGAGGAAATTATAGGATGACAGAATAGATTACACCCTATGATCATATTATCAGTCTGGTTTATATTTTCAGTTATAGACTTCCAGTTCTCTAAGTAAATTAGTAGTTTTCATTTCCTTTGAATAGCTAGGATTTAAGTTTTGAAGAAAAGTCGGTATCAACACCTGTTTGCTAGAAGGGGCATTGAGAAGGAGATTTCTCTGTAGTCTCAGTGGCCAGAGAGTTTTCCTACCGATTTGACGAATGCGTCAGAAGCATCAATAACAAATCATTTCCAACCAAAAGGCCATCTTTGTTAGTTTTTAAGTCGTGCTTCTCATGATGCCAGATTTCTGCTGAATCAGATTTGGATCTTGGTTTTTATTTTTGTCAGCCCTGGTTGCCTGCGTATACTGATTAACACCCATTGTTTTAAGGATTTTTTTTACATTATAGTCACACATCAGAAGCTCTCTGTTCATGAATTGGGACTATATTATGTGAGGCAGCTTATCTTTCAAGTACTTTCTTGCTGAAAATTTAGTACTTTATAAAAATCCCAATCAAAAAGCCTTTTAATGTATTTAAATATTTATTTTAAATCCTGAGGAAGTTCAACTTTTTAATGAGATGTGAGTCACTTTTTAGCTGTTGTGAAGTCTTCACTCAAACACAGAGCTAAAGAAGATGCTGAAGGTATGGAGAAGTTTTCCAGAGGAAAATGAAACTGATTAGAATCATTAAAGGCTCCCAGAAGTCAAACAGGGAGCGTAACCTTATTTTCGAAGAAGTGACTCAGGAAAGCAGTGTGGCAATCATTACTTTTGGCTGTGTCCAAGAAAATTTTGGCTTTTGTATGCAGGTTTTGTTGGGGGCAGGCCTGGGAGATTCAAGGTCCCATCGACAGAAATCCCCTGAAACTACAAGGGTGAAATGAGTAAGTCCCCAGCAATTAGGGTTTGAAAGAAGGAAGCAAAGCCCATTCGCTGTGAGTTTGGAGGTGTCCCTTGTGGCATAATTTTAGGATGATAACCAAAGAAAAGAAACAGGATTATTACTCACACTGACAAAACTGAGTGTTCTTTAGTACAGGCTAACAAGTATTAAATTACACTTCACTGTGAAGACCAAGTGGAGCGCTTAAAAAACATTTACAGAGAATCTGATTTTTACCTTGTATTGTCTATTATTTTTCAGCTAATATGAGAGACTTCTTTTCTGTGATATCCATGCAAAACAAGTTTTCATGAGAATTTCTCTTGAGTATTATTTTATCTTTATTTAAAAAAACACCTTTATACATAAGGGGATGTAGCTGTCATTCTTTTTCATCAATCTTTTTAATAAAGAGGGGAAAAAAATCCTCAACCCTTACATGAAACAAGTAAGCATATTCCTCTTTCTTCTGTCTGCTGGATAGAAAGCCTGGGAATGTGCTCCAGGGATTGTATGTTGTCATTCTGTCAGGACAGCGTCTGAAAGCTGCCTGGGGCCTGCAGTGTCTTATGTGTTTCCTCAGAAACTTACGTCTCTTCTCACTGTTGTTTTCCAGGAAACAATCAAAGTCAATGTTATGATGTTGAAAACCAATGGAGAATTTCACAAAGGGCAGGTTTGTCCAGTTTTTCTGTTTATTCAATGAATTAACTTGCAGTGAAACAAAGTCTGCATGTGGATGCAAATATATTGTTTTGTCTGACATCAGCCAGTACAAAGTGTGTTCCTCTGAGAACAGAAGTGTAGCATAGGGCCAGGAACCACGCGCTCATTCTGTCTGTCTTTCTTTTAGGTTGTTTTTAATATCACCTATGTTAAAGGACAGGTATATCTAAATGATTTTCCTATGAAAAGCGGCGTTGCCCACATAACATGTCAAACAGTAATATGTAAGTACTCTTCCCCCCCCCCCCCCCCTCCCCCCTCCCCCACGGGTATTTGGCTTCCCTGTTATCTAGCAAACAAAGCTTACAATGACTACATGTTCTCATATTCCACATAACTGAGCATTACAGAAGCAAATAATTTCCCAAGGTAGGATAATTTTGCTACTAAAATGGGTGGGGAAAAAAAAAAATCTTACTGCCTTGTTCTCAAGTCACGTTCACATGCTTATATGTAAATGATCTAATCTGAAATCCAGACTCTGCCTGTCTTTTCAAAACAATGTTTTGCACTACAAGCTGCGCAATATAAACAGAAGGATGCAGCTCCACCCTGCTAACGGCTGTGTCTCTAGGTTGCCTGGCATATATCCAAAAAGAGATTCAATAACAAAAGTATGAATTGTTGTAAGGAAGACATTTTAATTGTCTCATTTCTGTGTCTATTAGACAAACAAGTTTCTGCTGGATAGGATATTATAACACAAATAATAACTGCAGTTTTGCTAGTGTCCTGCAGTGGTTAATGACTTCAGATTATCTTGAAACTGCTGTTTTTTCCACCGATTCAATGCTGTACCTTTTGTGAAAGACCAGAAAGTGCTGTGATTTTATTGAGATAAACAAAGCATACTGTATAATTAATTAAACAAGAGCCATTATGCCCATTTGATTTAAGCTTCTGTTGTATTCAGAATGATCTCTTGACGTATCAGCTGCAGTCAGTCTCTAGCTTGGTTCTGAGGCCATCCCCTCCTTACAATCAGACAGTACTAATGCTTTTTCTAAATTGCTTCTCTGAGCCATGATCTTGTTTCTTGAACCCTTCCTTCCTAAGCATGATCAATTATTAATTTGACACTATTTCTTTTCTGGAGAGGGTGAGCGGTAATTAATTTCTCTCTTTTTGGGACAGTTTTATTCCTGTTGCTTCTATTTTTTCTATCCTAGGGTAGAAAAATATGGCAAATTGTCATTTACTTGCAATATAATTGATTCCAGAAAAATAGATATGACTTTATTGACTAATTCTGAAAGATACTGAGCACTCTAGTTCCTAATAATTTCCCAAATTATAGTTGTATAGCTTGCAGTGACTACAATCATGAATATGAATCTGAAACAGTGAGAAAAATACTGATTTGACCTGGGAGCTAGGAACCTGGAACTCTCTATCTCCATGTTTGGGTCTGAGTCCTCAGCGCAGTCCCTCTCTCTGTTAATCTGCAAAGTAGTGTTTATACTATTTACTTACTAAATCCTTGACAACATATTCAGGTATTGTTTGTAAAATGCTAAAGGAGTATTGAGATACTTGTTACCTGTTAACAGAGGGGAGAAGTACTCCTGAACATATGTAAAAAACAAACTTGAGCCAAATATTCATGCTCTTGAATATTAGAGACCAAGTCTCCTGAATGATATTGTCTTGACACTGTTGTCAGATCATGCCTGGCACCTCTGTCCCCACTTGAAGTTCCCACAAACGCCAGTTTTGGAAGCACGAGTGTCTTTCACTCCTGTTGAATGTAGTGGCGATTGAGCAGCCTGACACATGAAATGTTGGGACCAAAGGGAGCTTCAGCTGCTTGGCATCTTTCAGGCTTTGGTCCTTCAGTGTATGCTTGCTGCTGTAAGTCAGAAGACATTCAGCAACCAGGTCAGTGCACTGGCTCACACCTATAGGGAACCTTTCTCTTTCTTTCTAACCTCTTTCTCTCCTACTGCTGATTATTTTTGCAATGGAATATATTGCTAAATGATGCCAAAAAGTATTTTTCTATATTTAAAATAAACAAAATAGCTTTTTGAGTAAAGGGGTCACAGCATAAAAGTGATGAGCACACGGAGCTGTTACTGTGTAACTGAAGGACACTAGCCCGACATTCCCCCCCCACGCTGCCTCTTGGGCTCAGCACGCCAAGTGACAGCCAGTGCTAGTGACATCGCAACAGGGCCCAGCTCAGTTGCAGTTCAGGTACCTCGCTGTCTTGTGTGCCGGAGAGATCTGTCACCTCCGCTCTTGCACTTCTGCAGCACTTCAGTTCCAGCGTGCCCTCACCTGTAGTAGAGGCAGGGTAGTTGGGAAAAGGATACTAACCCTGTGCGAAAACACCGAGGGTGGAAAGGCAGCTCTCTGTGTACTTGTAGAGTATTAGGTAGTTGAAATAGCTGAAAGTTATTGGGTAGGAAGAGAGTTTGTGGTGTCATGGTCACATATGAAAACAGGGCAGGGGGGCAGAGAAAAAGTGTATGAGGGAACTGGCGCTCATCACGAGTAGCGTATGCAGCATGCGTGGAAAAGAACATATTTGTTTCTGTATTGGGAGGAAGGGAAATGCTGTATGAATCAGGATGTTTACACAAGAGTAGTACCACAGCCCAGCCATCCACCTATGAACTCCTTTGGACAACTAAACCAAGAACGCAGCAGTAGTGAAGCCAAAGAGCGCTGCTTAGGAGTGCTTAAATGCAAACCTCAAAGGCTGGGATGCAACATTGTTTGCAAGCCCCCTCAGTCCGGGGATCCTACAGTGCTGCTGTTGTCTGCTCTGTTACGTCATGAGACCTGCTCCGAGTTTGAGCTGGTGATACACTGGTAAAAGAAATCACAGCATCTGTTTTACCTGTTGCCCAGATTACTACTGCTGATAACAGCACTTACTGGACGCGTTAAGGGCATCAGCATAGTACAGACTCCAGTACCACTGTTCCGGCATCTCTGGTTTGATGCTGGTGGTCCTCTGTAGCTGTAATGACTTCTCCGTTCAGATGCTTCGCGTGCAGGGGCATCTGTGTCAGAGCTGCAGCTGTTTGTCCCATGGCTGTATACTGCCTTATGCTTGGGGTGGTTTCTCTTTGAAAACCGTGACGTTGTCTGTCAACAGTGGAGAACGGAAACCTGGATCACTTACCAGATCAGCAGCGCCTGGGCACCGTAAGTGTTCGCATCATGGTTCACAAGTGGCCTTTGGCATCCAGTTCTGATTTGCAGCTGATTGTCATTCAGGAAGAAGTGACAGAAATTGATGGAAAACAGGTAAAAAAACCCAGCCCCAACACTCTGCTTGTTTTTAATCTAGGAGAGGCAAGTAGTTAACAAGGATTAAAAGGTTTACGTGTATCTTGGCTAGACTGGAGCACAAAGTACATAATCTAATGCTAGCTAGCACAGTACTGAGGGAGGTAATACCAACCTAAGTTGCCTGTGTAGTAGCAAGGGTGTTTCATGAGGAGACTTGAAGTTTTAATGCTTCTAGTCTTATTTTAATAATTAGCATTGGATGACTTTCCCTTAAGTTTGTTAGAATACTGTTAACTCTGTCACATGCTCTTTCAACACATGCATTTATGCAAGCAAGTCAGACTCACAAGCAATACTTCATTTACAAAATAAGGTACAAAATTCATAAAATGGGCATGGGCTCATTCTGAGGTTTTCCCCATTGTTTATTCCAAGCTAACAAAGCATTTTAAGCATGTAGCATGGGGAACAGCTTGCAGCAGCAAACTCTTATGGCAGGTGGTCTTGTTGTGAAAGCCCACAACACCTGAGAGCTTAGCCTTGGAATATTTTATATGTAAGATAATTAAGTAATTTGAATAAAAATCGTGATAATGAGCATGGATTTTGAGATGAACAGGAAAAAACCCACAAATTCTAACTGTATTTGCACAAATATCAGTGAATGTGAGGGGTTACAATTCTAGATGAGACTGAATTGTGCAGAATTGAGTTCTCAAAACCCCCTATAAGGTATACTTATTTTTCCAATCAGAGAAGTTCTGGAGAGAAGAAGCAGCTGCTGAAGTCAGCAGAAGTGTCAAATTTTTGTTTCAGTACATGTCTGCATCTTACATGTGGCCAGGCTCTTTTGAAGCTGGTTTATGTTCTGCTGCCTTTTTTCTTAAAGGAGAATGATGATAATACCATTGATCCTTAATTAATTGCATGCTCAGCATGTAGTATTTTTTACAGGGATCTGCATCATGTCAAGATTTTACTGTGTTAATGAAAAATCCCACTGGGAGGTTTGAAGCTTTTCTTCTGACGTGTTTATCCCACTGTTAGGAGGCTAATATGTCCTGGATTGATTCAGTTGTTACCCAATAGTGGTGTTGGATTTCAGATCTCAAACTAGACATCACAACACATTTCAGATTTTCACAGGGAGCTGGCAAGGGCAACGAGAAAGCTAATGCTGTTTCCTTAATTGGTCCTTTAAGTCAAAAGCTTTCAACCTTTCTCATTAGTTATCCGCTGACAGTAACGATCATCTGTTTCACTGCATTGTTCTGCGCATGTTTGAAGCAAAAGGAGACTGATTGGCCTATGGCTCTGAAAGCATCAGTGAAACGATCACATGCTGCATTCCTCTTTTGTAGTTATATTTCTATGTAGCAGTTATAATTATGGTCACAAACACTCTGGATTTCGGTCAGTTCTTGGCCTCACAGTGCAGTTATTCATGTTAGTAGGGGTTATGCTGAAGGTGTTCTATATAAGCGATGCCTGCAGTGATTATTAGATGAAATGGGTCCAGCGCATCACTGGAGGAGGAGGAGGAAGAAAACTGTTCTTTCAGTTGTTGAAGAAAAGTAACATTATTGCAAAAGCGGCAGCCTCAGTCTTGCCTCAGCAACACTTTCAGTGTTCGCAAGTGCTCTTTCATTACCTACTGGAGTTTTCCATGCTCCAAAATGCTTCCCTGAACGAGGATCGTAATGAGCCCATGGCATGACTGCCACATGCTTTTGCAGGGAGAGAGAGACCGAGTCTGTTCAGCATGTTTTCTATATGTCTGTATATATTTCTGTGTGTCTATATCTCTATAAGTGTGTAGAAGTGTGGTAAGTGAAAACAAAGAATAGTAGTTCATGTTATAACATCCCTAGATCTAAATCTTAATGGATTGGAGTTTTCTGTGATGTTGGGTTTCTCTGCCAGCCTACTTCACTCTTAAACTCACCAATATCAACACGTTTGCATCTCTTGTAGGTTCAGCAGGAAGAAGTAACAGAAATAGATATTTTAGTAAAGGACCTGAGAGTACTTAGACACTCAAACTACACCGTCCCTTTGAAAGAGAGCATGCTGTATTCTATCCCAAGGGACAACGACATGTTATTTACACTTCCCAACCTCTCAGGAAAAGGTATCTCTTTTAGCTGTGACATAATATTTTTATCCATAGTGGATGTATTGCTTTACAAGGGTGAAAGAACTTCATTATTGCTGTGTTTTACGTAGTGAAACAGTTTATTCATTAACAGGGGAGTGTTTTGTTTTATGTGGTTTGGGTTTTGGTCCTTTTTAAACACCTAAACTAAACTCTTCTACATTCCAGGTATTTTGTTTGTTTATTTTCAAATCTGTTCGCCTTTGAAGCACTTGGTACTTGTAAATCTGCAACCCAGGCATCTCACAGGAATAAATTTCTTTCTCAGTGCTATGAGGGAAATTTCTCTAAAGCTACTACTTTTTCCTGAGACTGAAAGAGAATACTGGAGAGTAAACACCTGTCTTGATCACTTCCAAACCAGAGAACAGTTTTCTGTTACTAAGCTTGGGTAACTTAAAAGCAAGAGAAGTTATCTGATGCCTTAATCTTATTTCAGTTTTGTTTAATCAAAAACTCCTAAGGATTTAATAGGAGACAAATATTTTGATCTAGCTCATCACCACCTAATCTGGCAACAGCTGAAATTTACAGCTGAGGGCACAGCTAAAGGCTGCACTGTAATACTGCCTCTGCTTCTTATCAAGTTCACTCAAGTCAAAAAAAACCCAAGTCATCCCTCTGTGTTCTTGCTGTAAATGCGTGAGAACGGTACCATAAATATAGAAATGCAGCATTATCTTTGTTTTCCTGAATAGCGAGTCAAGCAAAAAGCAAGCCCCCCGCTAAATCTAGCTTTTCTTCTTCAGATATTCAAGACCCACTGCAAACTACCAGTCAGTACCTCATCTGGCAAGTAGAAACTACAGTAGATGAAGAGACATTACCCGGAAAGTTACCGGAGACTCCTCTTAGGATAAAACCTCCATCTTCTTACAAGGTAGTTTTGTTGTTTGTTTGTTTGGGTTTTTTTAATTATTAGTATATACCTTTAGAAACTGGTCTAAAAAGGTGAAGCAGGTTTTTTTTTCCCCTCCCTCTCTTTTTTTTTCTCCCAGTTCCCCAGAGATAAAATGCATTTGGCTTAGTGACATTTCTAGGAGGAAAAGTTGTAGTGACATGCTGCAGAGAGAGCTGAAAGGGGAACCTGTGAGGTTCAACAAAGGCAAATGCAGGGTCCTGCACCTGGGGAGGAACAACCCCAGGCACCAGTACAGGCTTGGGGTGGACCTGCTGGAGAGCAGCTCTGAGGAGAGGGACCTGGGTGTCCTGGTGGACGACAGGTTAACCATGAGCCAGCAGTGAGCCCTGGCTGCCAAGGCGGCCAATGGGATCCTGGGGTGCATCAAGAAGAGTGTGGCCAGCAGGACGAGGGAGGTTCTCCTTCCCCTCTACTCTGCCCTAGTGAGGCCTCATCTGGAGTACTGTGTCCAGTTCTGGGCTCCTCAGTTCAAGAAGGATGAAGAGCTACTGGAGAGAGTCCAGTGGAGGGCTACAAGGATGGTGAGGGGACTGGAACATCTGTGCTACAAGGAGAGGCTGAGGGAGCTGGGCTTGTTTAGCCTGAAGAAGAGAAGGCTGTGAGGGGACCTAATAAATGCTTACAAATATCTCAAGGGTGGGTGTCAGGAGGATGGGGCCAAGCTCTTTTCAGTGGTGCCCAGCGACAGGACAAGGGGCAATGGGCACAAACTGAGGCACAGGAAGTTCCGTCTGAACATGAGGAGGAACTTCTTCCCTCTGAGGGTGACGGAGCACTGGAACAGGCTGCCCAGGGAGGTTGTGGAGTCTCCTTCTGTGGAGATATTCAAGACCCGCCTGGACAAGGTCCTCTGCAGCCTGCTGTAGGTGACCCTGCTTCGGCAGGGGGGTTGGACTAGATGACCCACAGAGGTCCCTTCCAACCCCTACCATTCTGTGATTCTGTAATGTTATTCAGTGTTACAGTTTCAGAGAACAGACTTCCCTCCCCATTTTTAGTACTGTCTACAGAAACACATACAAACAGTATGTTTTCCTCCTTTGGGATATTTACGGAACCAACCAAACAAACCCAGCATTTGTTAGTACTTAGATAGTGAGTTTTCCTCATGTAAAGACCAAACACAATATCCATTTAAAGACTGGAAGAAGGTATATAACATTTTTTACGGTTAATTTGAAAAAAAAGCAACGCAGTATGTAATAACTCATTTCTGGAAAAGAGAATTTCCCTTCCTACTAAACCTTCTCAGAGTGCTGTTTTGCTGCCTGTATTTGTTAAGGACCAGAAACTGATACGGTGTGAGTTGTCTGACAGTAACTGACTTCCATAGAAGTCTAAATACCCACAGCTAACTACTACTAAGAACAGACTTTTACAGACATACTCTAGAAAACTTAAAAACACCCCAACCATTTCCTAAATTAACCCTTAGCAGTGAGAAATTGTGGTGGTTGTTTTTTTCAAATCCAGCAGGAATGAAATGGGTTTCTAAATCCTGCAGTGTTCTCACCTCACAGATACTTCATGACAGTGAGTTGTGGTATTTAGATTATACCAAGCTAAGTATTTATAACAATTTCAGATGTTGTTTAGCTTTAAATTACATCAGTTTTTCTTACTCGGCTTGGAGACAAGTGCTTACCCCTCTGGGAGATGGGCCGTTGGTCTCACCCAGTAACAGCTTGAGAAGTTTCAGTTCCAGATTAGGTAGAGCTGGGCTAGACGGCCTCCTCTGTGGCTGAAAGAAACGCCTGATAGCCTGCTGCTGAGACAGGAGGGCCCAAGCAGCAGGCTGAACGTTACAGATAGGCTAGAGGAGGTGCTGCCCTTCTCCTGGGCTGTCAGTAACCCTTTCCCTGCTGTACGCTGCCAGGGTGTCATAACTTCTCAACGCCGAGGCCAGGTGCTCACCCTTCACCTGCTCTGTTCAAGTGTCCTTTATTTTCCAAAGTGGCCTCTCCTTTCAGGGAACGCCGCTAGGATGAGCAGAGAACTAAACCTTCACCTGTTCCAAACTTTGTAAAAGAAAGAGGTCCAAGTCACCAATCAGTTCCATCCTGCTTTTATGGATGTTTAAGCATACACAAATTTAAAACTATCACCATGTAACATGATTCACCAGTAGCTGCAAAAACTGCACTTGCTACGTTTTGCAACCTTTTTTATTTTTACCTTTTGGTTGTAGGTGATGTGCCAGTGGGTGGAAGACTTGAGAAAAGGGTTGTGCAGGTTCTGGTTTCGATCTTTACCCATCTTCTTTAGTTTGATGGAAGTTATGGTAGTTGGAGTTGTTGGAGCAGCTCTTATTCTCAAAGTCTTAAAGGTGATTTACCCTTCCTGTGAAAACAAGTAAGTAAATGTTGCTATATTTTTTCTCTGATGAAGGCAAAACATTTACTAAAAAAATCTTTCCAGAGCCGCCCCATTCTGTAGGAAGATGATGGCAACAATTCAGTGAAAAGGCTGCCAGTAACTTTCCATTCCAGGTGACCTTTTGACACATAGACATTTCAGCGGAACACGGGCAGATCTTTCATTGCAAATGTCTTTAGCTTGGCTGTCATACTGCCAAGTTTTTATTAAATCTTCTAAGGACTACATTGTGAGTCATCATTAACACAGCGCAAAGAGGGGAGGCTAGAAGCCAGAGCTAAACAATTCCAACAGGTCTAAATCTTTTGATACTTCTACCATGTTGGAGTTCTTATAGTAGTTATGAAACGCCTTAGATGTGGCTTTGCAAATTTGTACAGGAATTGTCCAAGGAGGAGCTACCCATGTAGGCAGCTTACAAGCCATCACAACTGGTGCTAGTATTGGTGGCAAAAGAGCATAAATAAAGTTGATTGACTACAGACAACTTTTTTCCTCAGTTGGTGTTTTACCAGCAACACTAATATTTTTCAAAGAAGGAAGCTAAGAAATCAGGACAGATGTAGTGCTGGAATGGGCAAGCATGTACATATTAAGGCAACCCAAGTCAGTTCTAGAAGACCTAGCCCTTCCAACAATGTGTTCTTTCAGGACAAGTGACTGACAGCGTAGCATGCTTCACCACCTACAAGCACAGCTGACATCTTCAGATGCAGCTGACCAGCTGTGCTTGCGGATGGCCCTGAGCGCCGTTCATTTGTGTGTCCACAAGGGATGCGATTGGCCTTAGTCCTGGCAGAGCTAGCAAAATGAAGGGTTGGAAGATCAGGAAGGTTGGAAACTGGAGTGACAGGGGAGACACGCTTCCCCCTGACATTTCACAAAGCGTGCTGTCAGATTGGTGTATTTCTTGTAACTAACTTGTTAGAGCAGAAAAAGTGAAGAAACACTTAATACCCTCCAGCAGCAAATAGCTTCACACTGCCACGTGTGCAACTTTGAACTGAGGAGAGCTAGGGGAAAAAGGTCTAATCCCCATAAACTGTTCAGCCAAGTGTCCGATGGCCTGTCCACAGCAGAGGTCAGGACAGAGCAGAGGAACCAGCCTGGGGTAATTTCTCTTCCAACTGGAAAATGCGGGGCTTGTGCGTGGCTTGTCAGAGCACTGGAAGAAATTGTTCTGCCAGAAGGATGGTACTTCCCACCTTTTTTAAAAAAAACAAACAAAAAAACCCCCCAAAACCTCAACCAAAATCAAAAATCACACAGTCATTTTCTTGCTACCTGTATAAAGTGGTCCTGTAAGAAGTGTTAAAGGTTTAATTCGTGATTGTAAACCAGTAAGAATGAGCAGAAGGGCTCATCTGGTGAATGATGCTGTCTTAAGACACAGTCAGGACCTCATCTCAAGTCTTTAATGACATTCTGCAGGACACTGATAAAACCAGAGGCTTTAGCTAGTCTTAGAGAATGAGGTGCAAAAGCGTGACAAAGCAGCTGCCAATGGCAGACAGTTTTAGGCTACAGTGAAACTGAGCGTACAGAGCCCACGCTGCTGGTATTTCAGGTGCAGAAACTGGGCAAAGGGACCCCTCTGAAAACACAGCTGGTACATTTTGGAACCAGTTTTCCATCAAGGTTTCATTCTAGCTTCATAAAAGAGGTGTTATGAGGGCAGCATGTACTTGGTGCATTGATTTAAACTAAGTTTGGGGAGTTGAAGAATAAATGTAATTTTTAGAACACAGAATTGTTTTGTGGATTGTTTTCTAATGCCAGATAATCTTACTTTTCAGAGGCATCCTTCTCCTGGATCAAGTCAGCTTTGTACCTGTGATTACCATCAGCTTGCCTTCAGATGTTCCAGACAGGAAGAATAACTTAGATGAGAAAGCATGTACTTAATACCGTGTTTACTTTGGAGTTACTGTTTTTTTAAAAAACAAGTTTTTAGTTGACCTGAAATTTGGCACTTGATCTTAATACCTTGGGTTCTTCCTACCCAGCAAATGAAGTCAGTCAGTTGATTAATTGGTAAAGGGACACTCAGGCCGAGGCCCAAAGCTGACTTCCCTGTGCCTCTCTGTAAACATGCAGCCTTTTCAGAAGCTTCAGAATAAAACAGCTTTCCACCCCGAGGGCTACCATTAGTTTTAACTTCTATGAAGTCACTTTTCCACACCTTGGACAGGATGCTGGCTGCCTTCACGCCTGTAGATAAACCAGGTCACTATCCTGAATAGTGAGATGATGAAATTCAGGGTCTCCTGAAGTCTCCAGACACCATTCTTCAGAAAAGGACGAAGGAGTACCACAAACATCAGCTGTGCCTGCAAGCCTAAACAAAGCTGCCCAGCCTGGTTTCAGATCTCTTAGGGTTGAGTGTGCCTTGCAAGGAAAACATCACTACCAAACATTTGTGTTACTCGAGCAGTTTGATATTTTATATATGCAAAACAAAAATTAAAAAGGCAGATTTCTGTTTCAAGCACTTTACTCTTCTATGGCCCCTTCCACTCATAAAAATTGTTAGCACTTGTAAACAGCGTGCTTTTTGTATCTGTGACACCAGTACTATGTGAAGTCTCAAAAGAAAAAAACTCTACAGAAGTACCGGCTTACTGTTGTTAAGTAGGCCCAGTCTGCCCACGCCGATTTGTGCAGTCAACATTTTTCAAATAAACTTTGAAATTGTTGATTAGACTGTGTTCACGTGTGCATCTATAGTTACATAAAACAGCAGTTTGCCAAATGTGTCAGATACAGGGTGCTATTTGGTTTTTAGCTTTTCGTTGTTGTGGCATTAGACTAAGCACAGTTATCACTGGAGAGATCAGAATTATCCATGTTCATCTTAAGTTGTTATAATGAGGGAGAAGAGTTAGGATTTCCTCACACACACAGCCTCCTCCCTTAAGGAACAATTATCGTAAGTTGAACGAGATCTCTAAGTTATTGAGATACTTGTCCTTACAGCTGGTCTGTGACAGGAGCAACTCAAGAGCTGTCTCACTAAACTGACAGCAGTGCAGTGGTAGAAAAAACATTTCTAACACTGAACTGCGTTGCAAAAATCCCCAAAAGACACCACCCAGCAGCGCAGCGTGGTATACATCAGCAGCAGGTAACAAGGACACTGCTCAAACTTCCTTTTTTTTTTTCTTTGGTGATTTTATTTTTTGTTTTAGCACCTTGGGGATTTGTACTTTGCATTTACTTCCTGAAGCTCAGTGTCATTAGCGAGGAGGCTCCCAAACACTTGTGGGGTACCCAGCTGAGGAAGGCAGGAGGACAGAAGCGGGGGATATGTCACAGCTGGCTGGGTGCTTCGGGCAGGTGTGGAGCCATAAGCACTCCAGCAGGGCAGCTACTCTGCTGATCTGGGATGAGTGGCAGTGATGGACACCCCTGGAGCCCCAGGCAGCACTTTCCAGGACCGTACCATGAGAGAGCTACCACAATGATAACATAACCAAGCAAGACAGAGGCAATGCGAGAGGTAGAGAGGCATCTGAATTACGAATGCAACATAATGAAAGAAAACACGTGACAGGGGGGTGGGGATTGCCACGGGAAACTGCTGAGACTCTAGCGTGGGGATGGTGCCTGCACAGACAGGAGGAACTGTTGAAGCAAGTCTTCAAACAGTTGTAGACAAACTCCTCCTTCATCTATGTGGAAATTAATGTTCTTTCCACTGTATGAACATAGCCCTGGCCCCTTCGTTGACAAATACAAGCGACATATAAGGTTGAAGTTTAGCTTGGATGGTCAGGACACACGACAGTTCTTCCTTACTGCACAAGCACCGTAGGAATTGCAATGCAGATGGGAATTCGGCAGCTGGTAGCACGTGCTCTTTGCATCTCTACTTACAGAACTGTAAACCGAGCACCTGCACAGCAACAAGGAGGTTCTAAACAGCTGCAACATAAATAAATGAGTTGTTAAGCCTGAAAAAGTATTGGTACTGCTTCACAACTTGGCCGATTTCCATGAGCTAAGTAACCCTCTTTTCTTCAGTATTGTGTTCTACAAAGTTACAAAGCACAAGGGAAGAAATACTACCATCAGGTTAAAGAAACTAAATTAAAAAAAAAATAGTGCAAATCTTGAATAAATGAATTACCAGACAATATTGCTGTGCTATGGAGCTGGAGCCATCAACTCTTAAAAGCACTAGTGTTCTGCTTTAGCAAGTACGTGGTTTTCCCCAAGTCATAAAAGTCTCATGCCTTCTAGAGGAGTGCTAGTTTGAGCTGGGACCACTCTGAACCATTTGTAAAACAGTTTAAAAACTCCTTACCACAACTAAACACAGTTAGGAAAGGGCAACTGTCCTGCACGGCAGTCGTGGCAGGTCTCATTTTCCCAGTACGTGAGCCAACACGGATACAGGTTCCCAGCTGGGGTGAAAAACAACACAACCCAACTCCCCAAAAGAAACCCCAAACCCAAACGAAACCCCCAAAACCCCAGTCTGTAGGACAGCAGTAGGTTTTCTGGGACGGCAACATGTCTTATCTCCTGTTCTGATGAACGCAGTCTCTCACGGCGGCCCTTCTGCTCCGTCTCACCCTCAGAATGGTTCTCTGGCTCTGACACACACGGCGTTCAGCAGCGCTGGCCCTTCCCTCCGTGCAGGAACTCCACCGCAGTGGGTAGCTGTCCTCATGTCCTGCAGTACAAAACAAAATTAAACCCTGAGCTACACGTTCAGCATCGACCACTTTTTTTCCCCTCTGTCTACCATGTATTACACAGGTCTTCATTTTGTTCTTTTACAGCGAACAGGGCTGGCTGAGCTGCAGAACTAAACCACCGCTTTTGCAATGAGGTTTACTATAGAGGTGCTCAAAATACACCACGTTTTCAGTCCAAGTGGCCCCTTACTGGACTGCTTCCAAGGACTAAAGCCTGCGTACTTTCCCTTTGCACTCCAGTGACAGATTGAGTATTTCGGTTTGCTTGCAATGAATTGATTTATGAGCAGAAACCTCCTCCTGCAACACAGCTGACAGCTACACACCCATCCTAACATGCAAACAGAAAAATAAGTACTGAGAGAACACAATTCTTCAAAACACTGCATGTTTCTCTTCACTCTGACACACACGGCTATCCTTTTGAAAGAAAAGGGGTAAATTTGTTTTCCATTTCGGAGATGGAAGTCTATAAATGCACACGCTTGCATGCTCACCTGAGTGTGCTCCCTTCATTCCCAGGTTCATCGTGCCAGGTCTGCCCAGGGATTCAGGAGCTCTTAACAGTATCTGCATCTCAGTGGCTTACTACAGCATCTCACTACTGGCGCTGCTGGAAGTCCCTTTTCAGCGAGCCCAGCTGTCACTCATGACATAGTGGTGAACTTCAAGTACATAAACAAGATGTCCACAACACTGGAATTTACACAGCTGTGAACTTGGGACTTATTTGCCTCCTACTCAGACCACAAATTTTGATTATCACTTGTCCTCCCCATCTGCCTTGTGGCATTTGAAGAGACACACGAACAGGAATTCCACAGCCAGTTTCGTACTGCATGTTACCTACCAGCTGAAACAAGTCTAGACATAGTTGATTCATAAAAAAACAAGAAGTTTAGCTGTAAGCAGAACTGCAGCTAGCTGCTCTGAGATGAGCCAGCAGGACGAAGCACTTCCAAAACAAGGGGAGATGGACAGAAGCGATATGTTTCAGTTACAAGGACCCTCACTGAGCAAAATGTAAAATTATGACCTAAATGGTCCCTGTAGAACCATTCTGAGAACTGCTTCTACATTCCACCTGTCAAGTAAAAGAGAAATTCATGAAAAGAGAATTCAGATTTTACACCTATTGTGAAGTCAGGTTTATGAGCAGAAATCAATCAAGCACAAACGTAACAGGCACACTGCCTTATCAGAACAGCCTCACCAGAATAAAGGTGCAACGTAAACCAGGACCGAACCTACCAGTCTGTAGGGTTTTGAAGCTTACAGTACCATACAGCCAAGGAAGAAAAACGTGTTTCAGACCTGATGCCAGAAAGCTTTTGTTCTCTCCCAGATTGACAAGGAGACTGCACATGTGACTCTGCATCACTGCTGGCTGCACAGAACTAGTTTACACCAGCTGGATGCATTTTAATATTGCTTAACAGATACTGTAAACCAGTGATGACCCTACCTCTTGCTTAAACTTCAGTTGAATCTATTAACTCTTAGTAGTGCCAGAGCTGCTGTGCTCAATCTCAGCCTTTGTACAGTTTCTTGTATTAACAGCTTAGAAACAGTTTCAGGGTAGAATTCTCTGAGATCAGCTAGCAAAGCCATCTGTATAACTGCATCTTGTTCATCCCATTTTCTAGTTCTCAGCATCCCTTACACATTTAGCAGGGCTGGTTTGGGGGGTGGGGGGGGGGGTGTTTGGTGTTAGAGCTATTTTTCAAGAGTAAACCCTCTGACGCAAGCATTCGAGTATTTAAGTAATTTTAAAATCTTGAAGATCAAAGTGGATCCCATCAGTATCTTCCACATTGGAGAAAAATGGGTAACTTTCGAGCTAGTTCAAACAGAGCTAGACAGAACTTGCATTTAAAAAAAAAAATTTATTTAGACATCTGTTGCTCTTAAATTACAAAAGTTAAAAAGAGCACACAGTGCACTGACACACTACTTAGTACTTCTAAATCTGTTTTAAGACGTAAGGTGGCCTCTTCAAGATAAGACAAATCAGCATGATCCAAATTCAACTATCCATTTCTCGTATTTCTCAATGTCTGCAGCAGATACAGATTTAGAAACTTTCTTCAAAGCTATTTCAAAGTCTTCCATAGTTGTTGGCATGTGCATTTCATCTCGGGAAAGATTTCTTATTTCTTCTGGTGTCAAGCCTTCGATACGCCTTCTCATAGCCATCAACGATGCATCTCTATTAAGGACACAAAAACAAAAAACAAACCAGTTACTCAACACAGGACGGTGAGTTCAGTTGTTTGAAAGGCTCAACACAGCATCACAGTTAAGCTGTTGCATTCAGAAAGATACAACAAAGAACTGTAAACTTTTACTGGAAGATCTCCAAGTGCTCGTATGACCTACCATACCACGCTATCCATATTTTTCAAACGTGGATTTATCCTCACTGGATCTTTGAATAGCCACTATTCACAGCCTGGGCAAGAGAGGCAAAGACTAACCGGTGTATCTAATGCCACTGCATGCCTATGATGTAGCTGCTGTATTGTTACACAGGAATAAGGCAAAGTAACGGTTTCACTCATCCTACTGATAGGAGAAGTCACTGGAATGTTTTGAATGTTTCCTGGTCCAAACAGGAATTGCACTTCAAAGACAGAGGGGTCAACGGTATCCACCACCAACCTACACATTCACAGCTAAATGTTAAACGACAAAATCTGTTCAGCTTGTGACTCCTCAACCTTCTGGTCTCAATAAGCATTAAGTGTCCCTATAAGCAAGTCATCTTCTTGCTGCATTATGTTTGACTGCATTCGGATTTCTAACAGTAGTATCAGTAGCAGCAGGTGACGAGCTGGTGAGGTGATAAATGGATAACACTGAAAGACTAAAGTTCCTGCTAATTCGTTGTTATATAACTTTTAAGAAAACATTCCTTACTTTGTCTAGCAGTAAAAAAAAATGGAAGAGTAATCCTGGCAGTATCACAACAGTACCATATCATATCAGTAGGTGAGAATCCAAAGAGAAAGACTTTTACATTGTCTTCTAGGAGGATTTAAAAAGATGTCTTCAGCATATTCTGTTTCAGTTCCACCCCCTCCCCCCAAAGGAAACCATAGCTGAGAGATTTCATGGATTTACTAAATAATTGTTAGCAATTAAAACGCATAATACAGTAACTACAATTTCAGGACAATCCAAAAAAGTTGCCTTATTGAACTCCATCTTAGTTAAAGATCACCAGGCTTTGCTGTTATACCATCATTTGTGAAATAAAAGCCAGTGTTACACAACTGGGGGGGGGGGGGAGGCAGGGATGGGGGAAGCATCCCATCCATCTAATTTGCCTCCAGACAGCAGTTTACCACAAAAAAAAAACCGCAACCCAAAACACCACACAACAAATCCAACCACCCGAACAAAAAACCAAAAAACCCCACCCCACCATACCCCAACACACACACAAAATTAAAAGTGCAGCTGCTATCACTTTCTTCTGTAAAGTCATTCTGCTGACAGTCATTCCAACACCAAGACATAGTGCTTTCTCAAATGCACCCTTAGTGCCTGGAGACACACCAAAGCTATATCCAAAAAATGAGCAGCCACCCACTGGAACGCGCAGCGGGGGTCAGTTCCGTTCCAAAGGCCTTTCAATCTTCACAGTCATCTCAAAACAGTGCTTCAAAGTCAGTTCATGCTCACATCTACTATGCCATTTAGATGAGTTTTACCTTTCCTGAATGTGTTTTTAAAATATAGTTTCACCTTAATTACCCATGGCTATACACTGACTGTTAGGAACTGTAATGTTACCACTGACTGGTTTTCACTCTGGCTCATCAAGCTTTGCATTTCACCTCACATTCTTTAAGGTAAGAGAAAAATCTGAGCAAACCAGAGTTCGTGGCTCACTTTTCCTTAAGTTTTGCTTGTGTCACTAGCAATGCCTGTTACAGTCTACAAATTTGAATTTTACTGTGTTTACACACTGTATGTCTGAACCATACAAAAGCACTTTTAAATCAGCCATGTGTCTTTTCATCTCAACATAAATGAAACAGCCACGTTTAAGATCTGATATTCCTGACACCATTAACAAAGTGTAAATACACAGGCTAGTACGACTATTTTCTTACCAATTTCAAATGATGCACATCCAAACCCCAGTTTGTCTGGATTTCTGGTTGCTGTCACCTCAGTCATCTCCAAGGACACTGCCGCAAATGACAGACCGGGGTGCTTCTTTGTAGGTTTTGCTTATTTGTTTGTTTTCACTTTGTTTTTTAGTAGTATTTGTACAAATAGACTTTGATTGAAAAATAAATAGCATGTGTGTATGAATATGAAATTCACTCAAAACCATTACAAGTATTGTGACTTAAACAAGTGTATTGATATCCAATATAAAATTCATTACAAATGATGAACACTGAACAGACCAGAGGAGACAAACTGCAGCTAAAACACACAAAGCAGCAGGCCAAATAAGCTCTCTTCCATATAGCATGAACCTACTACCACAGACTCCTTTCAAAGCACAACCAACACCAAGACGGAGCAAAAGAACACCACAAATTCATCTCACAAACCTACAAATGAAACAAATCTGCACAACACTGACTCAGAGCAACTAACACACCATTCTTTTCCCAGGCACTGGGTAAGGTTTGTTCAGGAAATAGTACTGAGCCTCCAAACTCTTCACTCAGCCTTCAGTGACCCTGCTAAGAGCCTTTGGCGGCAGTTCTGCGTACAGGCCACTCGCATTCACCCCTGCTGCACAGCGTATTGTCTGCTCGGTTGTGCTGACAAGTGTTTGCAGAGCTGTAGTAGGAATCAAGGCAAGAAATGGATCTGCGTTTGAGGAAAGTGATGAGGTTGTTTTAATCCAGAACGGTTCTGTTACCCTGTTCACAGTACAGCCCCACAACAGTTGTCCTGGCACAACCTGGAGCTCAAGCCTTGCACCGTCACACTTCAGTGCTACCTCCAAAGCCTGAAAGCATAGTTACACAGGGGCTTATTAGATGACAAGCACGTCTTCAGAAGTTTCAGTTCTTTGTCCCTTACTGCTGAGTCCATAATTTGCCACTGCTGCAACTGTGCCAGTGCAAGTCTTCAGATGTAAACCAGATGACTGACATCAGACTCTTAAGAGAGCAATCCTTTCCTTCACTTTTCAATTTTTGAAAGGGAAACAAAAAAGATTGGGGGAAGGGTTAGAAGGTATTTTTAGCCAGTTATTTCAGGAATCTAGCTTATAGAATAGGCCCACAAATGATCGTATGCAAACACTACTGAGAAGGGGAGATGGAGGAGGCAGAAGAAAACGTAAGTCAGTCTCATCACTAAAGCCAGCGTGCTGAGCACACAGCTCTTGTACTGTCACGCAACATGGTACATCTTTTCTGTGCCACGAAGGAAGAATGCTCCGCATTCTTACCTTAGTCATTCTGGCCTCTGCCACTATCGCCTCTTACCCTCAGATGTTCTGCTGAAGTAGTACAACCTCAGCGGAATGACTGCAACTCTGCAAGTTCAAGTCTACCATCCTGTGTGTATTCCTTGTGCGAGGAAATTGGTGTACATGAAAGAACATGGAATTTTACCTGCATCACAGCTTGTTTAGATTACTATGTTGCAATTGCTCTTCGTCATTCTTATAGGAAAATATCAAATGGAAGTCTAGGTAAATATTAATGCAGTATTTCACCTTTTAGCCATACATAAGAGAAGTTACAGTCCGTTTTTAACCAACAACTTTAATCATGTAAATTAGTTACTTTGCAAACAGTTTTCTCAGAGTTTGTAGCAGTAGTAACACAAATGATGCAACGTTAACATACCTGCATACGTTGGTAATGTCTGCACCTGAATAACCCTCCATTTTCTCAGCTATATTTGCAAGGTCAACATCGTCAGCCAGTTCCAGCTCTCGCAGATTTATTCTTAAGAGTTCCTCTCTACCTTTTGCTAATCAAAGAACAGAAAATTGAGTCTATACAACTTGCTTTCTGAATATAAGTAAAGAATTGAAAAAGGATAAGAGGGAAGAATGAGAAAAAAAGACAGTGTACTTGGTACAAAGATAAATGTTTAGATTTAACCTGGCCTCGAACTCATAAATGAATTTGCATACAGGTATAAATTAGATTTTTAAACCAGGTGATCAAAACTAAAGGAATATTGACAAAGTTTAGATTTTAGTCTTTTCAGCTACTCCTATCCCCAAGTCTTCATACCTGATGGTAAAGGAATGTAAATCCTCTTTTCTAGTCTCCGCCTTAGGGCTTCATCAATATCCCAAGGAAAATTAGTAGCAGCAAGTACCATGACCATCTTGGAAGGATCATCACTTTCAGTAGCCCCTCCAACACCTGCATTGGAGAAAAGGGGAAGTAAAATGTACAGATGTTCCATTGAAATTTCATGTATAGAGAAAACAATATCCACAATTCTATAATATTAAAGCAGCTACTTTATTGCACTGTAGTGAGTCCAAGTGCAATACAATCGCCAAGTGCAACAGAGGTCAGGTTTGCATCGATATGACAGACTACAAGCAAAAATGGAGACTTGGTTTAATTAGGGGCAGTGACATAGGCCACCGGTCAGATCAGCAAGTTCCTCTCTGTCATGGCTGGAATGCTTTTGCAGCAGTTGTCTGTATTTCTGCCATTACAGTGTTTGAATTTTCACATCAACGTCCAGCAACAGCACGTGAGGAAAAAAAAAAACCCAAAACCATCACCACACCAAAAACCAGCCACCCTCTCCTCCCTCAACAGTACTCAGTAACAGCCAAGTGAAAGCAGCATTAGTCCCTTACAAAGCTTCTACACTTCCGAATTCAGGCCAAACGTTTCACATATGCAGATGGATTCTTTCACTTGAGCAGTTTGTATGTTTATATCCGGTGGACTGAATCACAGCTCCTCAGAGGCAGAGAGAACACCTCAGTCTCTGAAGGGCTATGAAACTGCTGCCATATGAAGAACTTAGTTTCATTAAACTTGCTACTCTCTGCATTTACTGTTTTTGCTTATAATCACAGGATTGGGCTGTGGAATAGCCATTGTACCTAGTCTACCTGAAAATTTGCATATAAATCACCATTTATGGATGCTTAAGTAAAAGGACTTCAAATAGCTGCTACTAATAAAATCAGCTTATGTACATACTTGAGTTATGAGAACAGTATTACAGCTCTGCTGTTATTCAAACATAAAAGTGTATCAACATCAGAGAACCAGAAATAAATATACAAATCTTCTGACTCATGAAATTCTATCACAAATTACTCCATAAATCAGCACTTCTCAGTTGCTCCTTTCCTTCGCCCTGTTCACCAGAGTATAAAAAGGACACCTCTACAGCAACTTTGCACGGTGTTATCTACTAATAAACTTTATTGATTTGTGAAATATTAACCAAATAGCTGTAATGAACTCAGTGGTTTTAAAAAGAAAACTCTCCCAACCACTTATACAAAAAATTGCCTTCATTTTTTATTTACATCTTTAGGAGAAAAAAAGAATTCCCAAAGAAGTTAAGTGTAATAACTGCCTTTCAAGATTAAATTGGAACAGGTGACAGTTCTTTTGCACCACTTTTTACTTGGTTTTGGAGAAGTACGTGATATGCTAAGTAAAGACTGAGAGACAATTAATACTTTTTTCTACAGCAGCTTTGAAACCTTGTATTTTCCACTGAATCTTCATTATTCTGGGTCAGTAATATAAGGTCATTGCTCAGATGCTTAAAAGATTATTAAAAAATTAGTATATTTTTTTCTTCCATGCTGACAGTTGGAATAGTGCATTTGTATCTTTTTACCCCAACTTTATGTAAGGTTTTCAAACAAATGTCTTCTGAAGAATGAAGTTCTGATTTTGTTTTTTCTCCCTCAAGTTTCCTCCAGTCCAGCACTTGCCAGTGATCAGGTTATTTACCATCCATTTGAACTAGCAGTTCTGCCTTCACACGTCGGCTAGCTTCATGCTCCTCTGAAGTTCCCCTGCGACTACAGATAGAGTCTATCTCATCAATAAATATAGTTGTCGGGGCATAAAATCGAGCCTAAAGAAAAAGATAAAGCAGAAACTGAAATGGCAGTCTACTCACATTTAAGAACTGGCAGCATGTTCAGAGCTGAGTACTGACACATTTATCCCAGTGAATCAGCTCGTAAGCATCAAACAATATACCCAACCTTCCCTCTCTTTGACCATTGCACACAACTATAGAGCAGCTGTGCATTTGTTAATAACATCTGAGGAGAACAGTTTCTGGCAAAGTCCCGTAATTGTTAGGGCTATAAACAAATGTTTAATAAGCTAAAGGCAGTTTTACATATTAGGAATAACATTTATAACTGTGAAAGTCATCACAGAATGCTTCAGTAAGAACTCTGTTAAAGCTAGGGTGAACATTAAGCTAGAACACCACAATATGGAACCTGTCCAAGAGACAGGTCAACTGCAAAATATCTCTGACCTTTCTGAAAACAAGAGAGGTCGAAGACAAGGATCTGAGATAATAAAAGCTATTGTCCTACAGAAGTTGAGACGCTGTCCATTATGTATATGCATGTTTGATTGATAGGCATGCTATCAACTCATTTAGTAATAACTCATTTTATTTCCTGACTTTTTTGACTACTGTAATCGCAACTCTGCTGCCCCCTTCAGTACTGGGCACCCCAGCAAACACTGCATGTAAATCTGATTACACATGAAAAAAAGACTACATGTTCTGAGCCAGTTTCAAGTGTTACAAACTGCAGTTGGCTTCAGAGTGCATAAGTCCATTTATTTTAAGCACAAACAAAAACATCACCACAATAACAGCAGAACATGCACAGCCTAAGTGGGGTCTCACCCAGAAAGCATTAGATTCCATCTCCAGTTTTATATTCAAGTATGTTCTACAGCACTCACCAGCTTATAGCAAGCTACCTCTAATTTAACAAGCTAACCCTGAAAATAAAGATGACTTCACCTTCCAATTTTTATAGAACCATTTATGAATAATCAGATCTTGAATGTACATGGCCAAATCAGAAGGTCGTGAAGTGTTTGAAGCTCAGAGAGCTGTTTATGTAAGCTATGTGTTCTACATCTTGGCAAGGTATCACTATTCCAGAAGTAATTCTACTTCATTATCTCACTATTTACTTTCAGAAACTTCAATCACCATTTCAAACAGCAGACGAACAAGTTTCTCAGATTCTCCTCTGTATTTTGAGGTAAGTGTGGAAGAAGAAACATTGAAAAACGTAGTCTTGCATTCAGTGGCTACAGCTTTTGCCAGGAGGGTCTTTCCAGTACCAGGGGGACCAACCATCAGCACACCCTATGAAAATTAACCACTTTTAGGACAAGAATCAAAACAGAGACAATTTCACAGTTTATTTAATAGTGTAATATTAAAATACTAGATGTAAACTCTCCCTTAAACAGTTATTCAAAGGTAAGCAATTAATTACTATTGTTTACTTGCAACAATATAGCTGCAGACAGTGTATTTATCTGGCTGACATCTTTATTTTGTTAGCACTATTTACCATAAATTTTGTTACTAAAAAGTGGAAAGAATTTATATAACCTGTAAAACACCTGAAATTTCTTGTTCCACCAATATTCAATCTCACAATCTTACTTATGATCATAGGATCAGGTTTTTTCATACCTTCCATGGTCTTCTAATTCCCTTAAAAAACTCCGGCATCCACATCGGTAGAACTACAGCTTCCTTAAGCAGCTTTTTGGCTTCTACTAAATCAGCAATGTCATCCCTGACAAAAGGAAGAAAAAAAAAAAAAAAAAAAAGGAGAAAAGTTGTTTGCCAGATTCAGACAGGCTGCAAAAGAATCAGTCCACAGCTCAAAACAATCTGCAATTAAACTTATTGTTATGTAATGGCTCTTCGATAATTCAGGAAAATAAGCTTGATTTACATTATAGTTGTTGTAGGCTTTTGTCATTATAGCTGACATCCAGCTAGTAGACTCCAGCTGGATGCAAAAGCAAAAGAGAGACATTAATCATTTCATTAGAGTGTTATTGCTCTTATTCACAGAAAGAATAAGCAGAATAAGGCAAGTTGGTTAAATTTGTGCTAGTTACAGATGATGTTTTCTTCTTTTGCTGAGAGGTCGGCTGTCCCTGAAACTTGAATACCATTGTTCATCATTATAAGAACAATTTACTTGTACTTGGAGGCTAGTAAACGGAGCTGAATTAAAACGCATTTTTAGAATTCTTTTTCAGAGTTACAAATGAATTATTTCTTAGGTATCTTACAGGCCAGCCTTCTTTTCTTTAGCATTACTCTCAGGGCGTTCCACTTATCAGCATGTGCCCAAGTAATATTCTGGTTTCCAAACCACATGGAGAATTAGTTTCAAATCTGAAGTCATAATTTAAGATTCAGTATAAAATCCAAAACATATATTTACATATTAAATCAAAATACATGAGAGTTGCAGGCATACAAAGTTGTTTGTGGGATTGTTTTTTTTAAAGCCTACTTTATTTGCCAGAAGATTTTTGCTCATTTAATCCTCACAAAACCACGTAAGCTTGGAAACATTTGGAACACAAAACAACCTTTGTATAAGGTTTAATATTTAACACATTTATGCAAAGGCACTAACACGTGGTTATATCTTATACTGGCAGTCACATCACATCCAGCAAGATTCCAAAGGGCTCCTATATTGACATAACTCCTTCATTAACTGGTTTTGTGTCTTGGTATGCCCCTGGGTAGCAAAAGAGGTTTTTAAAATGAAGAGACACTGGCAGACAGCAGAATTTTATACACTGCAAAACAGTATCTAAAAAATTGGTTTCAGGACTCTTAAAGTTTGAGAAGCTTTGTATGATCAGGTTGGATGAGGCTTTGAGCAACCTGACACAGGGAAAGATGTCCCTGCCCATGGCAGCATATTGAACTAGCTGATCTTAGAGGTTCCCTCCAACCCAAACCACTCTGGGATTCTGTAAGTGGAAAAAAAGAGTTCTAAAAATATTCAACTACACAAGAAGTTTAGTTACCTATTTTTAATGAGCAAATCAAACCTGTACGTACTTTTTATACGTAAACATAGTCTAAAATACTTGATTCCTGTCATACCATATAAAAGGAAGAAGAAACAACAACTCAGAAAGACTGGCAGAGCATTCAAACTTACCACCGAATGTTGGGATTCTGAGAAATTATATCTCTTTCCAAAGCTTCTACTAAATCTTTATCATATCCAGTACTATCGAATTTCTTTGGTTCAGACTCTGAAATCTCAGATGCAGATTTGTTCTACATATAAAGGATATAACAATGTAAATACGTAACAATGGTTATGCTACTAACGGATTTTTATAACAAGTCCACAATAGCATCGTATTTCTAGAAGGCAGCAACATAAACTAGCATTAAAATTATGAAACATCCATACTACTGCTCTACTGAGAGGATCTGTGTGTTTCACCCAGACTTCTCTACTGCCCTGGTCTCACTTCCTTCTCCCCAAAGCCAGCATATTGTACTGATGCAGTATCTTTGCTTTAGTGGGTAATCAACACTGCACACATCTATCCCAGTATAACAGTATTTGCCTCTTCTCCCAGAGAAATAAAAAACTGAGACAGTAGCTGAGTAGGAGGAATTATGCGTGAGACTGGATCAGAAAGTGTCACACTGAGCTAGGGTACCTCAAATCCTGTGTCATAAATATGCCATATATATATATATATATATATACACACATACATATATGGGACAAAAGAAGGTCACTAAAGGTGACCTGCAGGAAGACCACAGAAGTAAAAAAGAGCTAATTAACCGATACAGAAGCATGGACAAGAACAGCAGCTCTGCAGTACAGCAGAAGCAAAGTAGCTACACAGTTGAAAGGGCTCAAATAGCAGAGACCATACAACTGCAAGGAAATAAAACACACTAGATGTACCCCATTTTTTTTTTAATACACTTAACAGCAAGCACTGGTGACAACAGAACAACCGTAAAAAAGAAAAAAGACCTATCCTGTCTCTGTGTATCCTTAGCGAGAGAGGATTATCGCTCAAAGACAATGTAATTTAGCTCCTAATAAAAGTAGTGACTTACACAGCTAAACAATTCCACCCTTGTTTATATTACTTCCACAGGCCATGACACCTTGCCACAATGTAAGGTTACTGAAGCTGACAACTTACTACATGGATATTTGATTTATTCAGACTCTGGAAAACTATGATTTTAGTCTCTTCAATATGATCTCTTACTGTGGTCATCAGCTAAATTTATGGAAACCAGAGAACAAGCAAAAATTAAAGCACTCCCATTGCAAAGAACAGATCATAAATCATTCTCTCTCATGAAGTATGTTGGGATGAGTCTGGAGCTAACACCAGATCTCAGCAACAACAACAAAAAAATAAATAAAGGTCTCCCTTTAAGATTAAATAAATCTTGAAATGCTTTGGGACAGGCGAGTCAATCTCAGTTTAAAACATATGAAAGCAATTGAAGAACCCACAAGGACATCCCATTTGAATGAGCTCCATCAGGCTCAGGTTCAGTAATTCAGTTGTTTAAAATTATACCACTATCTCCACGTTGCAGTAAACAACCCCACATTTACCAGATCACTTCCTCCAGATGAGGGTTTGTTTTCAATTAATCCATAACCAGGACTGTCCATAAAGTAACAATACCTTACAAGGTGAGATTCAAATCAGCACACTAACTTGAACAGAAGAAACATTTTAGAGGTATCTAATTGTATAATACACACAACACTAAGAAAGCAAGACTGAGCTGTTCAACTTCATGACGTTATTTGCAAGCTTACCTTTTCCTCTTTTCCTTTATTTTGCTGATCCTTTTTTTCCCGGCTGCGGACTGCCTTCCCTTTATCATTGGGATTTCGAGAGGATGGACGGTGAGGGCCTCTGACAGCTGCACTTATACGATTATTGTGACCTCTGCAATCACTGCATTGAGCAGACTGACGTTTTCTTGGTCCTGGCGAAGGTCTAATTAGTTTTAACATATGCAAAAAGCCTCAGTGTAAAGTCACTGGTGTGTACTACATAACAAAATCAAGTGGTTACAAACTGAAAAGCCATTTCGCTCAAGATACAAATCTGTATGTCAGAAACAAGACAGACATTTTTAGATAGTCACTGAAAATCCGTTTTCCCTTTGCCACAAGCTCAGGGCTCACTTGCTTAAAACAAGCTCCTTGCTTTGTATATTTCACAAATAAAAGTAATCCTACTATTATGGGTATTGGGAAAAAAAAAACCACCCCACCCCCCAATATATTTTCTCCTTATCACAATGGTCCTCGCTCTCGTACCCAAAGAAACATAAAGGTTTCTCAGGAACGACAGTTTTATCTTCACTTCGTGGGAAAGAAAATGTGTAGGAGGCCTCTAGTTGTTTAAAACTAGACTACTTTCAGAAGCACATATGACTAAGCTAGTTTCCTGTTTGGTATTATGGATTCCTTTCTTAAAACTCAGTTACTCTTACAGATATACTTTTTCCATAGGCTCTCCTAAAATTCTAGCATTAATAAGCTATCGGCCAATTTTAAGTTCAGGGATATTTCTAGATAACAGAAAATGGAAGACTCTGATCTTGAGAGTATTTACTTGAACTAGAAGATGTGTTTTGACATATCATTCAAGATGTATCAGGACTGAGGACCTTTATAGGAGTTGTCTTTAATTGATGCACAGCAGCAAGTTTGTCAGAACTGTACCTATCTCTTCAGGGTGAAATGCATATTAGGCAACATGAACATGTTAATGGTAAGATCACAACTGTTAAAAGTCTTTTCATTCTCCAAATGGAGTAGCTACCAACCTATACATTTATTTATGAACACTTAGCCACCTCCATATTCCACCCCAAAGCTCAAAATAAGGGAACAGTCTGATTACACATCTAATTTCCAGCTGAATTTGTTAGTTCTGCCATCTCAGTATAGGAATTTACTGTGGTTATTCCAACACAACATGGCCCAAGTTTTCACTGTGGCTTTTTCATGGTACCACAACTCAGTACTTCACCACCCGGTGAACGGAACAGAAAGAGTTCTCTGAAGTCTTTCCCTTTTGAGAAACATGAGTTTGTGTTTCTCTTCTCTGGGAAGCTTCAAAACATTAGGAAAGTTCTACCTCCCAGATTCTATTCTTCCAGAAGGTTTGAATGAATTTGGCTAGCAGCGTTCCAAAGTTATTAAATGAAACAAACAGAGTGTGATCACACAAGACCCACTTCTTTTAGAATGCAGGCTTAAAATAAACCAATAAAAAAAAATTAAAAATGTACCCGTGAATACTGAATGTCTCTCTCTGCGAGAAAAAGCTTGTAAGTTCAAAGACTCAAAGATCAGTTTGATGGTACAGCTAAGCTGATCTAATAGTCACTTTCTGTCAAAAAGCACAGTTCCATGCCTGCTTTGCATGTACCTCTTTTCCCTCCTTCACGCTACTACTGGCATGCGTTAGAACCTCCAATTAACCACTTTACATAGCTAATCTCAGGAAAAAAAAACAACAACAAAACCCAAACAAACTAAATGCCAAAGAAAAAACCACTAGCCCTCAAAAAACAGGGTCGTCTTTTTGCCAGTTTAGCACCCTGAACCAGCTAAGCAACACCAACAAAGACAAAAGTGAAAAATCTCAGGCAACTGTGGGCAGTAGGACTTACCATTTCAGCAGCAGCTACATTGTCAAACCACACGGCAAGGCCTTGGTTTCACAGACACTGACCCAGCATAATTCAAAACTACTTCTGAAATAAGCAGGTTTACCTGCAGCTGCTTGTTCCCACCCCTTCCCCTGAGCTTTCACTGGCGTAACTGACTAGTTCATGATGATCAGGGAACTACCTTGCTGCAAAAAAGGAACAGAGCATGGACACTTCTGGATTTTACTGTTATGCTGATAATACTTCTTCATCCTTTTCATGTCAGCTACACGCAGAATCATTTTAAAGTTGATGAGCAGATCAATGCAGGAATAGAGCTGAGCTTCCATGGAACAACAAGTATATTTTAAGGCACGGCAGGGGGGTAAGCTTGACGTTAATCAAGCCTATACAAGATAAAAGCCCCAGAACATTCTGAAGTAGGCTGCCTCAAAATGGCATCTCCTTCACCACAAATGGTGGCAAGCTGCTGGTGTAAGTGTTACACATCTAAGTTCTAGAACAAAAATTACATAGGAATAGGCTGAAGTCAAAGCGCACTTTGCCCTGATAAACGTTAATTTAGGTCTTCAGGTTTCCTCTTACCTACGTTCAGCAGGTACTGGCAAAGACCAGACTTCTGCATCATGAGCTGGTAATTCTTGTTGTGAAGCTTTCAATGGAGTACTGTCTAGTTTAAAACTCTCTAGTGTTTTCATTATATCTTTCACATGCTTAGCTTCCACACTTATCTCCTGCCAAACCTGATAAAAAAAAAATAAAGAGAAAGAGTAGATTAAGCACATTGCAAATAAGTTTGTAACAGCCCTCTGTTCAAGCCCATGTTGGATTTCAACCCTGGATGAATCCCACAAGGTTTCACAAGCTACCTGATTCTACTTCCATAGACAGGAATGACACACATCAGATATTAAGAAGGTTTTTCTGCCTTCCTCAGCACATTTAAAGAACAAAAAAATAGCTTGTGGATTTAACTCCAAAGAGACTTTTGACAAGTTTTCTATATTAAACAAGTATGACAGAAGAGAGCTCAACCTAACAGATTGAATGTCAACAAAAAAAAGTTTATGGTTTGTGTTAAAGATAAACTAACATGGTAGCCACAACTCAGTTTCTATTACGGAGCTGTAAGTCACACTACTAAAACATGGAAAGGGAAACAAGACTATTCAAAATGATACCTGCCTAAAAAACTTCAGCATAACAGGGGCACTCAACACCGAGGAGCTGACAAGCCAGACAGTGCACTGGCTCCCCAGGGCTGTGTTCCATTGCCTGTTTTGTCATTGTCAGAGCAAGCAGTCATAACAAAGACTTAAGTCTTATATAGGCTTTCATGTTATTATCTAAAAATCACTCACATTTTGTCAGAGAATGGTGTAAGTATTTTTATGCATTTGTTTACCATAAGATAGGCAATTTTTGCTACTTTAATGCTTTTCCCTCAAAATATCCCAGAAAAGTACTATTTACCTGTTGCCATTTCTGTTGCAGATACGTATCTCTGACAGAGTAGAGGTATTTATTCATTTGGTCGAGAACTCCCTGGTAGTAGACCATCGCAGAGTCATAATTTCCCAGTAAGGCATATTCACGGGCCAGCTTTACATTCTCACTGATCATAACAAGGCTCATGTTCAACATGAAGCTGAAAAAACCAGGAAATATTAAAAAAAAAAAGTCCTAGGACCAGAACAAATTTTTGTAAGTATTTCTATATGCTCATTACCTCATTTGGCATATCAAAATGTAAAAGCTGGAAACATATTGGTTAGAAAAAAGTCCTAGAATGAATGCCATTCATATAAAGAGATAATTGTTTCTCTATTACTAGAAAATGAAACCCTTCACTTCATAGAATTGTTTCATGCAATGAAGATTCTGTTGAAAAGCATATACAAGATATGCAGATTTCAATGCACTGTTGCAAGCCACAAGTGCATACTCTCCCTCCCTCTTTATCCTATTGTAATTGGTATTTTACTGTTAGCACTACAACATTGTTCATACTATAATGAGCTGTGTTTTAAAAAAACCCCAACAAACAATAAACCAAAGCCCTTCTTCCAGATACATTGTTTTGTTAATTCTTTTGCCTTAACATTCCATGAATACAAGTTTAACAGCCTGATTTTGCCTTGTGGAGAACACCATTTTTCCATTTGTTTTGATTTTATGGTTCTTCAGTTTTATTTAATGTTTCTTCAAAATAAATATTCACCTTCCCTGCCCAGCTTGCACCTTCCTACCATCTTCATTTTTACACTCTTGAAAAACCTTGAGGCTGCTAAGTTATCACTGAAAGGTAAGGAAAGGCCACAATTTAACATTTAGTGTGTAGCTAGCCACTTTAAATAACGTGTTGTTCAAACAACGTTACTTTTCCCCACCAGTGGTGTTGGTGGGGTTTTTTAGGGGTTTTTTTTTTGAACAAACATCACAGACTGTGACCACTTCCACTTTGCAGCATTAGCAGAATCTGTGCTTTTAGATTAGAACAGCACAGAATTATTATTTATACAAATACAGTAATTAGTAGAAGCAGTAGACTTACTCTTTACGGCACAGCCACTGTCCATATAGCAGTCATCCTAAGTTCTTATCCACTACTTACACATCCCATCCCCCCTCTTCTCCAAGGTACCTGCACTGTCTCCACTTTTCCCGTCTCTTGCACACCAAGAATTTCTCCACTCTTCTCCTAATTTCCTAGAACCAAACACAAAAAAACACATTCAAATAAGCAAATAATCCTGTCTGCAGGAGAGTAATCTTGCTCTCCTTTCAGTACCTGTACCCAGTACCAGTAAGAAGCAATTGCAGACAAGCAATTACGGCTAAGCCCTGGGATGAAGCACACTTGATACAGATCAACTATTTAAAGAATGTAAGAGGTACTAAACTCACACACGCCATGCACAGATTTAAGACTGAACACATTTCATGACCAGGTCATGGTCAAATTCGTTCACATTGTCAGAGGTTTCAGAAGGCACGCTTTGCACACACCAGACAATCTACTGCTAAAATCTTAGCTCCCCACTGTAGAGGGGCCGCTAAGTATAAGTCCAATGTTTTAAGACTTCCACTCCTTTTTCTGCCCCCTTCCCAAGTAGCTTTATGCACAGATACACAGCTGATCCCCTCCTGAGCCAACATCCTCTTCTTTTTCCTTCCTTGCTCTTGCTTCCCCAGTTTCCCTTGAAGCAGACAGCTACTGTGAAAAGTTCCAGCCTAAGCAGCAGAACTCTGGCAGCAGCAGACCTGAAGACAGGCTTCTGACAGCCCACATCCATCCACGCAGAAGGGACGCATGGGCCTGAGTCTGGAAACCTGCTATCACAAGAACCTGCACTTTGTAATCTCACTCTGGCCAGAGACTCGCTGAGCTGGCCAAAATGATGTCTACAAGCTGATATAGTTAATGTGACCAGCAACTACAAAGACTACCGTATCCCAGTCTAATTAGGCTTTGGAGACACAGTTTGACCTGGGAGCTTTGTTGGTTTTTACCTCGTGAGAAAGAGCCTGAAGATGTTTGTCAACTGCCATATAGCTCATCACACAGATGTTACCTAAGTTTTCCCTGCTACATTTAGGAGCAAGCTTTTCCACTCCTGCTCATCCTACCAGATACACCTGTTTGCCCGTCCTGAGAATTCAAAACGGTGACTAACACTACTAACACAAGTTGAGCAAGATGGTAATTTTAAAAATCAAGTAACAGCAAGTTACTAAAGCCAAACCAGACTTCCAAACACAGAGAGAAGTCACAGATAACTTTTTTTTTTTTTTTTTAATTTTTCTCTGAATGCTACAAAGCAATCCAAGCTAGTAAGAATAGTTTTCATCTGGAAATGTGAAAACAGAAAAAAAACCCTAAAGGGCTAAGTCAGAAAGGTATGAAAGCTTGGAGCCTAAATGACAGTATTGCACATAACAAAAGAGGAAATGTGATTTTTCGGTGACACAAGCAGGAGAAAGGAAGGACAGAAAGGAAAAACAGACACAGAAGAAGAATGAGCTAACATCTCATATGGGGGAAAAAAAATGTTTTAAAAAATGCTGACTTAAATTATAATGCTTCCAACATAACCAAAAGTAGTAATTCCAATGAAAACCCAGGAATGCATCTGTTTCACCAGTGGTACTGAAAATGCAAGAGAATTTAGTTTAAACTAGAAAATCAATTTAATTTGTTGCTTCACGTTGAGTCATAAGAGCAGAAGAGCTTCAAGTGGCTTCCAGACAGAAGGCTCTTGTGTACAAATGGGGCAGAAAAAGCTGCTGACTCTGCTTGTGTCTGGACATGCCACTGCTGCTGCCACTTGAATACAGGCAGTGTCAGAGCTGATACACTAATGTGAGTCTATAGGCTTATTGCATCTGTAACTGAAAATTCTGAAGCAGTTCTAAGACAGGAAAAAAAATGCAGTTAGAGTACTGATCTGAAACCACATTAAGGTTTGCAGCAGAAAGTCACAGTAGACTCTGGCAGCTCAGAGCAGGGTGTAAGACACACGTGGGAGAGGTGCGAGTACAAACAAATCCAGAGTTAAACCAGACCCGAAGGAGTAATAAACAAAAAAACCCAACCCCAAACTAATCCTGCACCACTTAGTAATTTTCAAAGTATTTACAAATACCTAGTACTATCATGTAGCAGGACGTCAAACCAGCAAGGCTGCACTTATCAGCTATGACCTTTCCATGAATCATGTCCAGTGAAGTTATCTATGTTCCAGCAGCAACTGAAATAGTAATGAGCTTGTGGTGTTTAAAAGAAACAGGATATAAGGAAAATAACCTAAGCAATTTGTCTTGCAAGTTTAATTCTACATTGTGTACAAACACACACATTTCACAACAGGAATACTCACTCTGCACTCTAGCTGTGAGTATATACGGTTCCCTGAAATTAACAAAACAAAAATCCATCAAATTAACCCTTCTCTAGGAACAGAATATATTTTCTCATTTGCTCCAAGCACGTAAAATGCTTCTAGATTTTGTAACAGCTAAGAGCAGCAGGCATTGAAACCTAACAAAGCTTCGAGGTACCGAGAACTTTTGAGAATGAGGTTTCAGAACTTATTTTTATATTTTATTTTAAAGATAACAGCCTGATCATCATCAAGAAAACACTGGGGATGCATCACGTTATCCACAATGACTTTAAGGAACTATAATTTAAAATGGCTATCTGCCATAATTTCTGCTCGCATTCATACATTAGAATTTGGGAAGTAACCAAACAAAACAGCAATCCTGTTTCACAAAGAAATCTCTCACAACTTTAAAAAAATAAGAGAAGAGATCAACATGCAGATGTTGGAAAGGAAAATCAAAGTTGGGGTCTACTAACTACTACACGGACCCATCAGCTACTCTGCTGACTCAGAGAGTAACATAAGCCATACAGGGAAAACAATTCCAAAGAGTCCTTCAGTCCAACCTTAATGTCTGGACTATGTCAGAGCCTGAATTTTGGCAGAGTGTACATGTTTCCATTATTTCAGCCTGCTATACAGGCTCTGACATCAAAGCAACCACGCAAAATTCAGAAAGTTCTCTCAGCAAGCCAGAAGACGGGAAAAAACCCAAAGTAATAGCTTTCAGGAATCAATTTTTACTGATGACATGGTGGCCTACAATTGGACTGCATCATCTCCAAGCTCCTTTCCAGCTTTAATACTCTTTTTTACAACATCCACTCCTAGCTACATATGGTATCAACAAGTGATTGTGTTAACTACTCAGGAAACAGCAGAGTTGCCAGACTTACTGGATACTAAACAAACTGGTTCTCATCCACTTGCTGCCTTTAACAGTAACGGTAGTGGAAGAGAAAACACCAGCAACCACAAACATAAGCATATATGGCTGTTCGTGGAAAAAAAAAAAATAAAAAAAAATCAGTAGACAGAGACACATTGTTCGCAGACGATTTTATGTTTTCAAAGCTAAGCCTTTGAAAGAAACTTAAAAAAAAAAATCACTTCACTTACTCCCCATTTCATGGGGGCTGGCATTCTTTTAGATGATCAATGTTAAACTAGCCAATTTCTCAGGGAATTTGGCAGGCTGTGCAGCAGAATGGGTGTCTAGAACCGACGACTACTGCTTCTGCTAGGAGAGAAAACTAGCATAACTGCAAGCAGCTCACCTTACCCAGAAAAAACACAAAAGCAGGTGGACGGAGGGAGGGAGAAGCACGGCCCCGAGCTCGGCCCCGGCACCGCAGACGGCAGCCCACCCAGCCTGGCTCCCCGGGGCGGGGGGGCCGAGTCCCCTCCCGACGGCTTCAGGGACGCCCCGGCCACGCCCCGCGCGGCTCCGAGCACCCGTCAGCTCCAGCAGCGACACGATACCACCGACAGGCACGGCGCAACGGTCGCACCTGTCACGACAGCGACGACTCACGCTCTCCAAAGCGGCGCCCGGCCCCCGGGACAAGAGGACCCCGGCTCCCCTCAGGGCGGCCCGCGCCACGCGGGCACCGCCCCTCGCCTCAGGCTGAGGGGGACAGCGCGCGGCCCCGTGAGGCGGAGGGGGGGGGGGGAGGGGAGCACGTACCGCCCGGCCGCCACAAGGAGCGAAGGCACCGCGGGTCGTTCTCTCACCCCTCTCCAGAGCTCGGCCCCACCGCGGCAGCAGCGCCCGGCAGCCACAACCCCCTCTGCTTACTTCCTCCCCTTTCCTCCTCCGCCGGCGCTTAACCCCACCTCCGGCCTTGCCCGCCTCCGCCTCCTCCTCCCGCCACCGCCGCCACCAGCAGTTTGAAGGCAAATCCGGCTGCGTCACTTCCAGCCCGGCGAGGCGGCGGTCGGTGTGGCGGGGTTGAAGGTCCGCCCAACCGGGCTGACAACGCGTTGATGTCCGTTTAGAGCATTATTAGCGAGAGCTAATAAGCTGTTTTTTTCTTTATTATTATTAATAATTTTTAAGTAGGAGGGAGAAAAAAAAAAGGGGGGGAGGGACACAAAAGCTTAGTTGCATTGGCCGGGAATCGAACCCGGGCCTCCCGCGTGGCAGGCGAGAATTCTACCACTGAACCACCAATGCCGGTGTGGGCGTACCTTCCCGCCTCCGTCACTCGAAGGCCATTTGGGCGGACTGCGCCTGCGCCGCCGCCAGCTTTCAAACGGTCGCGGCGGGGCGCCGCCCCGCCGCGACCGTTTGAAAGCTGGCGGCGGCGGTTGAGGGGAGCAGCCCTATTCGCTTTTAAGGGGGAATTAAATTTCCTCCCAGAGGTACAGAAAGAGTGACCTTGGCTACCTCAGGAATTTCAGTTGCTGTGACGTGTTTTTTTAAACGTATTTAGCGTAGGACGGCGGCGAGAGGTGCCACGACAGCAGCACGCGAGAGGCCCCAGAGCACAGGCGTGCCAAAAAGAGAGCGAGTTTATGCCTCCAAGCAGGAAAGGTGCAGCATGGCAAGGAATTAGGTGCTGCCAGCACAGACCGGGCCCGCCCTGACAGAGAGCGGCCTGGGCAGACGGAGGATGAGAATCTGCAAAGATGGGTTTCGCTGAGCGAAGAGCAGGTATCCATTTCCCCCCCCTCCTTATGTGTTCATTGCTTTGTGCCCATCTCCAGCTCTCCAAACTACTATAAAGGGTGGTGTTCTGGGAAAGAAAATACATCATGTAATGCAGGGCTGAGGAAAACTCGGTGCTGAACTCAGTAAGCCACAGGAAAACTGTCCTCGAGTATGGTGTCCCTGATGGAGCAGCAACTTATCGCCTGTCTAAATAGATTTCAGCTGCTTAGCAACAAATAGGATCTAAAGGTTGGGCACAATGCAGCAGGGGACAGTCCATGAGGGTGAACTCAGACCTGCAGGATTACGTAGTCTTTTAATTATCACATCCATCCTTACCCTTTTGCTCATACATTTTTACTCATTTAACACTTACATCCTTTTAATGAGTCTCCGGATTTAAAACAACTCTTTCTACACTACTTTAGCGGTAAGATGAAGAAAGCTGTTGCTGAGTTTCTAAAATTCTAAGTGTTACTGTATCGTATCACTTGGTTGATGGAAGCTGGAGGGATTACGCTTCCTCCGACTGCAGGCAGCTAACGAATGAAAAACGGCGCTGCACTTCCACCCCGTCCCCCCCAGACCAAGAAGTAGAAGAATTAGGGTACGATACAGTCTTTGCAAGGACACTGGTTTCCACATCAGCAGTATGAGATGCGCACTTAAAGAAGTGGACTTGCTCAGCGATAATTTTCCCTCCTAATAAACATGAAAGCTATGATGTTGTCATATCTCTTACGAAAAGGAATAGCTTCACGATACATAATGTATGCATAATAAATACTAAGATTTAATTATTTTGATGAAAGAGGCAGCACAGGACAGCAAAAGAGCACCAATAAATTGAACTCCTGAACATCAAAATGTATACTTTTGAGAACAGTTTACAAAAATGGCAGCTAAGTACGGTAACATTTCTGCTATTATGTGCAAATACTTTGTTAATCAGTAGAGCTGTTGCAGCATAAAGGGGACTCAGGGAGAGAGGTGTGAATGAGAAGGGAAGAAAAATACATGCATTTGCGCAACTAATGTTTACATTTCATATTTGATTAGCCGAAACAATTTTATTTTCACTTCTTGAAAAGATTCATCGTATTTTTTATTACTCCAGCAGGTGCTATGGTACAGAAACCGATTCCAGGAAAACAGGAACAGTTTATAAAACCAAGAATGTCACTGATTACCAGTAGCTGATAATTCAGGCTGTTCACAAGTGCTGGAATTCTCTCTCTTATTCTGAAGTAACTTATTTAAAGAAGTGTCAACGCAACCATCCACTCGTGCCCCCTAGGTCAAACACACCAAACAGCTCATTGAACCAGGGGCAAGGAAGCCACAGATGGACAAACAGGAACCCTGGTGCACCTGCACGAAGGGGACTGACGCTCCGGGGTACCGACTGGGAAAGTCGGCAAAGAAGATGCACACGTTCTTTTCATATGAACATCAGGGGATGTGGCAATTACGGTCCAAGCCCCCACCACGTAACCCTGTAAAACCCAAACGTATCACTGAGCACTGAAAGATCACACACCACATGCAGCTGGACTACAGGTACGCAGGGACCTGGCAAAAAGGGAGTGCCCATGTTGTGGCAGAGACAAGTACATAATACTCAAAAGACCGGCGAGTAACTTACCATGGCCGTGAGGTAACGCATGATTGTTACGTTTACTATCTAGGCATGCAATAAATGAATGATTTCCTTCAGCAGAATTGTGCAGTGGTCTACATTTAATTGGAGGATCCAAAAGAACTGACAGTCAGAAGGCTATTTATAATACAAAAAAGACATTATATATACATATACACATACAGAATATATCTATATTATCTATATAGATATATATAAATCAGTAAACTTGAATAGTGCCTTTATCAAGAGCATCTTAAGGCATTCAGACACTTTACTATGACATTGACCCAAATTATCTTTTTGCTTTGGCTGAATTAAAACAAACAGATTAAAGATCTCATCTGAAACACCGAAGTAATCTGAAACCAAAGCCTAATAGTATCTTGGGTGACAGCAGCATCATCTAAGAACCGACCCACTCCACTGCCTATTAGCTGAATAATATTAAAAGGAGTCTAAATAAATCATTCCCACTCACAGCTTTGCAACAGCAGAAGATAGGTCAGTCTCAAAGAGACTTTCTAGCCATATACTCTATAGATTCTATTACAAATTGAGGATAGAAAAGATACAGCAAGAGGGCCTGCCCTAGGATAGAATGCCACTGAATATCAAATAGTATTTACAGTACCTTTATGGGATTATCGCACATTTTATAAATATAATTAATATGTGTACAAGGTCACATAAAAGAGAAAATTATTTTCATGCTTTACAAAGTGAAAGTAACCTGAACTAAAACCTACTGCAGAATTCCACAGGTGCTGGCTAGGAGCCTCTCCTCTCACCTGCCTGTACCAACCAATCCCCATCACAGGTCACCAGTGAAGCACCCATGTTTTAAGCAGCAGCTTTGAAGAATCTCAGTAGGCTCTGAGCCTATGTATGAAACGAGAAGTTTCAAAACAAGGGTAAGGCATAGCACACATATTGCGACAACATTTACGTATAACTAACTTTCTCAGAGAACCTGGACTGTAACACACTGCATTTTTGCAAGGAAATACATAATACTGCAGCATATAGGTGGCAAAATTCAAACAAGGTACATTACAACTTCTAACACAAGATAACAGCAAATGCCAGAAGCATCTTCCAAATTCTAAAGATGTGAGCTCTTCCTATTTTTGTTTAAAATGGTAAAATAATATTTAATATTTCAGTACTTGCACATGTCCTTAAAAGACTCAATTTCCTTTAATAAAAGCAACTGGATTTGCTTGTATAGAACCGTGATGCCTTTACAGACTTTTTTTGTTTTTTCTTCAAACACACTGGCTAAAGACCAGTTACAGGATTAAACAGGAATACAACATAATACAATGCACGCAGAAGAGAAATATATTCAGATAAAAAGGCAATTTTAACAGTCAATTTAATGAAGAATTGACATTATTTTCTCTGCACACTTCACAAATGGTAAGGCAGGCTTGATTAAATTACCTTTAACCAGTAATATATTATACTTTACTCCAAGACAAGTAGACCAGTTTTACTGGGATACTTACTATGAAGGAGGATAATCTTTAAAGGTTTATTTACACGGAAAACAGTATTTTTTACATAATATATAAAATGGAGTAGTTATACACTGCAGACATTTTGTAATATTTAAACTAAATTAAATGAATCTTAAAAGCTATTCTATTTCAACTGCAGTGAAACAGGCAGACAGAACATAAATTGTTTTATTAAGCTAGAAATCCATTTTCATTACAGAAAGTAACTAACTACCTGCTTGAGAAAACAATTTTTTATAAACATCTTCTGACCACGATACGCACTTCACAGTAGAGGGGTGAACTTCCACGAATGTTTTCTCCCATGACAAAGCCCGTTTAAGAAGTCTCCTCACTGCCAAGCCCCTTCACTGCAGTTCATTCCTCCCCAGTTATGCCAACATAAACCATTTTTTGGACCACACTGGACACTGGATCACTCAAACATGCTTACAAGCAAGGAGCCTCCAAACACAGAACACCAGCCAAGTTTTTCACTGGTCTGGTATTTAGCACAGTACTGCAGACAGTTGCACTGGCACAGAGACACTGAACTGGAGCACACAAAGGGAACGAATGGCCGGAAGTGCGCAAGACTTTCTTAAACCAGCTTGGTGAGAAAAGGAAACTAGCAACTGGCATTTGCTGCGAGAACACCTGCGAACACCAATTCCGTGATGTTTAGATAGTCACAATGCCAGTGCAATGGCACAAATAATAACTTAAGAAAGCAGTAATGCTTACAGGCACATTATTAGGTTATCCATTGGAATTCGATTCCAAGGAAGAGGAAATGTTTTAAAAGAGACGAAGTTTACTAGAAATAGTGCATTTTCTTTACCATGCTGTTAGCTCCAGGAGAAAGGAGAAGAGAAATAAAAACCATCATTCTTTCTGCCTCTCCCCTGTAACTCCTGGTCTTGTTCCGGGGAAGCTGCTTAGAGGGTTGCCCCCCTCCCTGCTCCCAGTAACCTCAACAGGCTCAGAACCCTCCCGCCGCGAGACCCAAGAGGCTGCCTGCTCACCTGCTGCAGGAAACTGCGAAAACAGCCGTGCAGCAGGCAGCGGACGCAGCCATCAAGTTCCTAATCCTGTTCTGAACCGGGCTGTGAAAGACGGACCACTGAAACTGTTCTGATGGCTCAGACGGACTGCTGCATGACCACTACTCCTCACCGTCTGTCTAACTAGGAGGAAAACTGTTAAAGCCAAGTGAAACTGGTCTCCACAATAACAGTCTCACAAGCCGTAATTTGTAATCTTTTCCCATTACTATCTCAAACACATAAAAAAGACACTACTCTAAAATTTGTTTTTCAGACTAAAAATTCCAACTAAAGCAGAACTATACACACTTTACAGGTTGCTTGTAGTCAGAAAATTAAATTACATTTCAGAAAGTGTTTTTCCTTAAGCTTTTTTCCTCCCACACCTATAGGATAACTGATGACAGGAGACAATCAAGTCATCCAGGTGAATGGTCCTTCTGCTTTGAAAGTACAAGTCCCATGCTACAGCATTACTAATGTCAAATTCAATTACTATTTAATAAAATACTAGTTCTAATGCCTTTTCACTTTACCATCACACCATAGCCAAGATTGACGCTTTCCTGTTCCAAAGCTGAGAACTATGCCACTACCACAGCAGCTGGAAATGTTTCACCAGGTAGATGGCTCAGTTCTTCCAACACTCTGAATAATCTGGCTAAATACAGTGAGAAGTGAGGGTACAGCAGCCTTTTTTTTTTCCTTCCTCCTCTCCATTTCAGAAATGTATCAGAGAGCTTTATTAGTGTAAAGTAGGTTCTATATTTGGTCAATGCAAGGAAAAACTGTCATTAAAAGTTCTGGAGCAGAGCTTTGCTTTCTAAAATTATTCAGTATATGTACAAATAGATACCAGGCATCATCTTAGGAAAAAAAAAAAATCACCATTTCCTATTCTGAGTACTTAGAGTACAGAGAACCGACAATAAAATTCAAGTGATTATTTTTTTTTTCACCTAACATCAAATCTCTTCTAAATTAAACAACTAACAATGCTGGAATAAATTAATATTTGAGAAGTATTTCCCTGTATTCTGGAGGAACAAAATGTACAGAGAGGGAAAGAGAAGACACAATTTTCTTAGTGTTTAAAAAAAAAAAAAGCGTGCATGTATTTACCCTAGCAATCTTCTCTCAATTCTCTTAAGAGACTTCTCAAAAATTGCAGCTGTAAAATACATTCATTTAGTTTTTAATCTTTATTCCTCTACTAAACATAAACCAGGTCACGATTTTGAACCCCTCTACCTGCCTGTTCATCATCATCATCATCTGACTGCTGTTCTGAGTTTTGGGAACTACCATACTCATACTCAATGGGCTTCGGATTGTTGTATGGGTAGCCGTTGTCATCAAAAAACCTTCGGAAGGTGAACTCATAAAAAGCATGTTCAGGATGTTTTCCATTTTTGTACCACCCGTTAAGTGTATCATTTCGGTTCCCTTCCTTATCATCATCACTCCACAATTTATCTGGATCAACTGGATCAAAGTTTGACGTGTCCGTAGGATGAGCAATTTTGGGAATGTAGAAAGCAGACTGTCGCCGTAGATCACTCGAAAAATCAATTGTTTTAAAAAACGGGTGAGCTTTTATCTCATCTGCACCATTTTTGCCTAAACGATCTTCTGGCCCTCGGCAGAGTTTAATAATAAGGTCGGAGGCCTCTGGAGTCAATTTAGCTTGAGGTGGAATATGAAGTGCAGTTTGCCAGTTGATAACCTTTAAAGCAAAAAGAGGTGTTACTCTAATTCATAAAAAGGAAAAAACACAGTGAAAATTAAAGCAACAAAACAAACAAAGAAAAAAAGAACAGCCACAAAGCAATCATTCAATACATGTAAGTGTTTTCACACTAGAGAGAGGAAAACATGAAGCTGCTCTTTCAGAAACACAAGGAATATTTTGTCTGGAAATCTGGCGAAATCCAGGTAAAGTTTATTCACATTCCAGATCTAAACTAGCCTCTGGCATAGAACACTCCTGCTACAAACCAACAAAGATACCATAAAATCCAGCACCGGGAACCTGAGATTAGGCACACAGCTTACAATCATAAACAGAAGATGAGGGAAACGAATTTTGTTTTATTTGATGTACAGGAAAGATTAACAGATTTAAAGTTAGAAAAAGTCAACACTGCCCTACATTGGAGCCAACTAATATCTTGCAAGCTGAATGCAGTTTTGCAAAAATGGCAGCTGCAGAAGATTGCCCTGGTGGCTTCTCTGATGCAGCCAGGGCTCAGGGAGGAAGGGACCAGTGGCTCTGAGCTGCCAGTAACCCCCAGCAGCCACAGTCATTTGCTGCTCCTCCACCTTTGCAGGCTGAACACCTGCCGAGACATCACCAGAGGAAATCCTCCGCAGTCAAGTGAGCATGGAAACCAAGCGGTAGGAAAAAAACTACTCAGATTTTGGAAGAGGAGAAGAAAATAAAATGGAAATAATAAGTGGAACAGGTGCAGGAAGTGAAAGCGAACAGCCGAGATGTGAATGTGATTTTTACTTGGCACATTTACTGTATGACCAGATAAAAGATACAAATGCAATTCCTGAAGTCCCTTTATAAATTAAGTGCACCGCCACAGTAATGTAAAGTTTAAAATCTTGTTTGTTTGTAACATGCTTGGATAGAGCAGCACTCTCAAAAACCACCTTTGATTCCATTATGAATTAGAAAGACTACGTAAATTTCATGGCTGCTTTTTCACACAGTTTGATAATATCAGACTTTTAAAGTTACCTTCATTTGTGTTTCCAGCGGTGTTTGTGCCAGGAATGGAGGCTGCCCCACTAACATTTCAAAGAGAATTACTCCTACGCTCCACCAGTCACACAACTGTGTGTAACCTGAAATGAAGTCAAAACAAGGTAGTCAAAGGCTTAGTGTAATTTTAATCCTGCATTTCTAAGAACAAAAAAGATTCACAAGAAAATTCTATTTGATACTTGTTTAAGATTTCCATATTGACAACTGTATCTTTTGTCAAAACATTATGTACCTGGCAAAAGTGGCAGTGTAAGAAAACTGAAGCAGGCTACCCGAAGATCAGTTACCACGCAGTGAGATTACAGTACAAAAATGCATTACCTGTTCGTAACAATACCTCTGGCGCAATATAATTGGGTGTGCCAACAAGGGAATGGGCCAGACAGCGCTGATGCTGACGTGCAGCCCTACGTTCAAGCGGCTTCAACCGATCTCCACATCTGCAATTTGCTGGGTCACCCCACTCGTTGCTGAAATCCATACTGTCTTGACGTGCATGATCACCTATAATTCAGTGACAAAGATGCCAAAATTAAGGAAGATTACTTTAGTTCTTAACTAGTACAATTATTTTTTTTATATGTTAACATTTCTTGTTATAAGACAGAATCTGTTTCAATTTCAACCCTCAAACTGAGATCTAAAATTGTCATCAATATCAGGTTTTTGACTTTTTGCTTATAATATATAAAATACCAACTTTAAATTAGTTTTTGACATGAGAAAGTATCGAGGTTTATCTTTTCCCAGTTTTTCCTTAACATAACCACATTGGGGTACAGGGTGTATATTGTTCTTGATCTTATGCAAAGGGAAAAAACACCAATATTTAAAGCACCAAAAAATAAAATCACATTTTAAATCTCCAACTTCTGTCCAGAGACTGTGTAACAGTCTGGCCCAAGATATATGATATTTTGATAAAAACAAGTCAAAAGTAATTAAAAAAAATGGTTTTTGAAAGTATGTTTTTATTTGTGAAAATCAGAAGTAGGTTATTACAAAACCTGCATTTGACCACTCTCAGAACCGTGAAATTTTTTTTGCTCTAACCTTTATTTAGCTGTTGTTTTAAGTAATCAAGTAGGATTTTTAAAAGCCTACTTAAACCTTTCTCAGAAATCTATAGGTTACACTAAAAGGACGTACATGAGAGACTCAGAACTTGGGGCCAGGATTTCAAGGACAATTACATTTAAAACATCAGTCCTATCTTCAGAATAGAGTTAGAGCTGTTGTCTATGTAATTATCTTGCTACTGCAGTGATTTTCTCTCTCCATATTTCAGAAGCCACTAATGGGACAAACTTACAGCAGCACAGCTCATTCCTTCTCCCTTAAGGAATCAATGCTCACACTTACAAACTCGCCCCAACTAAACACTGTTTTCTGTAATCTGAGTGGTGTGCAGACATATTGTTAGATGCATTATTATTCAGAAAGGACAGAACAATCATCTTTCTACTCATTTATTATTTAATTCCTTGCAAAGAATGACACATCAAAAAAATAACAAAGAACCCTTTTTGTATTTCTCTTACCACTCTGGTAGTATTTTGAATCATGGGTCCATCGAAAACCTGTACAGAGCCCGAAGTCAGTCAATTTAATATGACCATCACGGTCTATCAAGATATTATCAGGTTTAATATCTCTGTGGATGAAGCCCATTTTATGAACGCTTTCAACTGCGCAGGTCAGTTCTGCTGTGTAGAACCGTGCCAGATTTTCTGGAAAGACACCCATTCTAATTAGGAGACTCATCATATCACCTCCTGGAATGTAGTCCATTACAAAGTACAAATTGTCCTTATCTTGGAATGAATAGTACAGGCGAACCACCCATTCATTATCAGCTTCTGCAAGGATATCCCGCTCAGCTTTAACATGAGCAACTTGATTTCTAAGTAAGACATCTTTTTTCCTCAGAGTTTTTGTTGCATACAAAGCATTAGTATCCACTTTTCTTGCTAGGCAAACTTCTCCAAATGCGCCAACTCCCAGGGTTTTAATTTTCACAAACATTGACTTGTCCATTTTAGCTCTTCTTAGCCGAATATAATTAGACTCTTTCTGACACAACATCTTCCTCATCTGATCTCGTGCTTCTGGTGACAACCCAACCTGTGCAGCAAACAGAATTAAATCTGAACAGTGAACATTACTCTTAATTCTTTGTGATCGTATAATTACAAGGCTAGGTAAAGCAAACCAAATGCTTATATACAGCATGGGAAATTATACTTAACAGGGTTTTATTTTGTTTTAATTTACACATTAGGATTCTGCAAACACACGTAGGAGTGATACAAAACAAAATGTGATCACTTTCAACAGCAAAATGCATGAGGTGCCATGCACCAGAAGGTGCTTGAGAAAGGAGTACGTTCTTTAGCAGAGAAAGGGTAATTTACAAACTACTGATAAAAACCACGGCAAATAATACTTAGCTGAGTAACAATGTGCATCCGCTGCCTCCCTGATTTTCTCTGCAGAGCTAAAGGAAGCCAAGACATGCGTAGGAGCAGTAAGCTGCTGAGTGCTACCTGAGCAGATGCTGTGGGACACGCTTCCACTCTCTCGACTAGCTAGAGCAGAAGTCACTAAACTTCCTGATCATATCCGTGGAATTTCAGTTGCCAGAGGAGCATGCGACTCTCTCATGCTCTCCTGTGTAGCTACACAAACCAGATCCACACGGCATTGTTTCCTACCGCCTACCCACACCAAGCATGTGCCTCAGCCACAGGCCAAGACCTGATCTTGCCTCTTACCGCAGTAACCCACCTCTCTCTAACAGGACTTCAGTCACACTCTCTCTACTGCTCTCCACTCTACACACCAACTCATTGAGCAGAGCAATTTCTCTGAAGCGGCTCACTCCTCCCCAGGGTATCAGTTCTTGGCTCCCATCTGTGTACATACTCCTATCTTGAATGAACATTCCTGGTGTTCTGGCCAACACCGCTAACATTCTGACAGCTGAAACGCTCACAGGCCACACAGCTCATCACCTACTGCATGGAATCCCTTTTATCTGCAAGAACCACACTGAGCATTCTTGTACTCCAACTTGGATGCCTCCTACTGTATTTTTGCTCGCTTCAATTCCTTTAAAGTGCCATTCAATTCCAGTGCCATTTTTCTTGGCAAATTTCAGGTCCTGTAATCACAATATCCCTCCTTTTTGGTTTTAATGCAAGCAGAATCTTTGGTTTTTTTAAAATTCTTTTCTCTGTGACCCTACCGCCACATAGCTTGATGTTATTCCTTCTTTTGTTTTCTGTCAGCAATTACAAAATCTTACATGCTCCCTTTTTCATAGCATCTCAATTACTTTATCTGCATACCTGGTTGAAATCACCACCCTATAGCAATGATTTCCAAGTTCAGCCTACAGTATATTCCCTTGTTTTTTCCTGGACATTCTGATCATGAAATTGAACATGGCCAAATCAAATCCCTGCAAACATCACAACTGTTACTCAAGCATTATTCTAGAAGTTTTCAATTTCTTATTATCACATCAATTCTTGATACCAAATCTTGCTGCTTCCATCTCCTTAATGCTTCAAATGTTTGAGATACTGTTTTCATAACAGTACTCAGGACCATTATCTGGATTAGGTAACCAGTAGTCTAGGCCTGTAGAAAATGCACGTTAATAGATGACTTCTACTTTCCCTAACTTACAACACAACTTGAAACAATATACAAGAGATGTGACCGAGAAAAAAGTTGAGATAAAAGATCAATTACATATCATTCAGTATCTTAAAAATGCTTTCATGATACTGTATGTCACCTATTAAAGAAAATAGTGTTAGAACACCACAAATTTCTTACAAGCATCATAACAAAAATGGATCCAAAGGAGATGCAATTAGGAAAATGCATACAAAATGCTTGTCCGGCCAAACAAACTTCACAAGAAATATGAATTCAGTAAGATTTAAATGGGGAAGGCTGTCTCGTATTTGATACAAAGTGTTTTGTCGACATCAGACAGGCAGTAGTTAGAACTGGGTAGCAGTAGCTTCAAGACTGCACGTGGGAAATAGGTCTAACTCCCTACTCTGAATCAAGAAACTGTCCTTCTCAACACATCACTGCAGTAATACTTCGGCACGGTCTTCCAGGACAAAAACATCTCAAGTTTTATGTGAATGAACACGCTTAAGGCACACTTCAATGCTGAAGGAGGGATTTTTGAACACTTGCAAATGTCAAGAAGACATGTGAAGACCTGACAAAGTTCCAACAACAGTGGGCCATCTTCTTGAGTCCCATCTGAACCATGAAGCCTGCTTCAGTACAGCCCCACTTTCACACAAACTGAACCTCACTGATGTTATAAACTGGCAAAGAATATAACCTAGATGGCAACTAACCCTAGGATTGAGACCCAATACAGTAAATAATCACTGCAAGACATACAACTAGTCTCCAAAAACCTTCTCATATCTGCTCTCTAGCTGCTGCACTCCAACAGTTCTGTTGTAAAAAAACGGCACAAGTACTGCAATTTGTCATCTCTTCCCCCAACCCATCTTCACTTTTTCCTATGCCATACCCTAAAACAAATGTTCATCACAAACTGATTGCTCTCTCTGCATTGCTGTACTCTTCTCAACTACAGCATTTACCAAATATTAACCAACTTTGTCAGCTCCACAAACACTCAAACACACAGACCTCCAACTATTTCTAGTCAATGTCAACACAAGAGCTTCCTTTGCTCTACGATACCACACAATTCGCTCCCTTCTCATCTTGCTGTGACTTAAATCATGACTTAAGTTTCTCTTTGCGGCAAAGACATCTAGCATCATTCCTGGCCAAATTCACACATCTAAATTAAGCATTTTTGAGACAACTCCAGTCTATTCCCTCAGAAACCTGATAGCATAGAAATACGTCACTTATGCTAGAAATACAGCATCCTGTGAAGGTAGGTTATTTCTGTAGGGATGCTTTTTTTTTTTTCTTTCAAAATGCTTATCAAAAGGGGAGAAAAGAAGGGATTCAATACTTATCTAATCCTCTCAAACTTCCTGAAAATAACTCAAGAGCTAGTTTCCCTTTCTCATTCTCATGAAGGCTCAAAATGTACTTCACTCCTGTTGGGATTCCTCTCCTACATACTGATGAAAAAGCAGAGGTCTGCTGCAGCATAATACCCCATTTTCCACCCTTCAGCCTGTAATTAAACATCCCAGCTTTAAATCTAGTATAAATATAAATTGCATTTCATAGAAGACATTTACTAGGGTGCTTTAAATGCACAAGAAAAATAACAGGAAAAGTTTTATCAGTGCTTTCATAAGTAATACTTATTCTTGTGATACTATGGAACACAACACAGTAAAAAGGGAAAGTGAAGTTTGCAAACCAACATTAATTACAATCTTACATTTAAGTACTCAAAAATGCTCAAAATAAATTCATGCTTAATTTTGATGCAGGATTGCATGCAAAGCCCTCTAAAAAGGGATCATGCTATTCTTAATAAATACTATTGCTCCAGAATCTTACTTGTCTACACAGGGATGGAGGCTACAGAGTTCAGGAAAGCTTCCCACACCTTAACAGTTTAAATGAGCTGTTAGTGGAAGTGAAAAGGAAAGAGAGAAGACTAAGAATAAAGATCTAAAAAGAGTTCCAGGAAGAAATCTTGCTAACATTTACATATTTGTGATTAAGCAAGCACTTACAAAACACTACAGCTTACAGTAAGAATTTTCAAAGAGTAAGAAAACACAGACTTAAAAACCAGCACTTAAAGAACGTGGCGTAAGCCGAATACATTCGTTCATAGAATAAATTAAAAGGCACATGATATTTGTCAATTTTCAACTACATTTGTTAAGAAGAAAACACAAGTAACACATCTCAAACTTCCATTTCTGCAAATCTTACTTTCCCTACTTCTCACTGTTTTCTCTTTTGAAATGACATATGTATACATCAGCTCCAGTTTCTACCCTTTTGATTTGCTTTAGTAGAACACTGAAATCCCAGAAATAGACCACTGACTTCACGCAGGCACAAAGAAGTTGATTTTACATGGTTTTGTTAATGCCCGTTTTTTATTATCCCATTCAATTACCCTTTGTTTAAACAGATACCCTTACAGCCTGGATTACAAAATCCTTAGGCAAAAGGTACCATGTCTCTCTCATTCTAAAAATCTAACTTTTAAGCATTCATTTTTTTGATTTAAACTTAAAAAAAACCCTACCACTACTGGAAACAAACCGCAGAACATAAAAGGCATCACTCTTTGGGTGACGAACCAGCCTACCACTTGTCCCTGCTTTGCTTGTACCTGCCATGTTTATTTAAAAAAAAAAAAAAATCATTAAAATATCGCATAACTCAAAAATCAGGATTAAAAAGAACCCATAATAAAAAGCTATGAGCCATGTAGTTAAATCTCAAGATCATGCAAGAATGATTTTTGCTTCTGCTGCCTTATCATACATAAGCCAAAAGAGCTACATTTAGACACGCAAAAAACTTGCTTAAAAAAATAATTTCTAAGAAGACAATGAAGTACATAAACAAAGCAATGAAGAACTTGCCACACCTCAAACATAAAAACTAAAACTAGAATTCAATACCACTATACACCACAGTGTTCTATTTATCTGTACTATTTAAACATTCTACAACTAAGACATATTTCTTAAAATTAATATGGGAACAGTTCTCGTCATCGATTTAGAAAGAAGAACGAGCTTACCCGCATCATTTCGTTCTCCAGTTGTTTTTTCCGATGCAAACGCTGCTGGTGTGACTTGAGTATATTCTCCACATGCTGCTCCATGAAGAATTTAAAGGCCTGTGGGGAATAGCTTTGAATGCGAGACTCTCTTCTTTCTTCATCTTTCTTGTTTTTTCTAACAGGAACAGGTGACGTTGTAATTTGTTTCTTTTCTTTATCTGCCGGATCAACACATTCACAATTCTTTTCATTCTCATCCTCCTTGGAAAATAAAATAGGCAGCTCCTCCTTGATGAGCTTGGGTCCCGTCTCATACAGATTGACAGAGGGATTCTGGTGTAACAAGTGTTTCGGGTAAGGTGGTGGGGGACCCTGGTAATTCGGAGCCTCTGCAACAGGAGACTTAACTGTCATATTCGCAGACGGACTCTCGGAAAAGGGAATGGTCTGAACGGTCTGCACTGGCTGTGGCATCCAGGAAGGGTGAGTGGGCGCCAAGGCAGTCTGTAGCTCTGGTTTTAACACACGCATGCTTTTTACTGGCTGCTGAATGGGAGCAGGCGTTATAGCTGTCACTGTTGTAGCTGAAGGCTGAGAGCTGCTAGAGTGACTCTGCCTATTTCCATGATGGTTGTTGAAAGAATTTGACCGTACCGGAAGATTGGGTTGCCAGGTCGGCAGGTCATGCCCATTGCCAGGTGACGACTGTGGTTGCACAGGGGAAGGCTGTGACCAGGAAGCAGGTATTCCAGCTACATTTGTATTATAGAGTTCCATGTTGTGACTATTTCTGTTTGGCACCATCATTGCCTGAGGAAGATTCCCATTGGTGTATGCTGAAGGAGGAGCAGATCCTCCTGCCTGCATCTGCAGTGCTGTGGGACTCTGCCTGTTAGTTGGATTCATGGGATATGGGGGTGGCTGGCGACTCACAGAGTTCCCAGACACTACATTTTGGTGAACGATGAATTCTGCCTGACAATTGCCATTTTGCATCCCAGCTCTTCCTGAGGGAAAACTAAACTTGCTGTTGGCAGAACTCTGCATGATTATCGGTTGCCTGCCAATGGGGACAGCACTCATGCCTCTCTGACCCTGCGTGGAAGAATTCATGGGTGGAGGATTCATCGGTGGAGGCGGATAACCATCCTGCCACGCTCCTGGTGGCACTGGAGAAATTCGGGAGATCACATATTCCATGTTCCCAGAGTAACGCTTTGTTTGCGCGTTCGGTTCCCAGGAAGGCGGTGGAGGAGTCGTTCCCCTCGGAGGGGGTGTCTGTCCTCGAGGAGGTGGAGGAGGAGGAGTGACACTCCTTATCTGTGGCAGAGGCGGGGGATTCACTCTTTGTCCGTTGCCGGGATGAGCCTGAGCAAACGCTGCAATGCCAGAGCCAGATAACGGCCTTCCTACATCAGGCTGAGCGCTGGGACTTTCCGAGCGATAAACTACACCGTCTCCCAGGGAAGGGCCGTGCCGCTGAGGAACCAAGGACTCCTTAGAACCCTTCCAGCTCTGCTTGCGGTTAACTGATTGCTGTACAGTCCCTGCTTTTACAAGAAGAAAACACAGCATTTATACTATTAGAAGTTCTTTCTGTTCCCTGCTTTGAATACTTTATTCTTCTGCATTAATTACTACAGAAAAAGGGTGGCAATTCTCCAACATGGCATAATCCCCTGTACTTCACATGAAAAAAATTATCTCTATCTAGTAACGCACAGCATGCTATGGCAATATGTTAAGTCAACAGTGTAAGAGCAAAGAAATGCAATGAAACTACAGCATCAGAGTTTTTTAGAATCACTTTTCTGAAGACGCATTTTGCTTCAACTACAGATGCACTGAATTTTTAATTAAAAAATGGTAATACACAAAATTATTAGGCATACTACATATTTTTAATTCTGCATACAAGCAACTCTCAGAAGAGATGTTCAGTAAAAACGCAGAAAAGCAATAGCACAAAAAACCACAGGTTTAGTCCTGTTGCTATTCCTTCCAGTTTAACTTTTATACGAAATGAACCGTTCTCAAAGTAAAATTTAACTGAACACTGTAAAATCAAACAGCCCGCTTACACCCTAGTATGCATACAGTTCATCCAAAACTGGTATATGCCTTGCATGCCAAATTTGATTAAGTACTTTAATTTTTAAAAGTTATGTCTTTATGGGTAAAAGAGTTGTATAGAAGCAAGAATTAAAACTGCATGAAAGTAAAACTTACAGAGCCAAACTCTACAATATATTTACTTTACAGATGTTATTTTGCATCATACAAACAAAATAATATTCAAGGAACTTATGTGCAAGCAGTCTTACTGTGCTTTTTACAATGTTATTACTGCAATACTTCTAAATACATACAGTACTGTTAACTGCTGAAAGTCACTGTCTTCATCAAAAGAATGCATTAATTATCTCTGCAAGTAATAATGCAAACCATGGCTAAATTGTGGCATTTAGCTAGCAGCTTCATACAAGCACCAACTAATGCTGCTTCACAGACCAAATGAACACAATGCTGTACTTTGCTACTCTTTAATACTGACTTTTCCTCATACCTATACAGTCAATTCAAAATGTAACTTTACAGTGCTAGCAGCTCAGCACTCCAGTCAAATACGAGTCTGTTATTTCTGCTGCATTTGAAAGTTACTGTTTGTTTAGGTGAATGCTACTAAAGTTTGGTAAAAAAAAAGAAAAACATCAACATGTATTAAAAATGTGCTTGCATGCATTATAAACAGCAGTAATAGCAAAATTCTGACTCTGTTGCTACTAAAGCTATAGCCTGTCCCCTAACTTCTACAAAAACCATGAAGTCTTGTCTTAAAAAACACACAAACAAAATCTGGAACCAAGCAGAAAATTAGGTAGAGGCAGGGATCTTGAAACAGAGCATCCTAAAATACAAATACTGTAGCCATATGATATATAAATATATATACACAAAAGTACATACAGGTAGTGCTGCTGTGTGAGAGTGTGTGTGAAAAAAGAGACAAAACATTAAAGTAAGAATTCAGTGCTCACTGCTGATTTTTCAGTGGCACCTGACACTGAGAACAAGATATGGGAATTACACCAATGAGGGACAAAAATTACTAAAATGAGATCTGAATGCTACTCCCTGTATAAAACACTTACACACAATACTAAAACCACATAGTTATAAAAAGAAATGTTTAAGAAATTCATGTCAAATGCACCTAGCTTTCAGAAGAATTACATTATATACTTTACATACTATTTTTAAAAGAAAAAAACCTGTATCTCAACATCTCTTCTGTTCTCCTGTGAGCACATGAAGAATGAATTTGCTATTCTATATTTTTCACCTATAGGAATACACTCAGTGAGTTACTGAGTTACCATGCATATACATACCTGGTGGTTTCATACCTGCGTTTACAGGTCTTGCTGCTGCTGCAACCATCTGCTCCCGACGAGGATCCTGGTAGCTCATTTTACTTATAAATTCGATGGCAGCTTCTATACTACGGTTGTTAGTTTGTCTGAGAGCTTGTATAACCATATCCTAAAGAGAAAGTTGTATACAAAAAATAAATTACAAGAAAATGGCAAAACCACTAAAAATCATGGTTATTTAACCAAACATCCTCCAGTAATTTTACCAAAGTAAATAACTGTTTTCTCCCAATCAATTTAAAATTAATTTTTAATTTTTTTTTAACATTTTTAACATTTTAACATTAAAAACATTTAAAATGTTTTTAACATTTAAAATGTTTTTAACAACAGATCCTCCAAAACAGTCTGGACCTTTGGGAAAAAAGTTAACTTGTTAAAGCACTGTAGTTTGATGTAAATCATGTCACTTTGCTATTTGTACAGTTTTCTTATAAACACTGATACGCACTGCCCAGGTAACAGCTAGTTACTTGATGACCAGAGGTCCCTTACAACCTAAGTTATTCTATGAAAGATGCCCTAACATGAAACTTGGAACTTTGTTTTTTCCTCCTTCAACTCAACAAGACTTTTCTTCAACAAGTATCCATTAGTTTCTCCCTAAGAACTCTTCCTGATGAAGACATTATTGGCAGATTATCTTTTTTTTTGGTAGACTCAGGCTCTGAGTTTTTAGAGGCCCAAACACAAGTTTTGGTCTGATGACCAATCGCAGCTCTGTCCATGGAAAATGTACTACAACCAGCGGTTTTTTCCACTGACTTGAATGAGCTCAAGGTCAAGCAACAGAGGTAGAATTTCAGAGATAGTTAGAAGTCAGGCACTGCTCTCCGAGTTGTATTGCACAGGATTTGCACAGCTGACTCAACAAGCCTGAAACAAATTCCCAGCACAACTCCCCTAGAATTAAGCACAGTCTTTAGCGATCTGTTATGACCATACTTTGTCATATCAAAGCAATCATTTCAGTTCACACTGTGTTTGAACAGGTTACCTACATACGACAGCATTCAGCTCCTATTAAAATCCATGGGAAATCAAAGACAGCTCAGAAGGGAAGTACTCAGTATCAATTTCAAATTCAAACCCACATTTATACTTTCACTGTGTCTGTTTAACACTACAGACATACAAAAATACATACAGCCTTCAGCAACAGTAATTAAACTCCATGAACAACGCAGAACCTTAAAAAAGGATTTTAAAAATAAAAAAAATACATGTAAGGTTGTTGCAGTGTTTACAGACCAGCTGAAAATGTACTTCTTCACAACAGATTAGTCTTGCCTATAATAATGGAAGTGTTGCAGACATAACTGTCATGTGAAGGAGCTACGAGAACAAAAGTTGCACCTGCTTGTTCCAACATTTTCAGCAGCAGTATGCTATTTGATCACTGTGCAAACAGAAAGTTTAGTTGTCTAGAGTATTTAATTCCCAATTTGAACATACTTCTATAGGACTCATCATTTATTTCTACCTATCAACTTTAACTTTCTTCTTAATCAGTTTCAAAATCAAATTTACTGTCCTTTTAGCCAAGTAATTCTGCAATATATAAACCTAAACCTACAAATTCACATCACCAAGCCATAAAGACACACAGAATCTCCATGTACAGAACAAGCAACATTTTAAAAGATGAAATTTAGTTCCCTCTCCACTAACCAGGGAACCCGAGTAAAATCCAAAGGATCCCTCTCCCCTCTAGATGAAGAACAAAAACCTTGGTCACCGATGTGACATGAAGTATTCAATGTCTTTCAGAGTATCACCTTACACTGAACATACGAGGACTGCATTTGAATCCTAAATCCTAGTAAGTATGAGAGATTTCCTGTCAGCTATTTAGGGTGGGTTGTAAAAAAAAAAAACACAAAAAAAACAACACAAACAAAAAAAATCCAGAACAAAACCAAACCACAATGAACTGCATTCTCCCCTAATTAATATACATATATATATTACTACATATATACACACTACCTATATATATATACACACACACACCCCCGATACCAATCTATCTGTCTAGCTTTAACCCTGAACACTACTTGAGGGCTGGAGGGAATAACCAGAACATTTGTGACATTCAACATATTAAAAAAAAAGCGGGGGGCAGGGGGGGAGAGGTAAAAATCAGCCACTTTCAGCTAGCCAACACACCCCAGCCATGATCCAGTCCACAGAAGAATCTCAGCTCAAAACACATTCTCATTTCATTGCTATTTGCTGTCTTGCATACTCCCTGCCAAGAAAACTGCTTTCCTACTTCAGCTGTATCTGTTCCCAGCAGTGTTCACGGGCCTATGCCATATGGACCATTGTGGCAGCACAACTGTGGGTTAGCACATGGCAGAAACGGTTTATGCTGGCACTGTGCCTGAACAAGGGTCCATATAATCACAGATGTCCTGGGAAATCAAGAACAAAGTGTAGGAGCAAAAGGCTTCAAATATAAAGGATCTAACAAAAATACCAACTTAGGATACCTTTCTAGTTTACTATCCAGCTACCTACCATTCTTCAGTTTTTGCAAAAATGGCTGCAGGTTCAATCTGTACGAATGGATCTGAGAATTGATTTACTTTTTAAAAACAAAACAAAACCAGAACAAATACCAACCTCAGCAACAAACCACAGAGCAGGAGCAAATTATTATAAAACCATTTACCGTTATAAAATCCCTCCATTCTTACTGAAAACATAGGGTGGACTGTGTATTTGAGCAAGCGAAAGGAGCGAGAAAAACCACTATCAGCACCTGATACTGGGACATTGTTGAGGAAAAGCCAGTTGATAGTTTTGGAGAAGCTCACTCTTGGTAGAGGTAGATCTCTCTGAACACAGAAGCATCGCATCGCAGCCAGCAGAACTCATGAGCTGGTCACTACTGCAAGCAGCGTGCTCCTGTAAAGGCAATCCCTGTAGTGGTACTGTGCTTTTTTTCCTTTGGAAAGATGAGGGGTTTGCTAGCTTTTTTTTTTTAAACCTGCTTTTGTACTCAGGTTTACAGAGAAGGCATGAAAACAAGTGTAATTTACTCTGATGTGCAAGTCCCAGTACAAACACAGGAGCCAGAAGTTTATTTGTTTTTTATTCCTGGAAATCAGATTTCAGATTCCTTTCACTTCACAATCAACATATTTTAATTCAACACAATCCAAAATTCCGTTTAGCTTCAGAGGCAAAATCCATGTTCTAGAGAGTCCAGTTCTCTCTGCCTGAAACAGTATAAATAATTAAAACAACCTCCCCTACCACATAAGAACAAACTGCACAAGATGCTTAAGAAAAAAAAACACAACCAAAAGCCAAGCCTCTCTAAACCCTTCTGTTCCTCTTCTTCATCCCCCATTATTGTCAGTTTCACTATGCCCTAATTGGAAGCCTACCAATTTTGAAGAAGCTATTTTGCGTATCACATGCCGTTCCGACATTCCATGATCATCTCCCCCTCCAACATGTACTAAAGTTATAGTTAGCAGAACACTGAATCTTGAAAATAAAATACTTCACCTCATCAAAGCCAGCAGCTTGTAAGTCTTGCAGCATTTGTCGATTAACTTCTGATGTTCCTTTGAGAGCTGAGGTTGTTTCGTTTGCAAAAGGCAGAAGTGAGTTTCTTATCTCCTGCAAAACTTTATGATATGTTACAAATTTGGGGGGATTTCGGCCTTGTCGAGGATCTTCAGATAACATTTTGCCCATGGTGTGATCAGCTTTAGCAGCATCTGAGGGTTTAGGTAAATTCCTGAGGCTCTCTCGTATTTCCTGTAGCATCTGCTGGCTGCTGCCAGTATAGTTACTGGCAGGAAAAGTCTTAGGCCTCATTTGTCTATAACCTTCTGGCTTCTCACTTCTCTTCATGAAAACATGTATATACGCAACCTCCACCAAGGACTCGCGCACACCAAAATTCAAGGAAGGCTGGCTGGTAGTTTCAGGACCGGTGCAAGCAGTGGCTCTTCACTGGGAAACCATGGTTCCTGCAGTGCTGGAGTTTGTCACCAAGCAAACCAGCTACCCTGTTAACAAAACAAAACAAAAAAGCCTGTTACACTGACAGCAGTGAAAAAGTTCACAATGTAGCACTGCTGGCTGCGACATGTTCACATGCAGCGCTGCCTTCCCAGTTATTACAAGCATGCTGAGCAACTTCTTCCGGCAGCCTTTACTCAACTCATATTACAAACTGCGCTGGGTTTTCTAACAGTCCGTTAACAAAAAAATGTTTTAGGTGCCTCAAGTCCGAACTGTCCTGAACTGCAAAGGATGTGGACAGAGTAGAGAGGAACTCAGAGGGGTGGACAAAGCTTTCAAGGGCAGATCTGCACTGCTGTGCTACCCCATCACTGCTTCTGTGACTTCGCTCTCTGCTGGGTGCTGTCTCTGTCCACCACCCACGTTCTCTCCATCAACAGTTCTCTAGCTGAAGGTGCCAAGTCTGCCGTCCAGTTAGCTAGGGTATGGACCGAATACCCTAGCTGTTCAACAATTCTGACATCAAGCTCCACAAACAGATGGAAGCGAGAAGCGCAAAGTACACTGGTGAGAGTACTTAATTGCCATGACTCTATCCATTCTTCAGCAGTCATATTTAAAAAGTAAACACTTGCCTAGTTCATCATGCTCAACTTTGTGATCTCTTGTACCATCTGCCATTTAAAACTGTTTCAGAGTCCAGTTTTCTAAGTCTGTCACAGTCTCTTAGCTTGAGTCTCCTTGAACCAGTCTTTGTCAATAGTTATATAAATAAAATAACTACTTAAGGGAAGATGAGAGCAGGGGGAGAAAGAAAACAAAGAAAACAAACTTTTTTACTGCAAAATTGTTTAACAACTCCAGCATCAAATTCACTGAGAGCATAGCTGTGACATTTGGTAAGGGAAACAGAACTTTCTGCCACAAACAAATAAATAACGTTTGCATTTTGAAGGAGCTGACTCATCAGGCAAAGAACCCTGTGTCTGCAGAGAACTAAAATCTCTGCATTCATGCTGTGCACTAGTTAGTACTGTCACTACTGTAACTGGTATAGTAAAAGATGTAGCAACTAAGGTGAAACACTGAAGAAGTTACAAAGTGTTTGCCTTTTTAGAGTATCACGAAATAAAACTTTTGCCCTGTCTACTGCTCCACAGAGGAAGATCAGCTCTTAAGATAGTGCAAGATACAAAAAATACGCTCTCTTTTCTTCACAGGCAACTAGAAGAACAGTAAAGCTCAACTAACACTGTTCCTTCACTATAATGCAATATCTACCAGTAGCAATACTGAAATGTTCTTATTTTCCTGTTTCTGTTTATCAAAGTGTTACAAATTTGCATTCCCAGTTTTCTGAAAGATTATTTTTGAGGATTCAGATGTCTTTAAGCATCTTTGTCTCTTACAGAAGTAATGTGCAGATAAACGTTTCTCATACTAGACATGAATTAAATAGCTAAGTTTTACACAGTCTACATAAAAGTCACTCTTTCTTCATCCAGGTTTAACTTCTACAGTATGCACACCGCCATAAAACAATTAATGATTCAGTGATTGAGGAAGAATACAACAAGAAATCAACAGGAAAAAGAACCCTCTAATACATATGCAAATTAGATGAAATAAATACACATGCTACCCATCTATGAATAAAACCCAGAAGCTTGAAGTAACACATAAATCTGGACTGTGAAAAGAAACATAAGGAACACCCACTTAATTTCATTTTCCTTGGAGAACCACTTAAGAAATAATGTAATTTCTCCCTAATGAAATTATCTAAATCTTAGGTGCTGTAATTGCACCCACAAGCCTTCTTTGCCCTGTGATAGGTCTGAAACCTTAAATCAGTGTAATTTGGTAGTTATATTAAAGCTTTTTCCTGCAGTCTGGCAGCATACAATTCTTCAGTGCTTACCGAATAAGGAAAAGATCATCAGACATGTAAGTACATTTCAATAATAAACAGTGAAGTTTTGCTCAAAGTATTAAGAAATCTAGATTCAGCATGAAGTACATCATGAGAGCAATTAAAACGTCATGTCATCTTGGCCACTTTCAAAATCGTTTTCAAAACATGCCATACTTAAGACCACATTGAAAATACTTTTTCAAAAACACTTCTTCCAAAGAAAAGGGAGTAATTATATTTAAACCATTTTACTAGAATTTAGTTTTGCTATGGATGTTCCTTTTCGTTCCAAGAGACCCGCTTCAAAAAACACAAGTGTTGGATACCCAAGTGCGAGTATACACGCTAATAACACTTGAAAGAATCACCACCTCCAGCAAAGTGAAACCTCTAGCACAAACTCATCCCAAAACATAGAACAACAAGGCTAAATATCTCAGAGGCTTAGTAATCTAGATTACTTGTTCAAATTCAGCCAAAACTAGGAGTAGTGACTAGTTCACCATTGGCAGGGTAATCTAGATAAAGCAGTTGGTATTGATCTTGTGTCACACAAACACCAATGAGAGAAGAAAGAAACGTCCATACATGAGTTGTTCCTTTTAACGAGTCCCATAGGCCTGGAATTCAGGAGAAAACAGTTGGTTTGCACCTATGTATTCTACCGTAATTTCATCTAGTATTTCAATATTCACTTTATGGTTACACCAGGGCTAGCTGAGATAAACATAGCACCCCTCAGAGAAAACAGGACTCTTAAACCATACATCAGGAGACCTGGTCTCTACCACCTGGGGGGGGGTGGGGGGGGAAATCAGCCTTTGCTCTAATTTCTTTAGGTGCAAAACTGAGAGAATTGTATTTCTTCCTAAGGTGCTTTCAGAACTTTAAAACAAGGGATGCTGTTTGACAGCTATTATTTTGCTGGCCACTGCAGCATAACAGGATATGGACTAAGCAGTCTTGGAAAATAAAGCTGCAGTTTCTCATAAATTTTTAGCAGAAACAGAGCTTTACCAGTGTAAACCAGCCAGTCCACTTATCTCCCACCACTTGCTACTGCCAGCATAACCATTTCTAAGGCCACACAGAGTGAACCGAGCTGAGGAACTTACCCAGATAAACAGTAACTTTTTTTTCTGGTGGGTTGTTTCTTTTGGCAGTGGTGTTGGCTAATAGCAGTTTGGTGTGTATGTGAAACTACAGTCTTAATTGCTCAGAAATCCAGTTAAATTCGTCCTCCAGTTTAATGAACTACAAGAAAGAAAGTACTACCATTGACTACAGTTCACCTTGCCTTATATTCAAACCTCAAAATTCAGAGGTCACCTCCTCTTACAGACATCTGCACACGTTTTAAAGCAAGAAAGTTTCAACTGCTCAGTAAGAAACTGATCTCTGCTTTGTACTTCTAACCAGCAAACACAAGCTGTATCCCAGGGAACTGACATCTGTTCCCCCTCTTGCAGTTTTGTGTCATTACATGTAAATGATAGATCTGTTTGTCAATGCGGCTCTTTCCACTGATGAAGTTCTCCACTTTCCTAAAGGAGTTAGAAAAATATTTTCTCCTTTCTTGTCAAAATACGAGGATAAAATATTTTTCTCTACAGATCAAATTGTAAGGGGAAAAAACCCACCTGTCTTTTTAATGTATAATTATTAAAGATTGGACTTAAAAATAGGTATTTGAATGAGAACATAGAATGGTTACACACAACTGTCAAGGACTTCCAAGTTTTTCTGGGGGAAAAAAACCACACATCTTTGTAAGAGATCTGTAACTTCTCATATCTTCAGAAGTTTTGAACATACTTTTAAATACTCGTATTTCCAGTTAAGTATTGAACGCCACTTATTAATCTATTGTGGGTCGCTCTCTTATGTACCTCTTCTAATAACTCATTTTATACCTAATCACAGTACTTTATTGGTAGGAAAAAAAGTATCAAGAATCTAGGAGACGCAAAATGAAGTCTGCAGGGGCTTGGTTCAAACCAGCCAAAGGAAGCTGCTCTTCAGACGACAGGTCACCGAGCCATAAAGCAGCTTCCCACAGGATTCATTCCCAACGCTGAAAGCTTCCATCGGATGGGGAGAAACCCGGCCGCTGAAGGCGGCGGACAGGCACAGCCCGGCCGGCCGGGGCGGACCGAGCTGGAAGGGACCGGCGGCCCGCGGAACGCCGCGCACTCGCCCTGCAGGCTCCCCCTCTCCAGCTCTGCTGCCCCTGGCGAGGGGACGCGGCCCCCCGAGGCACGCACGCACCCGGGCTACCCTCGGCGGCAGCAGCAGCGCAGTGAGAGCCGTCTCCGTGGCCACCGGCGCGACAGCCGCCCAGGGCCGCAGCCAGGCCGCGGGGCAAGCCCCGCAGCGCGGCGGGACCCGGCGGGCCTCGGCGCCGGCCGCGCGGCAGCCCCGGGTACCCCGGCCCTCTCCCGCGCCGCCGGGACACCCGCACTCCGCCGCCCAGCCCAGCCCCGGGCCGCCGTCCGAGCGGGACGGAACGGGCCCAGGGCTCCCGGGTCGGCCGTGCCGAGAAGGGCTCGTTACCGTCCCCGCGCTGCCGCCGCGCCCCGGCCTCTCGCCCCCCAACCCGCGGCCGCTCCCCGGGCCCGCCGCCGCAGCGCAGCGGCCCTACCTGCGGGGAGGAGGCGGCGGCAGCGCCCCGGGCACGGGCGTGGGCGCACGGAGCGGAGCTCAGCCCCGCCCGCACGGCAGCGGCGGCAGCAGCGGCGGCGGCAGCAGCGACGGCGACAACGACAGCGACGACGACCGCCGCGGCCCTCCGCGATGCCGGCAGCGGCTCCTCGGTCCCTCCGCCAGCGCCCGCCGCCGCCGCCGCGACCCTCTCAGTTCGGCGCCGCCATTTTGTCGGTGCCTCCGCCGCGGAGGGCTTCCCGGATATGGACAGCTCCCGGCCTGCCTTGCGCGCCGGGCGCTCCCCCCCAGCCCCGGCCGGGAGTCAGGCCGGCGGCCCGGCCACCTCACGGACCGACAGGCGTCAGGCGCCGGGAGGGAACACCCGGCCGCGGTCCCGCGTCTCGGCCTCCTCTCCTTCCAGGCAGAGCGCTGCACCGCGAACGAATCGTGAGGCGGAACAGGGCCGCTGTGCCGGGCCTCGGGGCAGCCCCCCGCCGCTCCGCTACAGAGGGAGGACGGCCCCGACCCTGCTCCTCCGGCCGGGCACGCCAGCAGCCCCGACGGGCTCGCGGACGCCGAGTACGCTCCAAAGTGGTTCTGATGGAAAAGGCCGTGTAAAACCTCGTGACTCCATCAGCTGCTGCCCGGAGGCCGGGGCTTCCCTCCGTCCCTCAGGCCGCAGCCCCAGGATCAGCCCGCGGTTCGTGACCTTCCCGCACAGGCGGCCAGGTACACCCGCTCAGACTCAGTCAGTCGGACCAGGATTCTTGTGCAAAAGTTTTTATTAAAATTAAGAGAAAGGGTCCTCTGCAACGAAAGGCAGGTGCAACACTCATTGTAAAATTAAACATTTCAAAGATTGCAACAGACCAGATGTGAAATTTTGACTGTGACAAAGACTACGTGTCAAGTCTAGAAAACTTTGTTCTCACACCTGAAAAAACAGCCAATGCATCTGTCAATTATGACCTCTTAACTATAAAAAACACTTTTGTTGAGAGTTACCAGCACATTATCAAGTTTTAACACACAGCATCCATGATGAAGCTGCAAATAATCCAAAATAATGTTACTAAAATGCTCAAATTCTTATAGAACCTTTCACATACCAGTTTTAACAGTTTTCCAGTTCTCATGAATGAACATAAAAAGTTACATCCGCTAAATATATAAAAAAACCCCTCCGATTAAAAACCCCATCTCTCTCAGGTGGCATAAAAAGAATTTCAAAGAACTCCATAGTCTAGCCTTACATTTAATACCAGAAAAGTATCTTTACTGGGGGGGAAATACTGGGCGCTTCCTTTTTCTTCACTTTGTATGCACACGTGTATTATAGACATCAGTTTACAGCAAATATCTTGCCCTAGTGACTACCTTCCTCTTACCAAAACCAAACAGGCATTGAGGAAGAAATGAGTTACCCATCCTGGAGCATCAGTAACGAGTGACAGGTGTCAGAAGCTGAGGTACCTTACCTTTCTTCTGCAGTACCAGGACCCAGCTGTAGCCCTCTCCCCCAGGCACCGATAACTAACGAGTATCATTAAGAATGAACCTGACAGTTCCCAGTAGTTCAAGGTCATGCATACTTCAAAGGGATACTGGAGTCGTTTCACGCAAAGAGTTGTCTGTTCACATAAATAGCCTCTGCGTCAGTACCATATACTAGGCATGGTCCCAAAATATCTAAACTATTCACAGATAAAGTCTGATTTGGAATTAAGTTGGTAATTTTCATGCGGTCTTTGGTAGGATCGTTGCTTAGCCAGGCACTTACTACAGACTGGTTAATGGTACTGTGGGAAAAATAGGTAGTACTTCTTCCTCCTGAAAGAAGGAGAGGGAATGAGGGAAGAGAGAGAAGTAAGTTCTAATTTAGTTTATGTGTTCTCAGAGTTTTGAAATACTTAGTAGGTATGGGACAGACATAATGGGAATATCATTTTACATTTAAGTAAGTTTTCAAATTAATTAACAGGTGTTGTCATCTCTTTGGTAAATGAAGGAAAAAATAGTGCAAAAAAACCCCAAGTACTTGTGATGACAGAAACCTGCTACCGGCTCTGTCCCCAGTTAAGACAAATAAGTCAGTACAGCTATGAACAAACAGTGTAAGTATCTACAAGTTTTTCTAGCCAGAGACTAAAGCATGGACAGAATGAAGAACAAAAGTCTGTTTATACAGTGTCTTGCTATATTTATTTGGGGTGTCCGCTTTGCCTTAACAACACTTGACTGCCTACCGCCCCTTCTCCCTACTTACTTTGCAGCAAGGGATACACCTGGATATGACTTTGAATTTTTCCACATAACATTTTACATTCAAACTGAAGTCTCACAGTTTGAGAACTATTATTCAACATAAAATTAACAAGTGGTTGAAGTGGTGCTAAAGGGTTTATATTTAATATACCTGAAAACACGCAGAGTGCAACTTGAATCGGTTATCCTATTGTTTCCCTATACAGAATTAAGCTTTGAATGGCAACTTTGAGGCCAAAGTCAGCAGATGACATCTGGAAGTTTCCCCACTGTTTACAGTCTCAAGTGGCAAGCAATTAAGCAGTATTTGTGACTAGAATGTGAAAATACATATCTATATTAAGTAAGGATCGTATCTTTAATTAAAATCCTGCCACAATACGGAGGGATCCAGTTTCATTCATTAACGTTCCAATTATGACCTTGAATAGTAAATTCATAACTCCACTATCCTATCAATGTATCAATTATTTTGATATTGTAACATTTTGTAATCTCCCTCAGAGACTCAGATAGTAATGTGTCCTATAGGCTGCCTTCATGTCTTTTCTCCATACAAATGGTTTTTAGCTGAACATAATCTATCTTAGAAATACTGTATGTGCCCCTTCACACATTGGGCAGAGTACAGCAGATTAAAAAAAAAAAAAAAGAACCCACCCACTCACCCAGACCACAAAAAACCTCACGCAACTGTTCACCTTAGAAGTAGTTTTCCTGAAGTGCTTATTAGGGCTTTCTTGTAAGAGAAATCAGCTTTTAATTTTCTGTATTAGGACTGTATTATGAATTGAGTCATATGAGAACATCGACTTTAATTATGTTGCCAACTGACAAATTCAGTGCAGATTGACTTCAAGCACCCTTACCTTGATGAAGAAAAGATGGTTTTTCAGATATGTCTGTGGAAGTATCCCAGTGCCAAAGAGATCCATCTTCAGAACATGTAAATAGGTGATCAGGGTTGGAAGGATGGAAGTGAACTTCCCACACTGGAAGTATCAAACCAAAACCAAACAAAACCACTTCAGAACAAGTATCACGTACTTCGTTCAATGCACTTTGGCTAGTATGATATGCACATGCACTTACAAGAACCCAGGCCCCCACCAAAACCTTCCATTCTTAACTGTGTGCAGTAGGACACCCAGAACCGCACACTTGGTTATTTACTGCAGTTTTCCCTCCCCAGGAGAAAAGAAAATAAAAAGAAAGAAAAAAAAAGAAAAGAAAGAAAAAAAAGAAAAGAAAGAAAAAAGAAATTTTGTTGCATTTTCAGTACTGTGAAAATTGTTAAAGGTTAAAATATTATCTGAATTCAGGCATTCTGAGTATTTTCTCATGCCATCTTCCTGACTATTAAATTTAAATCTGCACAACAACATGCATTCCTTCCCAGCACACACATTATTTTGTGTCTAAATATCACAACTGTGGAAAAGATATGTAAATCGGTAAAACTTAACATCTCAACAAATATTTTTTACTCCTTAAATATAGTTGTGGCATCAAGTTGAGAAATTTTCAGCACAAAATGAATTGCTGTATTCTTCATATGAAGTTACCAGGAAAGTGAGCCATTTCGGCATTGTGGAGGCACCCTGTGGATCTGTACTATCTTCAGTTTCCCCTCCTTCCTCACATTTTAAAGTTTGTTAGTAACTGAATTCTTGCTTTACCATACCTGCATACCACAGCATCAATGCCTATGACTATTTAAATACCTACCCTTCTATAAAAAAAGCCTTTCTGATTAAATGCATCTAATGACTACGTGCTTGCTTTCTACTGTAGCTACACCACCTGATTTTTTTTACAGAAATTGGAAACTTTTCTAAAATGCCACCTTCTTCTTCCCCCTCAATTTCAGACACTTACTTTCTGCTTCATGAGCATTTAGCAGGGATACTGGCATAGAACCCTGCCTGATGTCCCATATACTCAGCATCCCGTCCTGGCCCCCCGTGGCCACAATATGCTGCTGATTGGGGTGCCTGTCCACACAGTGCAGTGGAACTCTGTCACCTGTCCTGCAAAGGAGCAGGGGGGAAAAAAAAAGCACAAAAAACCAAACATGAATTCTTTATTCAGCTTCTATTTTCTCCTTCTTAATCCCTAGGGGCATTGACGAACAAGGTAACGCTATGGACTGCAGCCTCAGTTCCTGCAGCATCTGGTCGCCACAGGCTGAAGCCGTGTGACACCTAATGGAAATTTGAGGTATGGCAATAACATGAAGCTACGACTGGATGAGCATCAGGTTCTGTGCCCTATGATATCCAGGCATCTACACGACATCTGACAGCTTTACAGGAGTGAGAAAGCTTTGCATACACATAATACTCGAAGTATACATACACTAATAAGAAGGTTGCTCTGAAATTCATGTTATACAGTTTCAACATAGAGTTGCAAAGGGAGACTGGGCACTAACAAAAGCAGGTATCAAAACCACAGCATATTAACAGCAATGGGAACTATTCCACAGACAACAGGATTTGAATCTAGCTCAGTTTGTTTTCTTACAATACCTTATAAGGCACAAAGTTATCATTCAAATACATTTCAAATGCCAGAAACTTTACATTAGGCATGTGGAGAAAAACAGATGTAAAGTGTATTTAATGAGAGAAAGAGTTTTGGGCTGAGGGTTGTTTTGTTTCGTTTTTTTCTTGAAAAAGAGCACGTGTACAGGTGCGATAGTCCTTCAAGAGTTAAATCATAAAACAGAACACCTAGATACAGTGCTCAGCCACAACAGCAATTCAGCCATTACTAGAGTCTGCTCTTGATTATTTAAATACCAAAGTAGTTAAAAACCTTTAAAAAAAAAAAAATCAGTCATTTATCCTCCTATTGTCAAGAGGGTACCAGGAAAAGTTTAAATAATATTATATAAAGTAGCACATGCTTCTCAGTAAGTATGTAACAAAAACAAAATAAAATAAAGGCCTTACAAAGAAAATATTTGAGATGGCTCATTTCTTTGCTGTCTGAGGTCCCATATTTTTAACTGTCCAATTGAATTTACTGTCAAGATCTCAGTTGTGCGAAGGAAAGTCACTGCATGGAGCGTACTGCTGTCTGCATTGTCTGCAAGAGAGATGAGGAAAGCATTCAGGTAAACCTACAGAATGCTAGTCTCGATTTAATTATGACAAAATACCTCTTTTTGGAAAACAGAACACCGCTGCTTAAACACGGTTACAATGTCTGCATTTTCAGGGGCAGGGACAGAGCAGTGTCATGTGAAATTTTAAGTGTTGCAAGGGTACCCTGTGAAAAAGGAGCCCTTGCTTCCTGTATCAAACACTACAGAGACAAGCCTGTAAAAAGCTATGTTTAATTAGCTCCGGTGCTTACAGAACTACTTGTTGATCCATGAGATTTCTTTCTGTAGTTCCTAAGAAGAGCCAGGTCCACAGTTTGCGTAAGAGTTTTCTTTATATGCTCTGCATCTACTGACAGGAGGCAAGGTATGGAGCTTTTCAGAATGCAACTTGTCTTTTTATTACAAGAAACACTAACTCTAGCTGAGAACATTAAGCAGTTGTATACAGAAGCACTTAATTCACCAACTTTCCTTGGACCTTGTCCAAGAACGGCCAATGCGATATCCATCCCTGTCCCTAAAGCCAAACCAGAATTATGCTTTGCTTGTTAACAATAAAATGGTAAAGCTCTTTTTTTCAGGACCTTTTCTCCAGTGCTTCTTTTGGTCAGAATAATTTACAATGTCAAACACTTCACAGCATTGAGGTGAAACTTCTGAGGCTTTAGGACAGAATAACGTAGACACCATATTCTTATATTTTCATTCTGTTGTTGTATATAAACTTTTCATCTTGATTATAATGGGGTAACATTGTCAAGTCTGCTTTCACCTCATGTATTTTAAAGTTCTTTGTGTAAGTCCGTACTGAAAATAGAGATGAATTTTTTGCTGCATATGATGCAAACCTTTCCTGATATTGAGACAGACAAATTACACTGATGCCTCGTTGCAGATATTTGAAGAAGTTTTCTGACTACTGTATAAATGAAGGCTGAGCGGAAGCGAAAAAAAGAAAACCAAAACACCTTTAAAAAGAAATGTTAGATTACTGAACACTGAAGTTCTAAAGGATTTAACATTTTGTGACAGAATAACAGTAAGTGATTTACCAATGATACATCTTTATGGCTCCAAAAGATTTTTACATAACCTCTAACTTTGGAGATTTTTTCCTACTATGATTGACTATAAGAGTATAATACAAAGTTGATATGTTTAAACCCATTAAACAGTAACAAAAATAACAAGGTACTCCTTTACAAATATTTCATGAGGGACAAAAGTTCTATCTTTATGTTAAAACAGGTTGAGAGTTCAGCTCAGCGCCTGGGAAATGTCACGATGTCACTGAATTGGGAACCAGTATGAGGGACTGCTTACACTATAGAACTCCATCCTGAGAACTTAAGAGCATCTTCCAAGATGTTCTCTCCCCCTCTCCAACTTTTACTGTAAAACAACCTCTAGTCAATGAGCTTGTGCTAGTCCCTTCCACGTAACTCCAGGTAAGCGTCACTTACCAGGCCATAGGTATCACTGACTTATTTATGGACCACTCCTATTTTAACATATCCCTTCCCATTTCCAAAACGGACATTTCTCAGTTAAATCACGTGGTTTCTTACACGTTTATGCGCCAGCAAATCTCAGTGCAAAGTCTTACTGCAGCGTAACACTGGTTGATGCAACCACTACAAAGAAAGCATTTCTACGTAGTACTATCAAGCGAGGACAAAGAAAACTAACAGCTTGCATCCTGCACATTGTTAAATCTGTATGTAAGCATCTGAGCAATTGCTCAGAGAAAAATATAGATCTGGGGGGGGGGGAAAACATCTGCTTCCTGTGAGTCAGCAAAATATTCTACTAAATTAAACTTGTACCAGAACACTCTGCGTTAATATGTGTATCTAAGTAAAAATTTAAAAATAAAGTAATCCTTTTGAACTAGTTAATGTTCTCGCCCCTCAAAGGCAAAGCTACTGTGTTTTGTGGGCACATGCTAATAAAATCTGCCTCATGCCCTGATACCTTTTTTTTTTTCTTTTTTTAAAAGAAAAGGTATCAGGGCATGAGGCTGATTTTTTTTTAAAAAAAAAAAGCACAGAAAAGTTTCCTACATGAATTCTCAAGAAGCTTCAGTAACAGACTGTATGCAATTAATAGGATTTATCTTGTGTGTGTATACACAGCCACACACACAAAAACACCCTCTCTAGAAATCCCAGAGCACTTCCTTCCTTAATTGGCTTACCACTGTGCAAATGCCTTCATCCGTTAGAGGCAAGACTTTGCTTGAGGAGAAACACAGGTGCTGTGTCAGACTGAAGTTTCAGGGAGAAAGTCCCAGTTTAATAATACCACTATCAAATATGGTGTTACTGTCTTTTTAAATTATTTCTGCTTTTAGGTTTCATTTCCAACAGATGCTACAAACTTGTATTGTATTTTCATGAGACTAGCATGATAGTAGAGTTGAGAATAACCAAGTTTTGACACCTTTCACAAGCATCTTACTCTATATCACGTAATCCATTACTTTAGGAAATACGGGAGCATTTTCAGTAAGGGAGAAATGATCACTGTAAGCCATGATATCTGGCAGAAGAACAGGGTGCAAACAGTGATTTCTGGTTCTTGGTGTTCCTTATGACACAGAAATAGATGGTTTTGAATATGGACACCATGAGGGTTAATCTTAGTACAAATAGCAAATCGAAATTTTCAATGTATACTGTCATAGCATTTAACCATTTCTAGGGGAAACAGAAGCCTACAGAGAATGTTAGGCTTGAGACCTCTCCATCAGTTAAAACATTAATTTGCAAATATCTGAGTGAATATAGAAATACATCTGAAATACACTTCAGATATCTGGAGGAATACAGGAATAATGTGGAGCAAACACATTCAACTTGGAATATTTAATTCAATTCTCAACTGACTTTTTTTTTCCTTGGTTATCATTTGAGAAGCTAAAAACCAAACAAACCACTCCAAACTAAACTAATTTGAACAGTTATTTGACATACCTATAGTTCTTACTGCGTCCTTTTGATCAGCTCTGAAGAGATTTATCCTACCATCTTCTCCAACAGTGACAATTTCTGGGTTGTTGCAGATGACTCCAGTACATGGTGCTCCACCACAAGTTGTGTCTTGATCCACATGATAATGGGCTTTCTCCCACCGCTGGTTGGCCGATAAAGTCTAAATAGTAACCAGACATGAAATTCTGCTGTTAAATAATGATTGTGATAGAACAAAGCTTCCAGAATACTCACAGAACCAGAAACAAGCTCCAGGAAAGCCACGCTACTTCACAGGAATGAGAATCTCCTACATAGGTAAGAACCAGAGGTCTAAATTTTCCTCAACTCTTGAGCACGCAACCCTTCAATGAAACATCAATTATTTCTTCTCTCAACCACCTTTTTCACATGAGCTGGAAATCAGAAAGAACGCCATCTGTTTATGAACTGTGAAATGCCTGTCACTAGACTTATGCCTTCAATCTTTCCCCAGGCCAAGGGAAAAGAGCTGAGGCCTTTACAAAATATAGGGTCAGATTTAGATTTTGATTGCAAGGAATTTAGTTTATGTTAGGTACCAGATCAAACTATTAACAGATGTTAGTCTTTATTGTGTCATTGTGAATATATATATACAAGTCATTCCACATTTATTTTCAGTGCTTTATAATCAAAGCAAAAGACTACAGAGTTTATATGTCTTCCCTCACGTGACATTTGTGAGAAGAAATTCGAGTCATTTAGTTCCAGAATGCAAAGACCCTAATAAGGCAGGTACAAGTCTGTTAATACCCACTCCCCCAAAGCAATCTAAACTCTTGTTTTTCAGTGAATATACTATTTGGTTACAGGTATATACTAATGGATAGCCCAGTCTATCTGGCTATAGAATCTAACTTATGTAGTATGCGTGCAAGATGCTTTTTTCTTTTCTTGTATGTATAAAGACAAAGCTTTTTTCTAACAGACTTCAAAAAATTGATTTTGGTATGCGGATGTTTCTTGCTTTAGCAGTTTTGATCAATCTTATGCTAAGATCAAAGTGACCTGTGCGACACAGAACAGCAGCTTAAAGCCAGCGCAAGTTACTTACCTGGTTATTTTGATGATGACGGAACACAGTTACAGTTCCTGTTGATGAGGCAACCACAATTCTCTCTTGATCCAAGAACTAAAGAGAGTTAATGAGCATGCTGTCAGTTGATGTCAGTACCAAGATGATAATTTTGGTTTTAGAGTAACCTAAATTATTGGTAGGTATAGTAAAAAAACAACAAAAAACACCAGAAAACACACACACACAAACTGACACAGGTTGGTTTTGCCCTTCCTGTTCATAAGAAATTTTTTTGTCAATCTCAGCATTTTGACTTAATTTATCCTAAGTGACAAGCCCTTAAAAAAATACACATCTGTTCAACGCAGCTCTTTTACCTGCATGTCCATAACGTCACCGTCATGCCTGATGTCACACAGCAGCTGAGGATCTCTCTGATATTCACCATCGAGGTCCACATTTCCAACATCTCCCACAGACCAGAGGGAAACCCTGTTATCCTGCACGGGAACAACACCGAGAATGCTGGATGTGTTGGAGTGGGTCCAGAGGAGGGCCACGAAGGTGATCCGAGGGCTGGAGCACCTCTCCTACGAGGACAGGCTGAGGGAGTTGGGGCTGTTCAGCCTGGAGAAGAGAAGGCTCCAGGGAAACTTTATAGCAGCCTCCAGTACCTGAAGGGGGCCTACAGGAAGGATGGAGAGGGACTTTTCACAAGGGTGTGTAGTGACAGAACAAGGAAGAATGGCTCTAAACTAAAAGAGGGCAGATTTAGATTAGATATTAGGAAGAAATTCTTCACCATGAGGGTGGTGAGGCACTGGCACAGGTCACCCGCAGAAGCTGTGGCTGCCCCCTCCCTGGTAGTGTTAAAGGCCAGGTTGGATGGGGCTTTGTCCAGCAGAAGGTGTCCCTGCCCAAGGCAGGGGGGTTGGAACCAGATGACCTTTAGGGTCCCTTCCAACCCACACCATGCTGTGATTCTGCGATTTTCAGAGCTCCCAGCCGTACGCCAGCCCGGACGCCGCGGCCTCTCTCCGCCGGCGGGGAACGCCGCAGGCCGCGCACCGCTGCAGGGAAGCGCTCGCCCGGCGGGACAACCCCGCAAGGCTCGCTGCCCGCGGGAGGCACCACGCAGCGCAGGCCCGGCCGGGCAGCGCTCACGGCCAGCTCCGGCCCCGCTCTCCCACGCGCGGCGGCGGGAAGCAGGCGCCGCTTCTCCGGGCCCGCCCGCCCGCCCGCTACCTCGTTGTCCCAGGAGCCGGTGGCGAAGAGGTCGGGGGGCTGGAGCGCGGCGGCGGGCAGCGGCCGCCAGCGCGCCTTGCTGATCTTCTGCGAGACGAACTTGGCGCACACGTCCTCCATCGCCGCCGCCGCCCGCCCCGCGGCGCGCCTGCTGATTGGCTGCGGCGCGACGGCGAGCGCGGAGGGACAGGCTTGCGGCGCGGCGGAGAGCGCGAGCGCGGCCGGGCGGGCCGGACCCGGTCCCGCGTCCCGCCGCGCCGCTGCGGTTCGCCCGCCAAAGCCGCCTGGCGGGTTCCTTTCTGTACAGCGTTCCTCATCAGGTCTGCTGCGCCGCGTCGTAACCCTTCAGATGTGGTACCACACCGGTGATGGTCTGTGTGCTTTGTTCGATCTTCAGCTGCGAGAACGTTTCTTTCCGTACCGCCGTACAGCAGAGCCCAGCGCCGGGCGCGCTCGCTAAGCCGCATGCGGCCGCAGGCTGCCACGCTGCGAGCCTTAAAACCGCTGTGCCGCACACCGCCGTAGCACTGTTGCTGTGCGGCGGCCAATACCTCCGCTGCGCTGTGTCAGGCTGCGGACACAGTCCTGCCAGTCACCGCCGGCCCCAAGGGCGTTTCCCGCCCGCTCTCACAACGCTTGGGAGAAAAGTCGGTGGGCAGCCCCAGAAGGCAGCTGCAGGCCAGGCAGCTAAAAGCGGAAGAGATAACGTTTTGGGATTATTGAAATATGTTGTTAGGCAAATATTTGTGTTGGCTACTTTGTGATTTCTGTGTGCGTTTTTTCTCTTGGGCGCTTGGATGGTTTCTCTCTTTGCTGAGGATTGCTTGTTCAAAAGCATTTGGGAAGCACTAAGGGGAGCAGGTTGAACGCAAAGGCTCATTTTCATTAAGAGGGAAAGAAGAATCACAATTTTTCTTCCCTGTCTCACACTTTTTTTAAGAAAATGTTGGCAGCATGTTATGTGATGGAGGTGAGAGCTGTGATGGATTTGGGGCTGCTCTGCAAACCTTTAAATAGATTCTCTGTGTTTGATCACTATGAAAGGTGTGTACTGTGTTAGTATGTTGTTCCAGTGTAATTGCAGATTTAAATAAACAAATAAAGGGAGGAAACAAACACTGGGAGAAAATATGCCTCATCAAATATTTCTGAGGTTGTCAAAAAGGATATTAAATCTAGACGAAGCTGACTCTGGGCATTGGGTCCAAACGTATTAGCCAAGACAACAAGGAGCATAAATGGATTATCCTTAAATGCGGCTAAAGCTAGGAGTGTGAGTGTGAAAGGGAAGAAAACTGAAGGCGTCCTCTCTCCCTGCCAGAGGTTAGGGGACCTAGGGATGAAGGCACTTACTGGATCAGTGGCTGCACTAGGGCAGGATAAAGCCAATTCTGAAAACTGTTTGCTTATAATCTGCTTTCATTCAACAATATCTTAAGAAAGTTATTTGGAGACACCATATTTACTGCTGGTCATAACTCCTGGAGTGGTGCCCGGTTCCATCTCTCAAGCAGGTGCAGTCACAACGCAGGGGAATACAGCAGAGCAGATTTACAAGCAGAGTGCCAGGGCCCTGGGTGCATTCACAAGCCTTACTTGCTCTCTCTGGGCTGGGGCTCCCGCTCCTGGCCTGAGCTGTGTTGTAGGAGGGTCTGGGCCTGACCACGTCCTTGACTTGGGGCTCGGTTTGTCCCTTTGCTTTTGCTTGATGGCAAAACCATTCCCATCCCCAGCCCTGGTCTGCCTGCTGTGCTTGGATGCCGTGGGATGGTGTCCTCCTGTGTGGCAGTCATTCCTGGCTCCAGGCTCACCTTCTCTCACGGAGGGGTCCCAGTCCTGTTGCTCCCAAACACAGAGAGTCACTGATGTGCCTGGGTCCTTCTCACCTCCTCTATGAGTGCAGGGCTGGGAAAAGAGGGATGCTGAGTTCAGAATAATGTGAACTTCTGAAATGGAAATACAAAACGAAGGTACACACCAAACTGGCTTGAGATTACAGGAAAAGAAATGAGATGAAGGAGAGCGATTAAGTTAAAAACAGAATGGAGGCAGGGAGAGGAGTGACTGTAGGTGTAGAAGCCAATTAGTGTGGGGTTTGGGACATAACTGCGGAAATGTTCAGCAGGAACATTTCACAAGGAAATTTCTGCTTGTGGTATGTATATGCAGAAGCAGATGGGATCAGACAGTGCTGAACAACTTTTCATACGCTTTTTAAATTCAAAGAATTTGAAAAAATCTAATGGGTTCATGAGGTGGGAGGGAAGGGATGAAACAGAAATAGTAGCTTGGAGGGGTTTATATATAAATGTATGCAAGTACTGCTGAGGGATTGAGATGTGGGTGAATGTGCGGAAAACAAGAGAGATCCGACATGTGCTTAAAATTAGTGGGATCTCCATGTCAGAACAATCAAGTGATGGCCCACTCTGGCTGCTGGTGTTCCTGTGCCTGTTCCCTGATAGGGCTGTCCATGCAGCAGCTCCCTGGAGAGTCTAGGGAGATGGCTGTAACTGTGGAGGACGGAGGTGCCTGCGACAGACAGGGGGCACCCAGGGACCAAGGTGCTCACACTGATTTGGACAAGTGAGGGGGAAGAGGATGGAGGAATACTGAGTGTCAGACCAGACAGGAAGGTTCCATGTGAATGCTGATGGCCAGAAAACTTTTTTTTTTAAATTTCTGCATGTCTTCAGTGTAGAAGGTCTATGTTCCTTTTAGTTTTATCTTAATGGCTAGGCTCTTAGTCCATTAAAAAATGGACTCATGGCCTGGGGTTATAAAGCAGAAAGAGCTAGAGAACCTCATGTTTGTTTACGGCACAAATGGGTGCCTCCTGCCACTATTGGTGTGTGTTAGTTTCTCAGGGCCCTTTGAGGCAACTTGGCTCATCTTAAAGCTCCTGGAAACTTACAGAGCCAAATGCTGTTTCCCTCACGCATGGCCTGATACCCATCCAAGATGCCCCAGATATCACTTAGGAAGGTTCACACTTAGGTTCTTGTCATTCTCTGAATAGTCACGCCGAGAACATAGCCAAGAGATGGACAACAGGTACCTTCAGCTGGGAGGTGCCTGGGCAAGCCTGCAGGTTCCTAGAAGATAAAGGTGGGCTCTTTCTCTGTGCTTTGTGACAAGCATAACCCTAATTCAAGCTGGTCCTGGTAAGCAGCGTCAGTTCGTATGTAAACGGTTCCTCTTGTGTTTCTGGTCTCCCAAGGGGGTAAGTATTCCTGGAACGCTTTTAAACATAGGCCAGCTAGCCTCTTGCCAACAACCTCTCCATGTGAGAGCAACACAGTCTGCTTGCATCTGACAACAGAAAATGTCTTTTGCATTTACAACAATGAAGTATCTTTGTGTGTGTATCTTTACAATGTCCGTCTGTTCTCTGTATTTGCTGCCCTTCGGGAATTCCTCTGACTCCACGGCTTCTTTCCTTCTCTCCCAGCCCACTGGATGTAACAGGGAGACCTTTTATACTCTGGGACGGGCTGGGAGCCTCTCATGGACCAGTTGCCAGGTCATGCTTGGAAGTTAGATGGAGGATATGGAAGGAAGCAGCGGGCCTGCCTCTGGGACTGAAAGAACCAGATGGGAAACGCCTGGGGAGTTCATGGACGGGCCTGGCTGTGCGCATCGGGACACCGCCAGCTTTGCCCGGGATTGACTGTCGGCCACAAGAGCAGATCCCCGCCCTCGCCTCACGTTCTTCACCCGAACCAGCGACGGCGGGACGGGAACAGGCTCACCCCTCCCGGGGTGGCTTCTCCGCGTCTCACGGGGCGGCACGCGGGGCTGCGTCCCCTTGTCTCAGGAGCGCTTTTACGGAAGGACACCGTATGTGAATTTATTCCAGCTGGATGGTACCTCGTGGCGCCAGCTCTCGTAACCTGCCCCCCCCCGGTTTTTGTGCCGTTTCCCAGGCGTTCAGTCACGCCTCGCCCCCCCCCCCCACCCCAAGTTCCACGCGCAACCCCGGCGGCGCGCCCGCGCCAGCTGGCCAATGGCGGCCTCCAACACGTAGGCCTGGCCCGCGCGCGGGGCTGGCCGCGGCCAATAGGCGCGCCCCATGCAAAGCGCCGAGCCGCGGCACGGCGCTAATTGGCTCGGTCGCAAAGGGCGGCTGCGGGGGCTGCGGCTGCCGCTGCGGGGAAGGGCGGGCCCGCGCCCGGGGTGGGCTCGGGAGCGCGCTCCCGGCACCGGGGCTTGGGCTACCCGCGTGCCCATCCGCCCGCAGCCTCCAGACACCTGCGGGGGGGGGGGATGGGCCCCTCAGGGGCGGCTGCGGGGCAACCCCACCCTCCCCGCGCGCGCGGGGATCTCCCCACGCGCGCCCCCGGGGAGGGGGGATGGGCGCGCATGCGCGGGGGCTGGCGCGGGCCGGCGGAGCGGCGGCGTCGGCGGCCGGAGAATGTCGGGCGCGCGGGGCGGTGGGCGCGTGGCCCCTCCCCCCGGCGGGCGCGCGGCAGCCGCAGCGGCGGGAGGCGGAGGCGAGGAGGCGGCGCCTGTGTCGGCGCTGGAGGTTGTGTCCTTCCTGGGGAAGCTGCTGTGCGCAGTCGCGGCGCTGAAGGCGGCTCTGTACCTGCTGCGCCGAGCGTGCCTGGCCATGGCCTGGAAGTCGGGCGGCGCCAGCCACTCCGAGCTCATCCACAACCTCCGCAGTGAGTCCCGCGCGGGAGCCCCCTGCCCGCGGGGGCGGCCGTTACCGGGCGCTCGGCCGCGCGCGCCCCGCGTCCCTCCGCCGCCCGCCGGCTGTCACGGAGCGGCGCTGCCGGCGCGGCGGGGGGAGGAGGCGAAGGCGGCGCCCGGCCGGGGGGTGTGTGTCTGGGCGTCCGTCCGGGAGGGCGCGTCCCGCAGCCCGGCGGAGAGCGGGCGGCGGCCAGGGCCGTGGTTGCGGGAGGAGATGCGGCGGGAGGGGCGGCGCCGATGGCGGTCCCGGAGGGGAAGCGCCGTGCCGCGTCCGCGGCTGTTGTCAGCCCGCCGCCTCCCCCCCCCCCCCCCCCGCCCCGCCTGGGGAGCGGCGCCCCGCGGCCCCTCGCAGGGCGGATGGCGGAGCGGCGATTCCGCGACCGCCCTCGGTCTTCCAGGCCCCGGCTAAGCGCGGCGGGAGCTGCCCGCGTCCGCGAAACGCGCCCAAGAGACCGCGGCTGTTTATGCTGGGTGAGGGCGGCCGTGGGGTAGCGGCCCGCTCGGCAGGGCCGAAGCGCTCGCTTCCCCCCCCCCCCCCCCCCCCCCCCCCGAAGAGGGGAGCGGCGGCGGGTGCGGGCTGGTGCTGTCGCCGAGCTGTCCGGTGGCTGCCCGGGGCTCGGCGCCCCTCGGCCTGGCCGGCGGTCCGGCGGTGCCCGTGCTGCCTGGGGCGGGGGCTCTCGGCGGGTGCGCTTCAGCAGAGGGCTGCGGGGCCGCCCGCGTGTGGCCCAGGCTGAGAGGGCAGGGCGATAGCGCCTGCTCTGTCCGCAGCTCCCGTTTTTCCTGACAGCCTCGGGTTAGTCTGCGTCAGGTGCGCTTGTGGTGTTTCTTTTCTGTACTCCTGGCCGTTCCCTTCCCCTCCTCGGGTCCATGTCCTGGACTTAAAAGCGTGTAGGTGCGGAGTCTCTATTGCGGCGGTTGTCTCTGTTTTAGTGATGCTGCAAGACCGCAGACAGCTTCACCTGCTTGGCCTCCTCCTTATTTTGGAGGCGTGGGAGAGTCGTCCTGGTTGTTTTCTCCAGTCTGCTCGTGTTGGATCCTCTGATCCCGTGGTCTTTTCCAGTATTTCCTTTGCCCCCCTTTTGAGACTCTTCTATCCGGTAGAGCAGTATATGCTGTGGTGACTTTCAGCTTCACTGTAAAAACTGCCCATTTAACAAGGAGATAATAACTTCTCTAGTTATGAGAGTCGCAGTGCGTTTTTTTGTTTTGTTTTGTGGCTGTGAGGGCTAGTGATACTGTTTCAGTGAAATTCTGTTCCCTTACGCAGCAGGGGGAAAACTTTCCGACAGAAAAATGAATGTCAAGCTCCGAAATATATCCAAAAAGTGATTATTGTCAGAATTGTCTATGGCTCTGAGAACCTGAAGGTAAAACTGATTTCTTGGTTGAAGAAAAGCATGACAGCGTTTTTCAACACATGGAAACTGTTCAGGACTTTGCAAATAATAAAAAAGCTAAAAAACGTTATAGTTAGTACACAACAATGGTAGTATGGGAAGAGGAAAGTAAACTAGAAACGTTTAATATTGTTATCTCAAAATATACAGTGACAGTAATTACCTGGAAAATTAGTCTGTAATTTCCCACCCTCTGTTTTGCATATGTATGCCAAAATATTTTGAGGGGTGTTAAATAGTGGATTGGAAATATAAAGTTGTGGAGGCACAGAGGCTTGCGATCTTGCAGCAGGGTTGTGTTGTTGACCTCAGTGGGACTCCAGCGATTGGCGTAGGGCTTTATCAGTGCGGAGCAGTTGCAGGATTAAGACCGTAACTTTTACATAGGAGTTCTGCAGGTGTGATGATACCTTGTTGCTAAAGTTGGGAACAAGTTTAGAAGAAAGTACTGTTTTATATGATATATAATTGTCAGATATGTTTTTTTAACAAACTTAAGAATAATTGGTTACAGGAAGACTAAAATGTTCTAGAGAATTGATTTTAAGTAGCAAATCCCTCAATGTCTTTAACTCCCCCCCCTCTAAAAACAGCTAAGCGGTATAGTGTTTCTAGCGTTTTTATGCTAGAAGTATGCAAGGCAGATGAGGTTAATTTGATGTTGTCTGTTTATCTTGTGTGTACCTTAGTAACTGAGTGTGCAATGTGGTGTGTAATTTACATAACTTAAAATAAAGGAAATCATGCAGGTTGTAGTGACACAGTATGTTTTCCTCTGCGGCAAAGCCTAGCTGAGAGATTCTTGCTCCTGCCCTTACGCCAGAAGTCGTCTCTTCGCTATGCTTATAGAACTGCTTGTGAGGGAGGCTGTGTTGTAAGACTGGGTCCCTCTCTCATTACTCCCCTTGTGAAACATCAAGGTTTACGCTCCTCAGTACCTCTAAGCTGTTGTGCTACTGTGGTTACAGAAGCAGTGAACTTTGTTACGCATATAAGTGGGCTGGGGAGAGCAGGAGCTTCTTAAACTGGTTTGTTTCCAAATAAGAACATAGGTGGAAAACTCCTGTAGTCTACATACTGTTTTCCTTTATAGCTGTTTTAAAGATTATTCTTCCTTCTAAGTAGTTATGGACAGTTACTAACACTTCTGTTTTGTGGCAATGAAGTGCGCTCATTTCATGAAGCTGTATTAACTTATGCTAACTGCTCATTTCACTGTTGCCTTAACTATAGAATTAACTTTCCTGTAAAGGTAACAATCATTGTTTTAGAGCAGTGGTAAGTGCTTCTGTGTATTTGCATGCAGATTTAGGCAAGTATTCTTTACAACTATTATCTTTGCTTTCATGTCTTAAAAGGGGCAAACTAAGAAGAGGGCCCTGGTACTCTGCGTGTTTTTCAATGCATAGTTAGACAAGTGACTGAAGAATGCTGCATGACTTCTTGCTTTGTTGTTTTGATTTTTAGCTGCTTGTTGCATTGCAAACGTGTTCGTGCACCGTTAACTTGAGGCATCATAGATGCACAGTTTGTGACATATACAAAATAAACTTGCTTAAAAAGCACTCCTTTCACAACAAAAATGCTGTCCTTGAATGTACTGTTTCCACAAGGTCTTCAGCTGCTTTGTTTTCTAGTGATTCTCAAAACTAATTCTCATTTTGAAAAATGCTTTTTGTCTTTGAATGTTTGATTCTTCCAGCATTAGAGCTATTTAAAAAAAATATTTTTCACCTTTACAGAGTAATTATTTCAATCTTTGCTTCTTCCAAACTGAGTTGAACGCGTGCCTTCAAACCAGAGAAAACTTTCCTCCTAAAAACATGTAAATGAAGATCTTTTAGCAGACAACACTTCTAGGAAACTACCTAAATGTAGATTACTGTAGGGTTAGGAATCATGCTAAATGTAGGCATAATTGACTGTGTTTAAATACATAACTGTGGCTGGAGTTTCTTTTTATTGTAACTCAATGTATAGGGATGCTGAGAAAGCAGGGAAAGACTGGATAATTGGTGACTTATTTACTGTTATCTTGCTTTGTTGCAGATCTTTGGATTCTAAATCTGTATCTCTTTTTTTCCCCCTCTCTATCTCCAGTTATTCACCATTCTCTTATCTCACTATTGGGTCATTTTGATCTCTCTGTCTTTCATGCTTGGGCTCTTGCCAAGTCCTGTTACTTTACACACCAACATCTTAGAAAGCTTTGCTTCCCCACCTGCAGAACTGAAAAACTGGTCCCTGTCCAATTCACAGTCCACCAAAGTTGATTAGTTTCCTTATCACACCTCTCTTTCTCTCTTTTCCATACCAATATGGTATGCTGCCATGTGACAATCTTTCTTTGCTTATTTCTTTGATCGTGTTGTGCCAGTGGTATTATAACCACATACACATGCTTTTGAATCCATATTTCTGGGTGAAGGTGAATTGTCTTTACTGTGGCTAAAGTGCTGAATAATGTTGTTAACCATCTGTGGGCTTGTTTCCTGCCACACTCTTTTCCTCATCTAATAAACCCGTGTCACAAAAAATAGGTACTATAATTTATAAGACATCGCAAATTCCATAGAATTCCTTGCCTCACTTGAGACCAGGTTCATAATTTTTCAGTGTGAATGGTGTTTTAAATCAGTGTATATTCAAATATTGTCAGGCTTTGCAGATTCTATTCTTAGACATGCTGAAGATATTTCTCTGAGCTTTTTATTATTTAGATGTTAAATAATTAAAAATGACATCTTGGCAAGTTTCATCATAGTGAAGGCTTATCTACAATGAATCTGCACTTTTGTTTCAGGTTTCTGGTTGCTGAGGACAGATCTCTTTGGGAATTGCTGTGAGTGTGAAGGCATTGAATACGGCATTGCTAAGCCTAAGCTAGGTTCAGCAAGGACTAAACATTGGTCTTGTTTTTTCCTCTGCCATGTCATTTTTCCTTGGTTTATCCAAATCTCTGGTGCATCTGGCTAATGTTGCTCAAGGAAGGGTAATGTGACTTGGATGAACATGAAGAAGGGGAATAGCAATGGAAAATTAGACCAATGAAAACCACTTAGCCCAAATTTGATACCTCTGCTGCCCAAGCAGTTATACTGCCTGTTTTGTGGACAGACTTTCCTTCAACAAATACGTTGTATCGAGGCATGAGTGACTAGGCTTTGTAACTTATGGTCGGATAGTGAAACAGTTGAAAACTGAACTTTTTTTTTTTTAATTAAAAATTAACACATCCACTGATATGTTAGTTTAAGAATATCTAAAGTTTCTTAAATTTAGTTAATGTCTCAGGTGGCATGGAGTTGAAATCTGTGATTCTATTTTTTGGAGCATTGAGAATTTTTTTAAATTTTGTTAACAAGTAATTTGAATAATTGCCTGAAAGAGTTGCCACGAGACTTTTTCTTATTAGTGATTTAAGTATTTATTAGTGATTTGCCCATGTCAGTGAAATGTTTTGAAGGAATTTCTACACCCTTGACCTTATAAGAGGGAGGCTTCAAGTAAATCAAGACAACGTCCCAGAAAATAAGCAATATTAAAAGAAAGGAAAAATAACTTTTACAACATTCATAACATTTTATTTGTGTGTAAATTAGGATTGTGTTCTTAACTGTTTCTTTGTTGTTGGCTTTTTTTTTTTTGTACCTTAATGTTAGACAAGGTGTCAATGTAATGTTAAAAACATACTCATTCTTTCCCCCAACAACCCCAAAATTCGGTGCAACAAAGTCCATGTCCTCGGTCATACAGGAAAAAAAAACCAGCATGTTTCTGGCTGCTTATTTATATCACAACACTTTATAATCAGTCATTTTAATTTAAAAATGTTTAGTTGTTTTGCTTGATGGAAGATTTTTTAATTTTTGGGTGTCTGGTTGGATTTAATGGCATGATATTATTTTTTTTCTGGCAGTCTGGAGCTGCCTAATAATCCATAGTAAAATGGAAATAATTTTGCAAATCTGTCCCTTACAGGGGATTAGTGTTGCTTGTGGGCAGGTTAAAAAGAGGGAATCTCATATGTTTAGTTTCAATGTAACTCCAAGCTTTTCTGTTAATGCTACTGTTTCTTTCATCTTGAGGTAGTACTAAGAGCTATTAGTAAGCTTGGAAAGAAATACATAACATTCGCATTCTTTTGAATGATTGTTTCTGTGGATATAATACCTCAAAGTCAAGTTTATTAGTGTTACAATAACACTTTTTAAAGTAGAAATTTTTCTTGATTGTTGCAAGATAAGGTTCATTTTATTCATGGTTTGAATTTTGATTTAAATTACCAAGTTTTGGCAAGAATGGAATAAAATTTTTCAGAGCTTGAGGCCAGTAAATTTTTGGAATGACGTCTCTCCTGGAGTGGTTGACTTGTGAGTTATGTTTTAAGACTTTAGAACCTGAATACTGCGACATGGGGCTTGAGCCCATAATAGTTTTAAATGCTTGCACCATCAAAATCTAAAAGAGCTGATCAGATGAATGCAACTTCAGAAAATCTTCCTGATTTCTGCTAGTATGACAGCTTTGTGTCATTTTGTCCTAAGAGTCAGGGTCATGTTTTGCTGATCTTCTGGTCTTCCTCAACTTTTGCATAGTACTAGTGCCTGTTTTCATGAAACCACCTTCACAGTAACACGTGGTCTGGCTGCTGGTCTTGACAGCAATGGCTTTTCAGAAAACAGATCAGTTTTCAACAGTGGTTGCAAGGAATCTGCTCAGTAAGGTTAAGACGTGCAGCATCTGCCTGTCTTTAAAGATCTGCTGAAACTATTGAGGTAGTCTTGCCTCAAGCCTTACTGTGAGGAGAGCTGCTTATCTGTCTGTGCCATCCAGCTAAGTTTATCTTAACCTCTGCAGCAGTTTTTAGTTATTACTGATGATTGGTGCCACTTTGTGTATTGAACTCTTCTGTTTTGAGATTCCATGTGACTTGGAAGTGAAGTTCAGCCCTCTCAAATGTAGAGGAATCAAGGCGTGCTCAGAGGTGAAGTCTCCCTCGTCTGCAAGCAGGCGTTGAAGTTCATTGGAAAGTGCAGTTCTGTGTTCATGCAGGCTGAACCCAACCTTAAAGTCACTTTCTTCTTTCATGTTCTCCCACAAGTTTCTTAGCTAAGCTGCTGATACAGATTTACGCCAAGTCAACATAACAATTTCAAAAAATGTGAGTGCGTCGTGGACAGCTCTTGTGATAAAGATATGCTTGTAGGACTATGAGCAAAGAGACAGCGTGACTTTCTCCACCCCCGGACAAGAGAATGGTTAATACCAGCTTTGCAACTTTGGGGTACAGTATGAGGGAGCAAAACGGCTGTGGTTAAGTATGTCTAAATTAGTTATCTGCAGACTTTCAGATCCATGAAAATGAGTAGAGAGCTCTTATCTGTTATACCAAAATGGATGGGTTGGTTATGAAGGTGATCATTATTAAATAGGACAGGAGTACTCCCATAGAGTAGAAGTGAAATTCTGGAAGGTAAGTTTGTATTTAACTGAATCTTGAGGCTGTATGTGAGTTGCTGTGTTGAACCCAGTTTTTCATTCCCATGTGGTTTTACCTCTGCATGTTTTGAGTAGCATTTAGATGCCAATTTAATATTTTTAAAAAAATTACTTTGTTTTTAATTTCTGCCTCTTTGGGATTTTCATGGGATTTGGTCTTTGTGTTTAATTTCTGGACTCTAAGATTAGTTCTGATGGATCCTGACTTTCCTCAGTCTTTCTGTTGTTGTGTCTCTGAACGACAGACTCTCAACTGATTCCTTCAGTTAGCTGTATGCAACATTCTGTTTGAATAATGTATTATTGTGAATCTAAATCAGAGTGATAACAGACATGCAGTTGAAGGTTTGAGGCAGATGCTCTTAAATTATCAGCAAAGCACAAGAGGTTTGTATGTATGAGTAGTTAAAAACCACTGTTTTGCAAACACCTACTTTCAGTTTCTTCAGCACAAAGAGCTTTGCATGTTTTAGGATCAAGTGTCCTTTATTAGATCTTTGGATGCTGATCCATCATTTCTTGCTCAAAGTGCTTTCTTTGTGTTCATGTTCTACAGTGACTTAAATAAAATTCTGTTAACTGAATTGCTTGCTTTCCCATCTCTTTCCTTCCTCTCCTCACACAAAAAGACCCTGACATTAAAAACATCAGTTGATCAGCTGCTTAAAACTAACTGACTTCACATTGCTTGAAAATCGTGATGTGGTCCTGTTCCAGCCCACTTGCCTCTTGAAAGTTGCTAGCTGGTTTGCGTGGGTCAGGTGGCGATATCTGGAAACTCTTATTTGTCACTTAAGTAATTTTAGTCTTCTTGCTTTCATCTTTTGTAATATAGAGCTGTATGTACCTTGCATCATGCTTTAAGACCTGTGTATGATTTAATAATATCACTGTTTTGCTGGTAAGTCATTTCCGTAAGTGAAGTACTCTGCAGTGGTTATGGAGACAGTAATCTGGGGAGAAAATGAACTATGTGGATGCTGAAATAGTCCCACAGTGAATGGTTCTGGGATCTGCATGAGCATTTTGGTTATGTAAAACTAGCAACAGGAGGTGTTTGAGTAGCTGTTTATAGTTTGTATAGTAAGTGTGCACGTTGGATTTAATCATGTGGTAGTGAGACATCCTTTTTCTGGTCTGGAAGCTAGGGTTGGTGTAGATGTTGACTGCTAACATTTTATGGTTTGGCTGGAAACTTGTTTGATCGATGGTCAGGATACCATCAGTGATGTAGGCAGTTCTTTGAAAGATAAACACTTCAGCTAAGTAGTTGTTACTAAATAAAAAGATAGTTTGGTTACTTGTTGCAAGTCCATGGTGTCTTTTCAGATTTAAGCTCTTTCTCCCTTGTTCTGACAGCCAATTGCCCAGTTTCCCAGGTTACATTCAACAGCGGTATATTTCCACCTTCAAATCCAAGGGCTGCTCTGTGAGCTGTTTTCCTGTTTTCATGGTGTTATTTGTGGAAAAGAAGCAGACCAGAGTGAGTTTTCAAAACATGCTCCAATTATGTCAAGTTGTCATTGCCTCAGCCTCTGCACAGAGTAACTCTTGAACTCCACAGGCTGTGCTCTGCTCTTAAGTGGTTACTTTCCAGCTTCAGCCCTTTGAAGCTTAGGAGTTGTTCTGATATAATAATAAATAGAGTTTACTTTTGATTTTGAGCTGTAAGCTAGTGTGTTTGTGTATCAGCCTTTGCTTGTAATCACTTTAATATCTGATTTGTTTGCAGTGCTGCTTATGAGAGTTTTGAAACCCAGCAGTCTCCTCAAGGAGTCTTCTGTGCATGTTATCATTGGAAAGGATAATCAACTGATGTATATTTGTTAGTGAATTATTTTCCTGCAACATATGGCTTTCTCTTAAGATTTAGAAAATAGTTTGCATTGGCATTTTATCGATAAATAGTTTACTGTTGATTGTCTTGTTTTTTTGGCACTTAGAGATGGCATGAAATTAGAAAGTCTTTGCAATATAAACTCTTAATACTGCCTTTTTTAGGGGATGTACTTATTTTCTGGACTTCAAAATCTCTGATAGAGATTTGTTCCAGACACAATTAAGATCCTAGCACTTGATCATCTTGGGACTGACTGCTGGAGGAAGGAAGGGACTTTCATTGGAATTCAGTACCTTGCAGTTGCTGTGTTTCTCTATATTCAACCACAAGACTAAGAAAGATTCTTCTTGTTATTAATGCAAAAAAAAAATCTACTACAAAGTCAATATTGATTTTACTGTTCAGGGCTTGATTGCTTTTTTTTAATTCCCACCCAAAATTTGTTGTTGTTTTTAATGAAGACTGAATAGCACTAGTATTTTAAGAGTTCTTTTTTTTTTTTTTTTTTTTTTTGGACTGTTGTTCTCTATTGTATAATAAGCAAATTTGAAGAGCAGACTCAGTCTGTGGGGGGGATTAAGGGGTGATTCCCTGTAATTCCACATTCATAGCTGAAAGGGTGTATTTTTTAGGAAGCGTGAGCATTGTTCAATAATTGAAGTACATGGCTGAGACACGAGATCTGGCTTCTCCCCCTGGTTCTGCTGGGGACTCTTGAGTAATGGTAACTTGCTTAAGTTCTTTTTTACTGATGGAAAAGATGAGGCTATTCAAAGACAGTACAACAGTCAGTAAGTCTCAGGAGTGTTGCCTGAGTGAGTGCATCCTGAATGCTCAGGATTCGTAGAATGTTAGTAGCTACTGTTCAGTTGTTTTGGGTCATCTGCCTGTCAGTGTAAGCATCATGCTTGATAAAGTTATGTGTACTTTGGCTGAAACAAAGTTTTGTGCTTTGTTTTATACTGACATCCACAGGCAATCTCTGCCGTGGAGCTCTTCTACTCTGATTAAACAAGTTGGGGGAAGAATGGGTAGAATATGTGAAGGAAATATAGAATGGAGACAGAATAAAATTTGCAAACGCTGGGAGGTCAATTTACGTAGCGATACTCTAGAAAGGTGACAGGAGTAGATGAGGGAGTAGTGTGAAAGAGGAGGTCTGGAAGAAGCCTGCAGTCGCAGCAGTACAGAGAATGTCCCCTGAAAACTAGGGGAGGTTCTCAGCCTGTTACCATAGGGCCCTGTGGTTGCTCTTTCAAGCTGGAAGCTCCGTCTGTGTATTCTCTGCATGTTTTGTTTTTTTTTTCTCCAAGGCACAAAAGGAAACAGCAGATGGCTACCTATAGCTTCTATAATGTATACATCTATCAGCACAATAAACAATCTCAGGAATAAATCACTATTTTAGATCTTTCCTGAGTGCTTCTCAGCTGCTGCTTTTTGACCTTCCTTCTGCCCCCCAGAACCTTCATCTTTTCACTCCTGTTACAATCAGTTTTGTTTATTCTCCTGCCTCTCTTTTTGAAGTACGTTTATTTTAGAGAAACTAATTTCTTGGTGATACCCAAATGAGAATCCAGCAGTAAAATTTTTATTTCTTATTTGTTTGTTTCTATGCTTTGTTCACAGAACTGCTATGCAACCAATTCCAAGTGGTCAGGGGAAAATGTTTTTGTTTGTTTGTTTTACTATCTTATCTTTTGAGTGCCAGTGTGTTAATGGATTTGTTTGTTTTCTTTTGGGGTACAGTTTTGCTCTGTAGCTAGTTTGCTTGGCTAGTTAGTTTACTAACTTAGGAGCTGCTGCAAATGCCTGCTGTCTCAGATCAAAAAACATGTGTCGAAATGGGTAGTTTCCTCTAACTGGGAATGTAATATACACTTCTAAATGAAGTCAAAGCATAGGATATGTGTAAGTTGTGTGGTCTGTGAGGAGAGTACATGCGTTTTTTGGGACTTTTCAGATATACAAATAATTCTAAAAAAGTGGTGTGGTGTTTTTTTTTTTTTTTTTTTTAAAGAATTGTTCCTTTCTTGGACTTGGTGGTACATTCCTATTGCAGTTCTATTTGATACTTTATCTTCAGATCAAAAAGCAAAATGTTTTGGGGGGTTATTTTGCTCTGTGAATTCAAGCCTCTGTTATATAGGGTAATTAAATCCTGGAAATGGGTAGTAGGTAAGAAAAAACAAAAGAAAATCCCCAGATTGATAAGGGTAGTTGGGAGCACACTGTAAACAGTCAAGGAAGCCTCTGCAGAAGTTAGCCCAGGCCTGGGCACAGGTGTGTTAGTGTTGGTAGTACTTTAAAAAAAACCCCACTGGTGTGACTTCAGTTAGGACAATCTTACAAAAGCTCCTTAATCTGATTTTTACGTTACTGCGTTTTGGGTTAGATTTTAAAAGTAGTCAGATTATCTTTTTTTTTTTTTTTCTTCTAAGTGTAATTTCCCAAATAAATCCTCCTTGTTTAAAGTAAGCGGTCAAATGAAGCAATCCATTGTTGAAATTTCAGTTATTTGTAGTTCATACTGTATCTTTTCATGCAAGTCATTAATTTCTTCCATTTGTTTTCTAAAGTTCTTACTCGTAAATGCCTCTTCAGAAGTTTAAAAAAAAGAATTATCAGTGTTAAAAGAAAACTTCAATAAAATTGCAAGGAAAAATGTCTGCACTACACAGTGCTTCTGACATTTTACCTGCATGTGCATTTCCATTTTATTTTGAAAAGTGAACAAAGATTCAAAGTGTTTTCATATAAAAACCCTTTGGCCTCAGTCTGCCCCAGCATAAGAATTCTGATTCTGTAGGAATTTCTTTACAAAAGGATTTTTTTCTTTTGCCAACACAACAGAGAAACAGATCTTGAAAATAAAATACTGAGCAAGGATGCTGCAACTTCACATTTCTCACTGGCTTTTGTATATTTTTCAAAAATTACTCACTTATAATTCATATGTCTAAGAACCTATATATCTTCTTTGGTGTGTAGAATAATATCAGATTCTTACTGACTATGTTTTCAGGAATATCAAAGGTGTGTGTGAAGTTGAGTGTTTCTAGGGGACAGATCTTTGCAAATGGTCTCTACTTTTTCAGAAAAGCATCTGTAACTGCTGGGAAAGTCTTGTTCAACATTCACTGGCTTAAGCATTGTTTAATCTGTGGACAACAGCTTAATTTCTAGTATGATGAGAATTAAAGTTTTAGGGTAAGGTAGCATGATTTCTCACAATATTAGGGATATATTAATATATTTCATGTGCTCTTGCATTTCAGAAGAGAAACAATGCCTTCAATTTTGTTTGTCTTTGTTTATTTATAGAGAATGGAATAATCAAATCGGACAAGGTATTTGAAGTAATGCTGGCTACAGATCGTTGCCACTATGCAAAATACAACCCATATATGGATTCTCCACAGTCTATAGGTAAGAGCATCTTGTAAAAATGGTTGAGATTGTTCTAATTTGCATAATTATGACTACATTTGTTGTATGTTAAGAATATGAATGTGATTTTTAAAATTTGGAAGTGTGTTTAGTTCTTTATCAGTTTATTCAATACCTTTTAACCGAGTTTCAGTTTGTTATGGAATGCAATTGGCATACTTGGATAGATCAAGTAGATGGATATCTATTAATATTGGTACATGTAAATATGTATTTATTTTTTAAACCACAGCAATTTGTGGTGGTGCAGCTGATGTTTAAATACTTAAAAATCATTTGTATCCAGTCTTCATCAGAAGCAGTCTCTGTTTACAGAAATGGTTCAGATGAGATCAATGTGGAGTTCCTTAAACTTTTACATGAGTTTTTTTTTTTTTTATATGGAAATAGGCTTTAAATGGGAAGATCTGCTGATAGGACAGTTGTTTCCTATCCAGATCCTAGTTTTATCTTTGCAAGGCAGGAGAACGAGTTATACGAATGTACTAATTTATTTTTCCTTGATTTTTTTTTTTCCTTCTTTAATAGTGGGTGGTGAGAATTATGAATTGTATTAGGATTTTATTAGTTGTATAGGAAAATTTAAAAATCTTGTAAGATACATACTCAAAAGCTTATGTATCTCCACAGAAACAAATATAGGTGAGTTCTTCCATGTTTTCTCATCAGTGTGTGCTCTTTGCAAAACAGATGAGGTTATTGTCTCAAGAAGGTCTGTGGTCTCCGCCACAACAAACTCGAACTAACATATCCAGGTTTTTACATAGGGACTAAGTGAAAAAGGCATTATGTTATTCTGGGAGACATCACTCTTCTGAATTCAATGTACTTAAGCTAAGGCAATATAGTGACGAAATGGAGATTGTAACTGAGATCAAGGGTAGAACCTTTGGGTTTTTTTGCATATACAGAGTTGACATGGCATAGCTTTCAGATGATGTACCTTAACTCGCTTCTGAAGTAAGAGTACCTATGTAACCGTTGGGGGGGGTGTGTGTAGTGCCCTCAATTAGGGCGACAATTAAGGTATTACCTTTTACAGTCAAGGTAATAAAGATCATAAGGTTACTGTCTGAACAACGATCAACATGGTCTTCCATTCTCTTGTTTTACAGGTTTCCAAGCAACAATCAGTGCTCCACATATGGTAAGCTTTAAACTTATGTGGTTAGTATAGGTGATTTTGTAAATATCCAAATGCTTCTGAAATAAAAAAATTTATCCTAGCAAATTTAATGAACAGTTCATTGTAATGATGCTGTTGTGAACTGCCTAGTGGGAGGGAGGGCACGGAGAAGGTTGAGCCAGACTTTTCTTGGAGATGCACAGTGATAGGATGAGGGGTAGCGGACAAAAAAATGCAACATGGGAAATTGTGCTTAGTTTCTAGGGTGGGAAAAAAAATCCCACTGAGGGTAGTTTAGCACTGGAACAGGTTTTGCACATTGTGGAAATTCTGTTCTTTGATTTACAAAGAAGCTGACTGGGCAGGACTCTAAGCAGCCTAATTTAAATTGCCCCTGTACGGAAAGAGACCACAGGATTTCCAGAGATCCTTGTCAACCTAAATGACTCTAACTTATAAAAAATGTAAGAATCCAAGAGTGGATAACAGTGATTTCTATGGTGTGGTATTGCTGTAATGCCGTTAGTTCTTTGGACAGGGAAAAAACTACATTGTACTGAGTTGCAGGTTTTTTGTCAAGTGGTTTGAGACTAGGGCATTCATGATTGAGTGTTAAGAGGGGATTTTAGTACATAGATCTATCACAGACATAATTTTTCTGTTTCTTTATTTGAGATGAAGGATGAATAGAAGCATATATTTTGTCCTTGCAGTGTGGAAAGTGTCAAGACATAGTAAAAGTCTGCTTCTCTTGACTGAAAACTCTCTTCACAGAATCACAGAATGGTAGGGGTTGGAAGTGACCTCTGTGGGTCATCTAGTCCAACCCTCCTGCCGAAGCAGGGTCGCCTACAGCAGGCTGCACAGAACCACATCCAGGCGGTTCTTGAATATCTCCAGCGAAGGAGACTCCACAACCTCCCTGGGCAGCCTGTTCCAGGGCTCCGTCACCCTCAGAGGGAAGAAGTTATTCCTCATGATCAGCTGGAACTTCCTCTGCTTCAGTTTGTGCCCATTGCCCCTTGTCCTGCGGCTGGGCACCACTGAAAAGAGTTTGGCCCCATCCTCCTGACACCCACCCTTCAGATATTTATAAACATTTCTAAGGTCCCCTCGCAGCCTTCTCTTCTTCAGGCTGAACAAGCCCAGCTCCCTCAGCCTCTCCTCATAGGAGAGATGCTCCAGTCCCCTCATCATCCTTGTAGCCCTCCGCTGGACTCTCTCCAGTATCTCCTCATCTTTCTTGAAGTGGGGAGCCCAGAACTGGACACAGTACTCCAGATGGGGCCTCACTAGGGCAGTGTAGAGGGGAAGGAGAACCTCCCTCGACCTGCTTGCCGCACTCCTCCTAATGCATCTCAGGATCCCATTCGCCGCCTTGGCAACCAGGGCACACTGCTGGCTCATGGCTAACCTGTCGTCCACCAGGACACCCAGGTCCCTCTCCACAGAGCTTCTCTCCAGCAGGGCTGCCTCAAGCCTGTACTGGTGCCTGGGGTTGTTCCTCCCCAGGTGCAGGACCCTGCATTTGCCCTTGTTGAACCTCATCAGGTTCCTCTCTGCCCAACTCTCCAGCCTGTCCAGGTCACGCTGAATGGCAGCACAGCCCTCTCGTGTATCCAGCACTCCTCCCAGTTTGGTGTCATCAGCAAACTTGCTGAGGGTACATTGTAACTCTTCATCCAGGTCGTTGATGAAGAAGTTAAACAAGACTGGGCCCAGTGCTGACCCCTGGGGGACACCACTAGTTACCAGCCTCAAACTAGACTCAGCGCCGCTGATGACAACCCTCTGAGTTCTGCCATTCAGCCAGCTATCAATCTACCTCACCAACCACTCATCCAGCCCACACTTCCTCAGCTTCCCTGGGAGGATGTTATGGGAGACCGTGTTGAAAGCTTTGCTGAAGTCTAGGTAGACAACATCCACTGCTCTCCCTTCGTCTACCCAGCCAGTCATGCCGTCGTAGAAAGCTATTAGATTGGTCAGGCCTGATTTTCCCTTGGTGAATCCATGCTGACTACTCCTGATAACCTTCTTTTCTTCCACTTGCTTGATGATGACCTCCAGAATAAGCTGCTCCATCACCTTTCCTGGGATGGAGGTGAGGCTGACTGGCCTGTAGTTCCTTGGGTCCTCCTTCTTGCCCTTTTTGAAGACTGGAGTGACATTGGCCTTTCTCCAGTCCTCGGGCACCTCTCCTGTCCTCCAGGACCTCTCAAAGATGATGGAGAGTGGCTCAGCAATGACATCCGCCAGCTCTCTCAGCACTCGTGGGTGCATTCCATCGGGGCCCATGGATTTGTGGGCGTTCAGATCGCTTAAGCGATCCCTCAGGCAGTCCTCCTCGACCGAGAGAATGTCGTCCTCTTTGTAGGCTTCTGTTCTTACCTCCGGGGCCTGGGATTCCTGAGGGCCAGTCTTAGCACTGAAGACTGAAGCAAAGAAGGCATTCAGTAGCTCTGCCTTCTCTGCATCCACCATCACCAGGACACCCACCTCAGTCAGCAGCGGCCCCACATTGTCCCTAGCCTTCCTTTTGCTGCTGATGTAGTTGAAGAAGCCCTTCTTGTTGTTTTTGACATCCCTTGCCAGCTTCAATTCCAGGTGGGCCTTGGCCTTCCTCGTCGCATCCCTGCATGCTCTCACCACGTTTCTGTACTCTTCCCAAGTGGCCTGCCCCTCTTTCCACATTCCATGGACAACTCTTGTTGGGTTAGAATTTACCTAGTTATTAATATAAAAAAATCAGGAATTTCATGTAGAAGTGTTAACAAGTTTATTCAAGGAGAGGCAGAGAAAGAAGTACTGTGGCTAAGGGAGAAAAGAAATATTAATTATGTCTTCAAAATTTTAACTGGCCTAAGTTGTTATCTTTGATTTATAGTGTGCTTAGCACTAGTAGTATATGAAGTGTTAGAGCAAAAAGGAAATGTATCCTCTAACCAAATGCTAAAAATAAATGTTCTAATTATTTTTGTTTTCTCGGAGTGATGGATTAAGCCGTAAGAGTGTGGTAATGGCTGTACATTAAAGAATGACCTGGTTTAGTGAGCGACCTAAGCTTAGTTTGTGTACTGGTCCACCATATAGGAAAGCAAAATTGCTCACAGCGTGTCTGTAGACTACTGCATTTCATATACGAGCCTGGCTATCTGCCTTTGCAAAAGACAACTTCTTTTTCCTACTCTGATTCAGCAAGTGTGCAGGTAATACAAGAGGTAGTTTTAATAGCCATTTTCCGTGATGCTCCAGAGCTGCTTTCTTCCTGGCTAGCATCTGTCCCAGCTTATTCCAATCTATGTAGCATAATGATAAGCTAAATTCTTTATGGCCCATGTAATGTCGGAACAGTAAGAGCTGCCAGATCTGAAGAGAATTAAATCGATTTATCATGTCTCTTCCAGTAACTGTATATAAATTGAGTGTTTGAGTTTATATATACTAAAAATAAAATAATAAAAAAATATATATACACACAATTTGTTGAAGTCAATGAAATAGCAGTGATTATATCATGTAGTTAATTCCTCCTCTCCCTTGTGATATAAAATATTTTTGAAATTTTCTGTCTCTGTCGTCTCCTCTTAGCATGCATATGCTCTTGAACTTCTGTCTGATCAGTTACATGAAGGAGCCAAAGCACTTGATGTAGGATCTGGAAGTGGTATCCTTACAGCATGCTTTTCACGAATGGTAAGTTTAGTTTAATCTCGTGACCATAAAAAATGCTTGAACTGTAGCATAACTCTGAGTTAAAGGCGGGGAAAGAAACCCATCCTTCATACGGTGGACTGATGTAGGTTATGCAGAAAATAATTTACTCTCCTGGGTGTGATTAGTGCTCACTTCTTACCCTAGCTCATATTAGATGGTTGAGTTAAAGGGTGCGCTAAATTATGTGATGATGAAGAAACTGCCTAGAGGGGATTTTTTTTCTGTGGTTACATTTTAGTGGTTGCTTTGTAACTTGAAGGAAGGAGGTGTTTGTCTTGTCCAACCCAATTTTTGCATTACCTTGTGTGGCTATGAATGTTCTCATTGTGATCAATTGTGGTGTCTTCCTGATGTGATGAGAGCTTAGTGAGACCTGAAAGAATCCTGTTTCCACAGGAAAATATGTTGTATGCGTATAAATCATCTTTGAGTTTGACATTTTTTCTTGTTGCTGTATTGCGTGAGCATCACTGTAAGTATCCATTTAATCTTTTCTAAGTTAGATATCAATTTATATTCTTTTTATGTCTTTTCCAAGTAGTTTAATCTCTGGGTTGTTCAACCTGTACGTAAGGAATACTCTGTGGTTCCACCCTATCTTACATCAGGAAAAAAAGATGAAAAAACTTGTTTTATGATGGATGCAACTACAGTACTGTTAGTGATTTATGTAGTGGTATATAATCAGTTCTTCCTTCTCCCTTCCAGGACTTTGTCATTGCTCTGTAACTAGCAGAGACCTTCACTAAACTGCAAACTAGATGGGTTTTTTTTGTCTTTCTGAGAAGTTAATTTGGAATATGGTGATGCATATGATAAATTCTAGTATGAGGTTTTTATGCTACTTAGTTTTCTGTTTTCAAGCACTGATCTGTTGAGTCTGCAGTCACTTCTGGTTTCCTGTGTTAAGAATTAGGTAAGAATGTTTAGGACTGGTCAATGCACTAGCAAAAGTATTTAGGTTTTTTAAGTGCTAGCTGCAAATTTTTTTTTTTTATTTTAATTGTAGTTGAAAAAAGTTAACCAAACTGTGGTTTAGAGGAAATCTTAAATGTCACTTATTCAATTTTCTGCCTATTGTTTTTGGTATACTTTGTGGTCAATAATCAAGTGCTAGTAGCATGCATGGGAACTCCAGTCCTACAAGCGTTATAACTTTTGTCAGTTATGTGTGTTTTTCTCTTAAAAAGTTATGAATGTATAGAGGAATAACCATTTTCAATAAGACGTGATAAGAAGTGGTTGTGCACTTTTTTCTTTTAAAACGGTTATGTAAGAAAAGCTGAAAACATCTGCAGAGAAGTCAGAATTACCACAAAAAGGGGAAATCTCTTTGCAATTTTGCAGAAGTTAATCACACTATCTTTTTATTGCCATATGAATGTCGTGTTCCTCTTCTGAATCCTCCTGGCTGGTATGCTGTGGAAAGCCTTACAGATACGTTTTGTGAAACATGGGATGAGTGCTTTTGTTCTGTTTCATCGCATTGCTGTTGTGCAATATGGATCTTGCTTCATCCACTTGAATGAATGTAGAGAAGACAATATGTACTGCTCTGACTTTCTCTCTCTGTAAAGTTACTTCTAACAGTAACAAAATCTTGAAATAAGTGTATTACGGGGAGTGATGATGAGGTGTTTTGCTATCAGAATTCAGTTAGGGATGTGCTTACTGGATCATGTGGATGTTGCTTGTCATTCTCCTTGAGATCTGGAATGAATAGCTCGTATTTGTGGCACAAGTACCTGAGTGCACACTGATGTCATGACAGCTTTATTCCGATGATGATAATCTCATTTGTGGTACTTCTGAGAAAGCTTTGTGTTTGTTTAGACTAGTAAAGCATCTTTAAGATTTTTGTTTGTGTTTTCATGTTAGACTGCTGTGATAAACTTACCTACATAGCATACAAACTTCAATATATTTATTCACTTATAAAGGTTGTTGGCGAATTAAATGAATTGTAGTTTTCATCCTGTAAGTACTGGAATTATAGAAAGAGTGGGGTATACTTTTATTCCAAGCAGACCATGGAGATCCCCAAAATTTTGCCATGTTGCTGTTGTCTCAATTGCACAAACTTCGAAGTTCTAGGGTAACATAAAGAAGTAATTGATGAGGACTCAGAAATAGCGTAACGGATTGTGACATGCAGCAGGAGGTTCTCTTACTTTATATCAAGCTATTTCATGTTATGACAATTTTGCTAAGTTTTAATTTCTGTGACGTTACCCTTCGGACTACACTGGATCTTTTGCCAGCTTCTGGTGCAACTGACTGCTAGGCATTCCTCCGAATAGCAACCTGTGGTTGTCATAATGAAAACTTGCCATGGGCCTTGCTCTGTTTCAAAGGCTAGGGTGTTTTTCCACTTGAAAAAGAAGAGAGAACACTGCTCTCAATGTTTTTTTGATATGGGACTTGTACACAATAAAACAGAAAAAAATCCCCATGATATTGATATCAATAATCAGTTATTAATTTTCCGTGTCTTGGCAACATGCATTCAAGTGTGTCCAAAGACAAAGTTCTATGACACAACGTGGGCTGCTCGGACATGCTCTGCCATTGAGTTCTTTGGGCTGGATCCTGATAAAAAGGTCATGTTTTAAGATTTGGATTCTTTTTCCACTCTCGAAAATTGGAATAATTTTGCTGGAATAAAGACACATTTCCAGAAGAAATACCTGTAATGGCAAGGTTTTTGTTAATAGGCCTTTTTTCGCCTCAGAATACACAGAGCTTTTGTGACCTTTTGTGAGTTCCACTCTTTCTGTGGAAGAGAGCTGTAAACATGAAAGTAGATTCATGAATGGAAGGGTAGATGGAAGGTAGTTTGTCCCTGACTGCTAGTTGCGGGATTTGCTTCTGAAAGAATAGGACTCTTGAGATAACTTAGAATAAAATGCATTTTCCTTGAAGTAAGGTCTTCTGTAGAATAAGTTTAATCTTTTTAGTAAGTTCATTCACCATGAAAGGAGATTAGTTCTAGTCTTTGTCCCTGAAGTTGTTACTTTTATTGCAGGTAATGCAAACGCTCATGATCGAATTTAACTTTTAAAAACTCAGAAATCTCCACTAGTAGTATAACTTAACTGAATCACATTTCAAAAAGATGACTATAGCAAGCATTTAGAAGACTGTACTGTACAAACTTTAATTACCAGTTGCTTCTAGCAGTCAGGATGTGTCGTTCCAAGTAGTAATTTTAATAACATTGGGAAAATATACTTCCACTTTACTGTTTTCGTTTTTATTTTAGGGAAGTGGGCTCAGGAGATAGAAATACTCATTCTACAAATAAATAAAAACTAGCAGAAATTGTTCAACTGTATATTTTTATTCCAGGTTGGTCCCAAAGGACAAGTTGTAGGAATTGATCATATCAAAGAACTAGTAGATGACTCAATAAATAATGTCAAAAAAGATGATCCCACATTGCTGTCATCAGGAAGAGTGAAACTGATTGGTGAGCATCAGACCGATACACTTATTAATTAAACTGATATTCTTTCTAGCAGCTGATTGAAAATGACTGGAAATGGATGTGATTAAAAATTCTAATTTAAGAAGTTAAACCAAAGAAAGAAGAGCCGAATGAAAATTTTAAAATCCAGGTCTTTGAAAAGCCTGTGAAAGGCCTGTGAAAAATATAATCTTCACACAGTTTTGAGAATGTGACTTCTGGTAATCTTAAAGAATATGTAATTGTTCTACTATAGAAGTTTAACAGGGAGATGTCTTCTGGTGAAAATACTGTATATGCTGAAGGTCTGTCATGTTAAATTTGCTATTCAAAATCAGGTTTGAATGCACAACTTTTCTTGAATGAATGTACTGTCATCTAAATTTTAGCATTTGGACAAAGCCATCATACTTCTGATACAGTGATTGAGAAAGCTGCACGCAAGGAGTGGAAAAAGTACTAGACTGGCAGTATGCATCACTGAAGTTTATTTCACTTGTTTTTAAAATTAACAGTATTTGTATGTTAGGAAAGCAATTAATTGACATGAAACTACTACTTTAATTCGGAGTTACTGTTTGAGGAAATAATGCTAACACTATACAAGGTCAGTGAATGGTTTTTTTGACCGGCGGTGAAATACCACTACTCTGATCGTTTTTTCACTTACCCGGTGAGGCGGGGGGGCGAGCCCCGAGGGGGGCTCTCGCTTCTGGCGCTAAGCGGCCAGCGCGTGCCGGCCGCGACCCGCTCCGGGGACAGCGGCAGGTGGGGAGAGAAAGGTGCTTTTTTTTTTTTTTTTTTTTTTTTCTTTTTGAAGATGTGAAGCTGACGGGAGAAAAGTATTCCCTTCATTATTGTGCTATTTGTGAAGTTTAAAAAGTTGACAGTTTGGATTATTTTGAGGCTTCTTATAAGAGCGCTTGGAAAAATGATGTTTGTGTGATGTTTGGCTCTTACCTTAATTACCATTTTGATTCTTGGTCTGCTTTTTTTTGTAAATGGGGGAGTTTTCTATATCTTTTTTTTTTCTAGATAAGCCAATCAACACATGTACTTGTACACATGTACAAAATGCAGTGTCCCTCACTGAGAACACTTATGCCTTAAATTTGCTTGGAAAAGAAGTTAGACTGTGGGGGCTGGAGAAGGGGAATGGAGGTATAATTTGCGTTGTTGCTGTACAAGAGCAAATTTGGACTTATGCTTCTGGTTATACCTGAAAAAAACTGATGCTATTGGGAGTCTAGAATTCTAAGTAAACATCTATATTATGTTTGACTGTGTAGCAGGATGACCAAGACTGCAGAGTAGTTTTGTTGTGAGGCATGTTTAAAAAATTATAGCTGGACAACTAGCACTTCAGTGAATTAGCTGGAAAAGAGCAGTGTTTCAACTGTGCTGGATTCCTGAGAGCTCTTTGTGGAGCTAGAATCCAGACAGCTGTGTTTTAAAAACAAAATAAAACAACCCCCAAACACGCCTCTCCCCAACATACAAACAAAAAAACCCTGAAAACCCAGGGCTGACTGGTGATGAGAACTGTATGAATTAAGACTAGGCAAGTCAGTTGCTGACTTTTCACAAGTATGCTTCAGACGTTCTCTGTCACTTTGTCACACCTCGGATGTGCCAAACTATATGCATTTCAGAAGCATCAACATTATTTTAGGCTGTCTCAGGAGGGGGCCTTTGAGGTCAATCTGCTTCCACTTACCTCACTTTGGCTCACATGAGAGTACTCCTGGAGAGCACAAACTTTCATTCCTTTTGCATGAAACTAGACTGGATTATGTGTTCTAAGAAGCAACCAAATATGTTTGATAAGTTAATTGATATTAAGCCAATAAGACTAGAACTAAACCAGAGCCATCATTCTGAAATGCATGTGTTGCATGGACAGCAGGTTCTCAGCAAAAACTGTTTTGCTGTACAGATCTGCTTCTATTATACTGCACTGTTTGCTGATGCAGACATAGCCAGAGGGGATGAGGGTATTCTAACCAGAGTGAAGTAGTTTTCTTCTGTTTCTGTGCCCATGCAACCACTCTGTGTGAAACAGGTTTGCACAGAGACACTGAAGGCTTCAGTAGCATGATCAGTAGATCAGGTTTAGGTTCAAAAGCAAGCTACAAAACCCTTTTATGTCAGAAAGTCCTGATGCTACTTCCCCCCCTCATCACCACCTGCTACCCACCACTGTGATTACTTCATTAACAGGTTGCATGTAACTGGAGATCTGAGTAGGATGTGTGGTGTTATTCAGGATGTGAGCACAAGCTCAAAATTCGGGTTGCTGTTTCCCCTTGGATGTTGAATAATATAATAATTTGTATCACATTGGATGTATGAATGCTGAATTAACTTTTTAAAAATCTTCTGGATATCTGAAAGTGTGTTCCCATTGCAGTGGATGTATACCTGACTGCGGTAGCCAGGAGAATTTTTGTGGATATTAAAAGGGAAGAGCCATGCTGTGCTTGATGGAGCATGATTTTTTTTCTCTTTTTTTTTGTTTTTTTTTTCGGTGGGTGTGTGCTGATTATGAAGATGGTAGCTTTGGTTTTGACTATCGGTTCTAAGAACAAAAGGTTTGGATGTTTTGGGTCCTTTCTACCACTGTTAGTGAAGTGATAAAATGTGCAGAAGTCGCATTCAAACTTCAGCTCTGGACAGCACACAAGGTTCATTTAAGTCTCGGAATACATGCGTTTTTCAGAAGACAAAGCAGTTTTTCACAGCTGTTTCTTCAGCTTAGCAATCTTTTCTCAATCTTTTCTTCTAGCAGCAGTACTGGAGATCACTGCTTGTAATGCCTACTGCTGCATCTTCTGGGGGGCTGAGGTGTTCAAAGCAGTATCTGTATGTTTGAGCTAAAGAACTCTTTTTCCATTGCCTTCTCTGATGGAACAGCGGCTTATACAGTAACACATCACCACTTCCTCCTTAGAGGAGGTGTACAGTGGTACTAAGATATATAAATTATATACTTGACTGCCTTGAGGTGATTGTTCCAATAGAACCCACTTCGGCAGAGTCAGAGAGATTAAGCCCTGGAAATACTGGAACTTTCATCTTCATTACTGGCAATAGTCATAAAAGCTGATTTAGTGGAATTGGTGATCGATAGGCATGGCTTCTGTTGAAACTCTGGTAGTTCTTGTTTGGTAGCTTCTGCCTGTGGCCCTTGGTTAGAGCTTGTCCTGGTCAGAACTGATGATATGAGGAAATAAGTTACTGAGCTTTAAGGAGTACTGAGGAAATATGATCTCTTCTTACGGTCCTTAAGCTTTAGGTGTAGAAGGTCCTTTCAAGTTCTTGTTTCAGGACCTAATATGAAAGATGACAAACTCCCCAATTTTAATAGTTTCAAGGAACTGTCCAGACTTCCTGTATTCTCTTGGATACATATGGGTGTCGTTACTGTCCAGGTGGCCCTCCCTATCACTGAGATTAAAATGAAACCTGCTTTGGCCACCAGGTATTTTTCCTGCTTTGTGGATTGTTGGAAGGCAAAAAGTTGAAAAATTTTCAGCCTCTGGCAGGGACTTAGAACTTTGTTGGAGTCATCCAGCCTTTTAATTAACCTGTGATAATAATTATTGCACAGAAGTCAAAGCTCAGACTGAAGACAGGAAACCCCAAACAACTACTTGTGCTGAGCAGAGGACTGTGTTCATTAGCCTCCCTGCTTTTTCGTCATCACTGATTACTGGGACTTCTGTATTCATTGAGTATGAATTTATGGATGGTTTAGCCTCATTTACTACTATTGTTCCTAAATAACTCTGGAGGGAGCTTGCCTAACTTGCTCTGAATTTCCTGTTGGTTTCCTGTAAATACTGTGGATTCCACATTGACATAATCTTCTTTCAAAACTTAACTCAGGGTCTAGTTTATTTTGCTACATTTCAGTGGCTTAAACCCAATCTGTTCCCCTTTCATCCTGTATTACTGGGACAGTATGAGACATCTGTGATAGGGTACTTCTCCGTGGGTTCTCCACCAAAGCTGAAGCTGCATTGGTAGCCCTCTGAGTAGCTTAATTACTCCTAACGTTTTCCAAGAACCCACCTGGAGCTTTAGCCACAGGTCGGACCTGGCTATCCGTGTTAGTCCAGCAATTGTCTGTGGGTAGGGTAGTGAGACCAACCTGCTGGCAAAGGGGGGTGCACAGGGATGACTGGTGCTGCATTAATGTATGAATGTAGGTGTGAACTTTCATTCCAACTGGTAGTGCAGTTATAGGTGTATAGTCCATGTGAATACTTGCTTTGTCTTTTTCTCATCTTTGGGGTCTTCTGAGATGTCCTGAGATTTAATGCTTTAGACTTACAATTTGAATTATATCTAGGAATGGTATGTGTGAAGGCAAGGCAAAGGAAAGCATGTGTTCTAAGAGGGTGAATGAGGGGAAAAGTCACCTGCACTGAAGTGGTAGGGCACAGAAGTGCTGAAGTGTCTTCTCTGGGTGGACCATGTGTCTCCAAGAACTTCCATTATAAATCCATGCTTTCTAATTTCAGGTCCTTCAGTAGTATTTCAGTCTTTTAGAAGTGTGTATATGTACGTGTGAGGGTGTTGCCTCTATTTTACAGTTGTGTTAATATTTGTAAACTGACTTCATGCTGTTACTGCTCAGCAGAATTTTAGTGGAAATGTGAGGACAGCCTTTTATCTACCTATAGATATGTCATATCAGCTGTTTTTTCCACTCATTTTGAAAACATTTTTTTAAAAAAGGTGTTTTTTTGCAGTGGGAGATGGAAGAATGGGATATGCAGAAGAAGCTCCCTATGATGCAATTCATGTAGGAGCTGCAGCACCAGTTGTGCCCCAAGCAGTAAGCCTTTATGTTTTATGTGTGTAATTTCAGTAATCTCTTGTCTGTAAAGAAGGTTTTACATACATATAAGTGTAAAATACTTGGTAGACTTGCACTGCTGGGAGTATCAATGGGTGGTATTACTGTATGGTGTGGGGTTTTTTGTTTCTGTTGTAATTTGGCTTCCTGTTGGTTTGCAAAAGTTGTGTGTTCTAATAACTCTCCTTTAAATAAACTTATTTTTTAAATTACTTGTGCACAACTCTATTACAACACTGAACTGGAGCATTTAATAAATGAATTTGGTTTTAACCGCCATTGAATTATAAAATTTAAGCATTTTTTCCCCGGTTCCAAGGCATTGAGCCTGTTGGAAAAGTGGTGTGCTCAGCTGGAAATGCAGGCAATGCCTGCCATGTGTTCATAGCTTTCAGAGTGGATACAGGGCAGTTCTTACTAGAGAAGCTGAAGAGTAACTAGGGACTTTAGAGTGTGCATACATGAAGTCCGTTCTTGCAGATAAGATTTTTTTTTTTCCCCTTCTTCCTTTCGTCAGGTGAATGGGAATATATAGCATGATTTTGATCTGCTAGATACCAGTTAATTTTTTTAAATCTGAATTTTAATGACGGATAGTGAAGGACTGGAGGTTTGAGGTGCTATAGGCAGGTTAGACATTTCCAGACATTGTCTGTTGTTTTTATTTTTTTGTTTGGGGTGTGTGGGTGAGAGGGTGTTCCTAGCAAAATGTTGACAGGTGCCAATTAAAAAGGTAATTTAAAGCTTATTAGGGAATGAAACAATTCTTAATTATAACTTTTGTTAGTAATGGGGATAAAGATTTTTTTTTCATGGCATCTGGGAAGTGCTGCATTTTCCTTGAGACTGTGATTAGGTGCTTCCTTTAATTATGAAAGCAAAAAGAAGTCAAGCATTTCTCACACACTCTATTACTTGTCACTTATCTTACCCATATTCATGTATATTAGAATAATTTCATAAAATGCTGTTCCATTCATAGAATGAAAGAGGAGCTGTTGAGTAGTGAGTATATTGTAGACAACTTAAAATTATTCCAGGAAGATAAATTAAGAAAAAAAAAAAAAAGTCACAAATCTCGAATCTTATCCTGAGGGCTTAAGGCGAGATCGGTTACCCCCAAAATGTTAGGTAATGGGTCTGTACTGATGCACAATAAGCATCAAACTTTTTAAACTGGCAGTTTAAAAAGATTGAATCTACTGTAAAAATAATTTGTGATTTAGATATTTTTTTCCCCTCTTATGTAGAAACTAAAACTGCAGCTAACCCAGTTAATCTAATTACTATTTTACCTTATTTTGGAATTGTATGATTTTGAATGTTTCTGTAATACCAGTTGTACCATGTTGTTGTCATACTCTCATGTTCAGTGCACTTTTTATTTTTCCTAATTGAGGTAGTTATCTACTCCATAATAGTAGAAAGATAAATTGTAGCAAAACTGTTAATCAAATGTAACAAACTTTGGATCCAGCTTCTCTGAAGTGGCTGGTTACATTCTAATTTTTGTGTTGTGTTCTAGCTTATAGATCAGTTAAAACCTGGCGGAAGATTGATATTACCAGTTGGTCCTGCAGGGGGAAACCAGATGCTCGAACAGTATGACAAACTAGAAGATGGCAGTGTCAAAATGAAGCCTCTGATGGGAGTGATATATGTGCCTTTAACAGATAAAGAGAAGCAGTGGTCCAGGTGGAAGTGATTTTCTGTTCCACTTACTTCTTCCACACACACACAAGGTGAAAGGGTGTGAATTTTAAGCAGATAGACTGCAAGGCCTGCCTTTGCTGTTGTCATTGCTTTCTGCTCCTCCATACTGTGAAAAGTGACGCAGTCTGCATTACTACATCACCAAAAGGAGGTTATGCTAAGTTTGAGTTAATTTAAAAGCAGAAGAAAAATATTGCATGGGTTGCACTTTGTCTTTTGGACTTGTTTTCTTTAGTCTTTGTGTTGAAATTTCTTATTTGTTGTTTTGAACACAGTATTTTCTAAATTTCAGCTTCTCTTCTGATGAACTTTTTATAAAGTTTATTGCCCAGTAATTAGGGTAAAGTGTAAAATACTGCTTAAGAATAAATTTGTTTTGTCCTGTAAGTTAGTGGTAATCGGGTGTTTGTTTTTTATTTTTCTGAAATGTTACAAAAGAAGAAAAATCTTTATAAAGCCCTTTGTGGGAAATACAGATAATCTTGCGAGCACTTTTCCCTCAGCCTTCAAGTAGCAGAGAGTGGAGAAGGTAATCCCTTCTTCCCTAAAGTATAAATGTAGTTGCGTAGTGTTCAGAAAGTTTTCTCAGACATGTTATTAAAAGTCTGTCACCTGTCTCTGATGGGGACATACTTGTGTTCGCCCACACAGCAAACTCTAAAGGCCTTTCTAGAGGTAGTAAACCTTCCAATTTCCTGAATTGAATGGTCAGTAACATAGACATAACACAACTGTCAGCTTAAACCGTACTGAACATTAGTATGTGAATGAACAAAGCAGCAGTCCTGTTTTGCGTCCTGGCAGAAAATGCTTGTGAATGTATTATCTGCTTTAATGAAGTGCACAAGTGTGTATTGAGTTCTGACAACAAATTTTGAGCTTAACTCCTAAGTTTATATTTTTGGGTTTTTCCCCTGATATTCTGGAGTATAGCTTGTGATTTGGATACATGAACACTTAGAGTTTAAGCTATCAAAATGTCCATAAAAAGTACAAATAAAGCAGTTTGCATTACTGGTGCTTACTGAAACCTCATTTCAGTGTTTCTTGGATTATTGTACAGCCACCATGTATGAATTACTCTTAGAAGAACTTTAATGAGTTACTGCTTAATTAAAAGCTTGTGAAGCATGCTTGTTATTCAGATGTCTTGTATTTGTTATGCAAATTAATACTCTGTCCTGGAATATTGCCAATATTCTCTCAGTGTGTTACTCAGGGGTTTCCTGCCTCTTGTAAGGCTTTGGAAGTCTTGCTTTGTGGTCCATTTCCTCCTCTGGCAGATGTGGTAGACTTTAATAAAGTATGGAGTCCATGCTCTTCTTACTCTAGAAAAGAAACATTCTTCTTAAGCCTTCCTCCTTTGAGAGATTTCATAGATTTTTCTACATTTCCACCTCATCAGATTATAGTAACAATTGTATTTTTTTCATAGCAGCAGTGTGCATTCTTATAAATAGCGTTTATTGAAGGGTTTCTGGAATGACAGTGATTATCCTTTACTGCTAGTGAAGGTGCTGTAGTGTATTACGGACTAGAATTCTAAGGTCATCTCTTCTGTGCGGTTTTGTACTGTTTTCTCTGCTGCCTCATGAAGGAGTAATAGATTGTCTTTGGGCCTTCTTAGGTCATGAGTATTGTGGGGGTCTTTTCCTCAGATTTTCTTACCGGTTTCTGTTCTTTTATGAAATAGATCTTGATTTTTTTTTTTTCATATGTTAAGAATATACACTGGTGTTGTCAGAAAAGGCAAGTGCTTAGCTTGAAGGGTTACCTTGATCACTACAGTGGCATAGAGGCTGTTTCTTGCTACGTACATTTAAATTTGATTCAGACTTAGAAATCTCTGTTAAAGGAAATCTCAGAAGTCCACTACTCATAATGTTTATTTTTTCTCTAATTGTCCTTTTTGTGATCCGAAGAAAATTCCCATTCCCTTCTGAAGGATAACTGCCAGTGCACTGCGGACCTTACAGGAGGTCACGTCTGTCTTTTTTGTTGTTTTTCCTTATTGGTGAGTCCAAGCTGCTGGTAAGGAAACTCCTAATTATAAATCAGCATTTATTAGCTATGCTAGCATCAAAGATGAAAGATATTTTTTTTCTGTACTTCCTAAATTCCAATTTATCTTTCCTAAATTTTGAAGACCTGTGAGCAGAGATCAGTCAGACTCCTCAGAGTGTCTTTACGTCTTTCTGTAATAAGAAGCCGTAGTGTATGAGAGACTCCAGTTGTTGTAAATCTAAAACTCATTGTACAATCATCTTCAGAGTACCTCAAGAATCCTGTCTATTTAGCTTGTCATCGTCTTAGTTTGTTATGCAGTTTCATTCCTAATGCAGGTAGCGGATTCATCACATTAAGAATTGGTGTCCCTGCACAAAATACAGTGGATAGTCCAGCAGCATTTTTCTAGGCTAGCAGACCTTCCAGCTGGCAAGAAAGAAGCCACTTGAAATGTTGCTTAGCCATTCACATCTTGGAGAAGTTAGTACAGTTCCTTACAAGGGCTGCAAGGTGCTCTACACAGAGCAGCACAACAGCAACTCAATCTGCAAGTGGTGTTTGAAGTCAAACCTACCTTCAGACGCTCTGCATCATTCTTCATGACATAAGGCTGGAACTTCTAGCAAAATCTGGACTAGCTGGAAGCAAAAGACTCCTTGGATTTTGATAAATTGGTGTTGTGGTGCTAAATAAAGAATCTTATTTTGTGAATATTGTTGGATTTCTTTAAATTTAATCCATAATTTTCTAGTTTTGGTTCAGCCACAGTAGTATTTTTAAGCTCCAAACACTAGTTGCAATCTTCTCAAATGTGACTCGGTGAGACATTTGGAAGAAAACTATACACAGGAACCCTATCTTTGGTACAAAATAAAATGCATCACTGTACCAGAGATGCAGCAATAGGTGCCCACTTATGTGATTATGCTGGTAAAGATGTTTTGTCCTTTCATATAAAATTTCCCAATTATTAATTGTTTTTTTTATTACTGGTAGGTGGGGAGGAGAGGAGCCCTCTTATGCTGCACAGTTAAGAACACAGCTTATTGGCAGTTCTTGCGTAAATTAAGATCTCTCTGATTTTAAATTCTCTGAGAGATCACTTACTACTTCTTTGGAGACAATTCAAAGAGAGTAGCAATGTAAGGAATGCTTAGCAGTGAGCCTCTGCTGCAATAATGGATTTTATTTCTAAACAAGCAGCTGTTTTTAAAAGTTAACAAGTTTTTTTAACTTAAAACATTGCATTAGTAGAAATTATTTATAAATGTCATGCTAAATTCATATTTGCTGATTAAATACAAAATTATAATGACAGTATATCCTTTCTGAGTAAAAAATGCAGTGACTAGACTGGGGCTGTTACTGTCCCACTTATCTGTACATACAATGTGATTAAACACCCTTTTGGAAAGTGTATCTATTAGGAAATATTTTAATATGTGTCTGCTTAGAAACTCTTATTCAGTGTTTCAAATGCCCCCGATGAACTAGTTGTCTAATTTCAATTGAAATTAGCAGGAATTGTTTGCCCAGAATTTCTTCAGCTATGCAGACTAAAGATTATGGTCGAAGTGTTTATTTTACTTTGGCAAAAATAAGCAAAGTATCTATGCATAAAATATTTTAGGTTAAACTTAAAATTTATGTATTATGCAAAAATGCATGTGATGTAACTGAGATAATAAGTTGCAGAGAAAATTGCTTTTCTTTGGCATTTCAATCTATCTCTCAATTTGATGATTGAATATAGCAAATAAATACTTTGTAACACCACATTTCCAGATTAAAATGTTACAAGGCCAAATATTGTGTCTAGTTACCTTTAAAAATTACAAAGGGAGAAATAATTGGCTGCTGAAACACTGAGTAGATACTGAAATTCAGTGTAGCCTAATATGAATTAGAAATACAGTATCAGTAATGACAGCGTATTTTTCATAGATGAATGATGTATCAAAAAGAGAAAGTCATATGCTGCCTAATGACAAGAAAATTGAAGTGGATCAAAAAGAGTGAGTTACAGATTTCAGATAAGTTTATAAATGCTTGTTCAAATATTTAATTTGAATGCCTTCTACCAAAGAGGTGGAGACAGATCGCAAAGCTTCATGACTTACCTGTATCTCAAACTTCTGTTATTTCTTACTGTTGATAAGATTTGTGATATCCCCACCCCACCCCAATAAGCTCTCGCATTTACCTGAAACGTTACCTATTAGATTTTTCTGAGAATGTTTCTTAGTTTGTTGTTAGATACTTCCACTGGGAAATGTGGAACATTCCTGTGTATGTTTTTCCTACTAGTAAGCCAAAAGTTTTCAAACTTTGTTAAATTTATTGTTAGAATAGTAATTTTGAGGTAATGACTTCTGAAATTTGCTTTAACTTGAGCTTATAAAGTTGCTTCAGTGCCTCAGTTGACAATATGAGACGACTTTTTCCCTTGTTAGAATTCCAAGGGCCTGAGAAGGACTATTGTGATGACTTAAAACCTAAATATAGGTATTGCTTATTTTGCAGGAGATAGTAAGCGGATTGGAAGGAGTGCATATATGAAGGTGGAGGGAAATTGATATGAGTTGTGTAAGAATCATAGCAAATAGTCATGGCCAGAAAGGGGAGAAAAATACAAAATAATTGGTAGATGTTTCCTTTGGCTCTAGAGGACAACAGGGTATTTTTAACAAGGAAACAGCAGTTGTCTTTTGAGCCTCCTGATAAGTTTTGTTGCAGGATAGGTCTTTTACTGCTGGGAGGGTAAGCAAGTATCCTGTTTCTTCCCAGTAGTTGGAAGCCTGGTAGATTTCATAGCTTGGCAGCTTCTGATCTGTACAACTGAAGTTCAGGTCAACTGATGCTCTTCTGCAATGTGTATTTAAGTCTCCAAGCTGTTCACATGAGGTGGAAAGCTGAGAAATGTTACCTACCTGATGATCTAAGACTTATCTGTAGCTTTCTAATATGTTTAATCCAATAGTGCACATATTAGCTCAGCTTCTCATAACAGTAGAAAATAAATGCTGCATAATTTTAACACGTACGTCATGGATTGCTTTGGGCTGGGATGCTGGTTAGGTTAATGAGTAGTGAAGAGCAAGCGAAAAATCTCTTCAGGGAAGCTGATCCCTAGGAACGTTATTATTGGGTCATGAATAGCTTAAAGCAATGCAAAATACCAACAATTAAAACATTGCCATGTTAGTATCACTTACTTGAATTCGAAGTGCAAATACCATTTTGTAAAATGAAGGAAAAAACCCCACACTTTAGTACGTTAAGCAACACTGTGCAAAAACTCTGCCAATGTCTGTGGCTGAGTAAAATTATCATGTTCAATAGTTTCAGAGTAAATAGGGAAATTTTCTTAGGCTTATTTCTTGAGGATCTAGTTTGGGTTTAAAAGATTAAGAATTGTTTGTCACAGTAAAAGGCCAGGCTTTTACAAAGCTATGAGAGTATATGGTAGGAATCAGGGTGAAAATCACATTAGCAGTTCGACATACAAGACTAAACCAACAATAGCAGTAGTCATTACTTATATATACTTTTTGAAGTTATAAATGTTAAGTGATGATGCATCTCCTGGAAGCATTAAGGTTGAATGAAGTACTTGTCCTATATTCACTGGCACTGTGTTTTAAACTGAGTATCAGATGTTTATTTTTATCTGTTTAAAGTAAGCAAGTGCCCATTCTGTGAAATAGGCAAATATGGAAAACTTCCAAACCTTTGGCTAGAAACAGATTTTTCTTTACCTCTGCCAAGATGTGTTCTACTTTTTTCAGCTTTCTGTAATTACTGCAACATTCTGAGGCTGTATGATGAGTACCTCACTATTGAAAGGCAGTGCAAAGTGCAAAGAATGCAAATATTTATCACTAATAAATCACAAGGTTTGCATCCCAGCTGCATTAGATAGAAAACTAGTCATTTAAGCACTAGTTGCAACAGCCGTTTCGGTTGCTTTTAAAATGTGTTGCATGCTGTCATTCCATGCTATGTGATTCCTGAAGGACAATGCCTTTGTAACTTTAAAGCTTTTGCTTGTATGCACGTAGCACTATATTTTTGTGGGTTAGTTTGCATGATAGCTGGAAATACTATTGTGTATTGAGCCAGCAACCACATTAGTGAAGTTTTTCTTAATTCAGACAGTGTTTGCTTTGGCTAATGAGGGTTATGCCCCTACTAAAACAAAAATTGCAGCAAACTCATTGCGAGTTTATGGATTTTTTGTGCCTTGGGGGGCGGGCGGGGAGAAGCAAACACTTCTGTTTGAATTTTCCAATATTCATATTGGCACAGTGCGCAGCTTTCAGATTTGGTGGACATTAAAGTTAATGCTTTAGAAATATTTAAATGAATCACTAATATATGATACTTTCACTTTTGGAATATGGGTTCTATGGGTTTCCTGTTTCAATGTGTTTTAAATGTCCTGCAGGAACAAAAGCCTGCATTTTCTAGATTCCTCATAGTGATTTAGAGAGGCTTCTTGATGCATCATTTTTCCAACCTGAATCTCCTTTTAACATGCCCACACACCCCACCCTGCTCCCACCCCTGCCTTAACTTAGTCCTGATTTAGTGTAGTTTCTTCGGGAGCTAATTGAACTCCTCTGTGAAATAAAATAGGTGGCACAAACTGCATGATGTTGCTATGAGACTGTGCTCCTAGCTTTCTTGAGAAACTGCAGCTGAAGCTAAACTTGCATTTTTGGCAGCTACAGAGAATGTTTTTTGCCAATACTCTGTCTAGTAATGTTGGCTCAGTTTCTTGCCAGCATGTAGCCAACAGAATTTGGATGACAGGTAGCTGTGTAACTATGTGTGTGGTGTGGGGAATGCTCACTAAAGCAAATGATCCATTAAATGTAAAACAGAGGGACCCATATTTCACAATACATCATATAATAGTATGAGATGATACAGGATTGCTGTTGCCTTTCCTTTGCTGTTTTTTTTTTTTGCCTTAAATGCTTGAAGAGACTTCTGAGGTTTTGCTGATGTGCTTGAGCACTTAAATGTAGTCTGATTCAGTATCAAAACTTTTCAAGTATGATTTCCAAGGGGAGGAGAAACATAACTGCATATGTTTTCTTTCTACAGGGATGAATTGTAAAAGCTACATCATCTTGACCCAAACATAGTGTTACAGTGGACTGCTCATCTCCAGTTCTAAAAGCTTTTTGAAAACCAACAGCATTGCAGCTTGTTTTGGACTTCATTATACTGTTGTTATCAGCATGGAAAAGCGTGGTGTTTATTTCTTTTTTTTTAGATGCTAAGGCAAATCTGATAAAGAAATGGTGGAAAGTTTTATGTGGGCACTGTTTATTTAACATGCCTTTATTTTACTTTCATCTGTTCCAAGTGGATTTCTGCAAAACTGCAGATAAAGACCTATAGCTTGTGAACTCTAATTTTGATGGGGGTACTTGAACACTCACTTCTCTTGGCTCCTGTGTCCCTTGGTAAAACTGCTTCTGTGCACCTTACAACACTATGTAGGTAACACCAGGTTTTCTGTGTTCCGATGTCTGCTAGATGCTACTAAAAGGAGATGAACTTCCTTTCTAAGCTTTTGACATGGTGTCATAGACTAGCATGTAGTAGATACAATCAGCTGCTTTATTACCTTAAAACCAGGCATTTGTATATACTAAACTTCAAGACATAAGAGGTGGGTGGCTGCTCTTGTCAAACGTTGCTGTTCAAGTTGGATATAACAGACATGGGTTTTCCTTTCCTTCTAAAATTAATTAATGGAATCTTGAAATTCTGTTTTGGTTTGTAGCTCACTGCTGATGTGATGCACATGGATTTAACTCCGGAAATATGGTGTAAGCTATGTCCCAATCACTGAACAGTTTATGCAACACTGCTTTGCCAAATAAAGTTAAAAGCAAAAGGCTGGTTGTGTGCTTGTGTGGAAGATTAGGACCAGTATGTAGTAGACTACTGAGATATGGATTGTTAGATTCTTTATTTAAAAAAAATAAAATCCAGTTTGGTTCTGAAAGAAAGCTGCTTTTGGCAAAGCCATTTGCTGTATTAATGTTCTCATTTTGCTGACTGTGGGCACCCAGGAAAAATTCTGGCTTTTTAGAAAGTGGATTCTTAATTGCTACACAGGGAAGACATGTCACATGCAGAAGGAATAACGAATCCCGGACTCCTAAGTACAGGTAGAGATGCAGTTGTTCAATTTTCTTATGAAAGAGTAGTTGGAATGCTATAAACCTTTTTTCTGCCCCAAGTTTTCTGTTTTGGTACTGTAAAATGTCAACAGCAAATTGCAAAGCAGTACAGTAAGGTGAGCTGCTTTGGGAAAGGGGGGGAAGTATGTCTTGAGGCATGTTGCTCAGATTTGAGCAACTAGGAGTTAAAGTAAACAGCATGTAATCATTACTTTTTTTAATATAGTAAAAAGAACTATAGAATAAAATAACTTACATAAAACAACCCATAGTGATCGCTGCAAAAATACATTTGACTCTTTGTGGTGGAACAGCGGTAATTTTGTGATACGATTAATCCCTGAAAACATAAAGGTTAAAATTCAAAGGTCTCTGACTATGAGAAAGGAACATTTTGAATATACCTCCTTTTGAAGGTCAGCCTCATTCTTTTCCTGAGTAACAAATATGTATCAATTTATTTAGATGTTTGGAAGTTAATGTACCACTTCCTGATCTGACCGCAGCCTGGGAGCACATACACAAAGATTAATCTTATAAAGGAATTAATATAGCGTGTATTCTAGAAAATGCAATTCAGAAAAACCTATTTGTGTCTGACAAATTTGTACTAACCCACAATCAGCTGTGAATCTAGTTCTTGGTGTTGAAGTGAAATATCTTAAATGATGCATGCTAATGTTCAACCTTTTGGTCACTGTATCATTCAAATTGAGTTCATCTTTATTTACATCTTCTCACTAATTTAATCAGTTAAATGAAAGATATGAGCTCAGCTGTATCCAAATTCTTGTCTCTGGACACAGTGTAATAAGCTAGCCTAACTTGGAAGAGGTGATAAAGCTGAGACCTGGCGACAACCTTTCTGGGGAGAACCACTTCGGGAGGTGTAAGACTTCAGGGACCAAGGCTGTTGGGATTAGTGCACCCATGGCGCTGAAGGGGTTGGCGATGGTCAAGGTACTCGGACAGAAGGGAGTACCCAGGAGTAGCATTTAGGAACTGGAAAATGCAAGCCCCTCCGTGATGGAGCAGTGGTTCTGAAGTAAAAACTTCTTGGAGAAGAGAACAAGTTGAAATGCAGAAGATTTGAAGAGCTTGAATAAATGCTGTGTGAACTGTCTGAATTGCTATTTTGCCAAATAAAACAAATTGAGAGGAAGCTGTACCTAGGTGTCTGTCTGGTTTTGTGGGGTTTTGGTGGTTGGTCGTTTTTGTTTGTTTGTTTTTTTTAATCTTCACAGGACTTCACATGTCCAAAAAGAAAGCAAGCATGTAATGTCTAAAAGCACTGGTATACTAAATGACCAGAACTATGTGTCTGTTTTCAGTTAAAGTATTGCATCATACTGCAGCAGTTACCAAGCCTGGTAATGCCATGTGGAATACGAGTGGAGGTTCACCTGGCTGTCTGGAATGTCTTTCAGGTCACATCTGTGTGTTTTGGGGAGCAGGCTGCGGGTGCCCTGTGTGAATTCTGCCTGCTGTCTGCACCTGAATCCGGCCAGCTCGGAGTGTATGATCTGCTGCTTGCAAGGACTGAAGTTTGCCTTCTTGTGAGAGGTGCAGTGATGCTACGCTGGATTGTTAGGATCGCCTCTAAGACAGAACGACTTGGGAGAACAGATTGGCTGAACCAGCAGCAGTCACTTGTCTGGCTGTTTCCAGGCATCAGGCACCAGAAGACCTCCAGAGTTTGGGCAGAGGAGCCAAGGGCCCGTACCTGTATCTCAAACTCACCCGAAGCTCCACAGAGAAGAGCAGTTTGGTGTGCTGTACGGGTGCTTTCTGTTTACACAGCAGGAATCGCCTCTTTATTTACTACTTCCATTCAAACTAGCCAGCTCGCTCGAGAGCAGAGACACCATTACATGACTTTTTTTTTTTTTTGGAGGGGAACGCGCGCAGGGGGTGTGCGCCAGCACTGCTGATTGAGGCCGCCTGGATCATTCCTGAAATGTTTTGTACTCAGCAAATTTGAAGCGGGGAATAACACCCGGGGCAGGGGGGCTCTACGTGGTGGGCTCTGGAGCATCTGGCTGGCAGCAGTTCTTTCTGCGTGTGCAGTGCTTGTGTGACAGGTGACGAGCTGCAGGGTTTTTGAGCATGGAGGGACTGTGGTGGAATTAACCATCGACACAAAGAGGGAAACTAAAATACTCAGAGGAAAACTCTGAACTAATACTGCCATTTGTGCCAGAAAGAAGGGTGTTAACCCGTTCTTCCAACAGCAGTGTTTTCTTCCTTTGCTCGTTAATGTGCCCTAGGATGTGCTGCATTTGGTTGAAATGCAGTTCACAGAAAGAGGATACGATTGCAATTCCTTCTTGATTTTGACATGATGCAAAGGATAAGTAATGCAAACCAGGCTTGTAATTTGTATCTCTGGTTCCATTTAGCTGATTTTGAGCATTTTATGATGCAGTTAGAAAGATCCAGTAACACTCACTACCTTTATGGAACCCTTGTTCTTTGTCCCAAATGACGTGGAAGAGGCATTCTGCTGAAGTGAATGAGCGGTGGTCCTGGCTCAGCAAAAAGGCATGAAGAGGGTCCTGCAAGCACAGTGTGCAGAACAACCACCACCAAACAGCACAGAGGGGAAGTGCTGCCCTAAAGGCTGCATGTGTGCAGGGGGTGCGAGAGATGATGGTGTCTGAAACTGGTCTTTTTGCATCTCAGGACATCCGGACTTTACACGTGAGGAAGTGTAAATTAGAGGTTAAATACTGTGGTATACCGTGGACAGGTTCAAGCATGGGGTTTAAGTTGGTTTTGTGGGCTCATAGTTTGCCTTTGTTGGATCTCTTTGAGTTTTTGTCCATCTGCTTATAACTGGAAGGCTGAAGGCCAGTTGTGGGCAGTGCACAGACGCTCTTTGGGTGTCACAAACCCCTTTCCCTTACTGTAACCGATAGGCACTTGTGTGCTCAGAGCACCCGGCGCCAAGGTTTGGGTTTCTGTGCCTCAGCCAGGTCTGGGGTAATCGGCTTGGACTGGAAGCTGGCTTTATGCAGGCAGAGATGCTGTAAAATTTCCTATACGTGTCCTGTTTACCTGCCCCGTTTCATCCTTGACATACGGGGCTGCTTTCCGTTCCAGGGGGGAGTTTCACAGGCAGCACAAATGCATACTGCAGCTGATGCGTCCGGGGTTTTCCCATGAAAGGCGATTACTGTTCTCTTGTCTCTTGGCAGGGTGTTAATGAGATGCTCAGCAGAATGTACTCAGGAACTAACATCATGTTTCTTTAAATGATGAACTGAACGGACATCGTTATTGCTGAAATACGTATGGAGGAGTTCCAGCTGCCCATTGAAAATTGCCTGAAAGCTTCAGGAAGGAGAAATGGAAAGAATTCTCTTTGTGTCTCATCACATGAAACTTGAAAACTGGAAAAACTTAATCCTGTGCCTTTTTAACAAAACTCTGGTTTAGCAGCAACAGATTATTTTCGTAAAGATTGTTGATAGAGTTTCTCTGAGATCTCACTTCGATCTTTTTATGATTTTTTTTTTTTTTTTTTGTAGTCCAGCCATTTGCATCATATCCTTCTGAGGAACTGACCTGATAGATATACCCTTGAAAACGTTCCCCAATGCTACTGAGGAGCTGAAGTCCTTTTTCCAGCCATGTTTAGGCATATGTTCGCATCTTACATGTATTCGTTATGAACAGATTAAGTATCTTGTTTACCATGTTCTACCAAATACTTTTTTTTTTTTTTTTTGCTATAATGGAGAAGGGTCATCTGTGGTTAATTGGTAACTATTATTTCAGGTGTCTTATGGACTAGGAGAGCGCTCTCAAGGGCCTTTGGTTAGGGAAATGGGTGATTCAGAGCATCTGCCTAGGCTAATGCTCTGATCAGAGGTCTAGAGAAGCTCGTCTTCTCAATACAGAGGCAGCCTCAGGAAAGTAATCTCCTGCACAAGGAATTAGCCATTGGGGATGCTTTCTCCATGGTCCCAGATTTCCCTTGTGCTGCCTGCTTTCAAGTCCTTTCCAGTCCTGCACCCAGTCAAATTTCCTGCTCCCTCTGTGTCTGTTGTTTGGCCATTTGTTTTGAATTTAGGTATCTTTAATGAGTCTCTCTTGTGCGTTAGAAACTGGTCGCTGTGAAGAACAACGTTAAAATTTCTTGCTCTGTCCTCTTTAAAACGGGATTGAACATTTCTGTTGGCTGAACAGGTGAGGACATGCTTGCACGCTGTGACTCTCGGTCCATCACAGCACCGAACCTCCCTGCCTTGCCTGTTGTTTCTCAGCCTGCTCAAAATGCGCTTTTCATTCATTTGTGAGTGGTTTATAACTGTCAGCCAGAAGCCTCACAAATGCAAAAATTCTAGCAGGTACCTTTAAAAACTTGTTTCTGAACTGGCATTCTGTGCTGATTCAGTCCTTCTAGACTTCTCTTTGTGTTTTAGAGCTCCAGTGCAGAGCGCAGTGTTCAGCAGGCGCTTCTGTTGTGTTACAAATGCATTTCTCACTTTCTGACTTAAGTAACTATTAGTTGAAAAATATGTGGCAAAGGTACTTCTATATCTATACCTTCTATACTTCTATGTTTTCTCTAAATATTCCCTGTTTACAGTGTGTTTTCCTTTTTCTTACTCAGGTCAAGCCTGTTGTTCCGTGGGCTCTTTTCTTCCATACTAATTGCTATGTGTTTATTGCATCTGTCTGGCCTTTATGTCCGTCAGTGCTCTCTGAATCTTTTCTAGCTTTTTCCTTTGCTTTTACTTTTTTAGCTTGTGCCATTAGAAACTGAAAAACCCTAATTCCTGCCGGTTGCATAAGCAGCAAGCGCAGACCTCAGCGATGCGTGACTGAATCCTGCTGGGGCTTACTGGAAAGGCGCTCTTTTTGTTTGGGGTGCCGCGCTGGCGTTGCTGTCGCTTTGTGCCGCTGGCTCGCTCTGTGCAGTTCGAGATTGAAACTCTGACGCTTTATCTAGGATTTAAAAAGCAAATGGAGCATCACACTGACCTATTTCAGCCTTCTTGTTTTGCAAATGTGCTTTTGGAACTGCCCCTGCTGTACTCCTGCAGGGCTACGGACAGACTGCAGTGGGGGTGTTCAGCCTGGGATCCCCTGCAGAAGCGGGCAGCAAGCAACCCATGGTACAGAAAAAGCCTGACTTCTAATTGTGCGTGAGACTCAGGTGAGTATTGCTTGTTACTTTGAAATAATTTGTGCCCTTAAGTGTGCGCAAGGTGACCTGAAGGGCAAAACAATTGAAAATATGAAAAGCGCTCTAACCGAAATACTTACCTTGATCAACATTAGAATGCACTGACGACACAAATTGTAACGACCTCTCCTAATACAGAGCAGTGATATCCCCAGGTGTGTGATACCAGAGCAGATCAAGCTCTTCTCTGCTTATCTGCCTAAAGTACGCTGGTAGTAAAAATAGGTGGGCTGAGATGTGTGGATAGACACGTGTCAGCGCTTAGGCCAGGAAGAACATCTGACCGGCCTCAAGTGGCGATGGTTTTCACGCAGAATAGCTGGCTTCTGCTGAGGTGTAAGCACTGCCTAAAGCTCACTAGCTCTTGAAGTTTGCATGAGAAGCCACGAAAGCAGTTAATGAAGCAACCATGAAGGCAGGGCAGAAGCAGTGCTGGCTCAGAAGGCCCCTTTGCACTTGGAGAAAGAGCCCCAACTTTGGAAGCGGCTGGAAAGGGGACATGGAAGCGGCGTCGGCAGGAGGCAATGGCTGGGAGCAGCCCGGGGAGCAAGGGGCAGACCTCCGGCACGTCAGCAATGGCCTCTTGCCGCAGCTGCTGGTGCTCAGATGTGCCCTGGCTCAGCCGTTCAGTATCGCGTCTTTGAAGTCAAACAGCATGAAAGCTATTAAATGAAAACGCATGTTATTGAGACCAGTGTGTATTAATTGCAGGAGCTGCCCAGCCAGTCTGTTATTTTGCTAACTTTGTTTTGCTCTTCATCTAGCTGATGATGTCTGGGCTTTCTGGTAAGGTGCAAGCTTTGTTTTTTATTTCAGTCCAGCTGCGGAGTTTCCAATGACCGGCGAAGTAACTGGCCTCAGGCTGGTGGTCTGCACAGCAGCAACCGTCACCATCGCCCCGCCTGGAAAGAAGAGTCCCTGCGTGGCAGCTACAACACAGCGATAGTTGGACTCCCGTGCTGCACTCACTCTCGCTGCTCTCGCTCCAGCTCTGCCTGCAAGTGTTTTATTCCTGCCTGTCGTACGCGAAATCCACGATGGCTGGTTCCACTTGCAGCGGCACAGCAGCGAAGCCTGTGGCTGGGTAAAGTGGCTGGGAAGCTGAGCAGCTTCCCACACTGTGGCTGTGCTCGCGGGCTGGTGCTTTGTCGGGGGTCTCGCTGCTGTCCTGCCCGGAAGAACAAGAACAAACCTTTTGTTCTCCGGCTGGCCGCGTGCCGGCGTAATGGGCTTCGGTAATAGGAGCACTATGGGCACAGTGAGAAAAGACTACTTTTCTTGCTGCTATGGTAAGGCCGTGAAGGAGAACTAGATATATAATTAAAACTCCAAATGAATTTCAATGTTGGGAAACAATACCCCAACCAGGTGGGCAGTGCGTCTTTCCTAGAAGGCTGCATTTAAAATGTGGTCTTTCGGGTCTTGTGCTATTTGCCATGCCGGCTGCAGGCTGGGAGGGAAGAGAGGCCGGGCTTCCAAGCGAGGAACGGGCAGCATCAGCAGCAGTTTCTCCTAGACCCGGTGTAACACTGAAGTATGAACAACCAGACTTTGCATGACGTGGCAGGAGGGATCTGCACAAGGAGCAGTGGCACCCGGGTTCCCTCAGCAGCCGGCACAGCCAGCTCTGCGACTGCTGTCCTGCGCAGCTCACGTATGGCTCCAGAGATGGGTCACGGAGGCAGATGCTCTGTTCTTCTCGGTCTTCCTGCAACAAAATACCTCAACGACTGCCCCCACCATACAAGCTCCAGCTTCTTTTAAGGCTGTTTCACAGAGAGAAGAAACATACTTCTGTCTGCTCTCATGCTATAGTCTCATAGCAGAAAGTTTAGCTGGCAGCTGAAAATAAAGGCAATGCAAGAAATATAAGAATAAAATAAGTTTATTAGAGCTATTTTACATGAACCATTTGTATACCATGGCTGACTCGAAGTTACTGAAGTACAAAAGACGACATACAAAAAGATGCATGCCTCATTTGCCTCTGGTTTTATTGGGACCGTGATGAATGGGACATCCTTGGACAGTCGAACAAGATAGACAGCACGGTGTGTATGTTTATATACGTATATATAACATGTACTGTACACGTTTTACCGTTAACACATCTGAAGTTCACTCACACATATCAATTACTTGCTCTAATTCTATGAGAATTTCGCTGGGACGGGGCAGGTTGCTGAAGCTTTCAAGCTTTGCAGGGAGCTGTGGGATAACCAGCAGGAATCCTGCGCTCCGGCGTCTCAGGCAGAAGCCGCTGCGTGCTGCTCTCACACGCCGTGGAGGGGGTCAAGCTAGGGCTGGAAAAAGCTGGACAAGCCCTGAGCTCCGGGGGCAGATGTAGCTCCAGGATTGCACACGGCTGCTGTTGAGTGCTGGCAAGTCCAAACTCATCCGCTGAGGGCTTGTATTTCTTCATTGTAGCATTTAGTAAGCGTGACTCTGTGAGCTGCACATAGGTTTGAACTATGAATGAAAAAAAGACGCTTTGTTCCTTATATCCCAAATTTCGTTAGAAAAGCTGGTGCTTAGATACCGACTGCTTGTCATTAACAAAGCAAGACAAATTCTTTAACGAGAACACTCCCAGTGCATCGGGTGGAAAGTCCACAGGTCAGGCTCTGCTGGTCAGCGAAGCCACGTGTTAGTCTGGAGCGTCCTGGTCCCTGGAGTGGAGCACAGTGGTGGCAGCGCTAAGAAGAGCAGGGTGGCACGGGCTTCCCCCGGAGCCTCAGCCAGCGTGGCCGGGGCTGCTGGGCCTTGGCTGCTCCAGTGCCCTGGCCCCAGTCACGCTCTGCCGCAGCCAGGACCCCGACTGCTGCGGTGAGGGCAAGGGCACCCCGGGCCCAGTGCAGGGGGTCCCCACCTTGCAGGGTCTTCTGTGCAAGAGCCAACTGGAGCTACTGTCCAGAGCCTGAACGCTTCTTATTTTCTGAGCATGGGCATCTACCCACTTCTTTATTTTATCACCGAAGGGGAAGAACATGTTCCTCATCTCGTATGCTTCTTCTACATTTGAAACTCAACTAAAGGTTTTGGTCCTGTTGTAGAGGCAGAGGTTCATGGACACAGAAGAAAGGGGAGAAAACAACTGACCTAAATCCAATTTTTAGAGATACATCCCATTAATGAGGTAATCGGACTCTTCGGATGTAATGGGTCGAGCTTTTTTAAGCTTCTGTCTCACTAAACGCAGTCTGCAAGCAACCATAAGCAGCAGTAAAGCAGTGATGGCCAAGCCTAAGGCTAAGGGTAACACAGCACCTACAACGAGGTTAAGAGAAATTACACTTTATTTCATATGGTGAGAAATTGGTAGAGAAAACCTTAAATTATTTTTTTTCAAATGTACAGCTAGTCTATCAGTTAGGTGCTAATAGTTGGAGCAACTCATGCTGAGAAACTAAACTGTATGATCATACATGTTCAGAATATAGAAGTATGTTATTCAGTTCTTGACTAGAGTATCTGGATCTATAGCACCTGACTGAAAAACTAACATCACTCAAAATGAATTCACATGGTCAGTCTTACCTGTTTCTGGGACTGGACGGCCACCTCCAAGCTGATCTCTCTTCGGCACAGTTATGCCATTCCCGTTTTTATCATCTGTTCTTTTCCCTGAGGAACTGTTATCTGCACAAAGTCAAGCAAGATAAACGAATATTGCAGTTCAGTGGCTCAGGAAGTCTTATCCACAGGACACTAGAATTAAATAATGTGAAAGCATTTATGCTTAGGAAAAAAACCCCCAACTAGTTTAAGAACTGACTCCTACTGTATAACTTGAATTTTGAAATAATGTGAAACTAAAGCTAAAATGTAAATTCAATTTTGCATAGCAAACCACAATGCATCTCAACCAAACCCAAGTGGGTCATTTTCCACCGAAAAAAGACAGATATAAATTCTCTTTGATAAACTCCCATAATGGGGTGTAGACCAATCTGAGCTAAAACCTTACTAACACCATTATATAGGTGAAAATGAGGCCATTTCGAGTTATGTTAATCAACAGTGCACAATGCTACAGGCTCGGGGAGGAGTGGCTGGAAAGCTGCCCGGCGGAAAAGGACCTTGGGGTGCTGGTTGACAGCCGGCTGAACATGAGCCAGCAGTGTGCCCAGGTGGCCAAGGCGGCCAACGGCATCCTGGCTTGTATCAGGAATGGTGTGGTCAGCAGGAGTAGGGAGGTGATTGTGCCCCTGTACTCGGCACTCATGAGGCGGCACCTTGAGTAATGTGTTCAGTTTTGGGCCCCTCACCACAAGAAGGACACTGAGGTGCTGGAGCATGTCGAGAAGGGCAGCAAGGCTGGTGGAGGGTCTAGAGCACAAGTCTTGTGAGGAGCGGCTGAGGGAGCTGGGGCTGTTTAGTCTGGAGAAAAGGAGGCTGAGGGGAGACCTTACCGCTCTCTACAACTGCCTGAAAGGAGGCTGTAGTGAGGCAGGTGTTGGTCTCTTCTCCCAAATAACTAGGGATAGGACAAGAGGCAATGGCCTCAAGTTGAGTCAGGAGAGGTTCAGATTGGATATTAGGAAAAATTTCTTTACTGACAGAGTGGTGAGACACTGGAACAGGCTGCCCAGGGAGGTGGTGGAGTCACCATCCCTGGAAGTGTTTAAAAAACGTGTAGATGTGGCACTTTGGGACATGGTTTAGCAGGCATGGTGGTGCTGGGTTGACGGTTGGACTTGATGATATTAGAGGTCATTTCCAACTTTAGTGATTCTATGATTCTATGATGTCCACCCTTGGAACTTGTAAAGTGGGAAATGCATAAGCTGGCTACACAAATCTGTTACCAGCCACATATAGATGCAGAACTTATGTACTTGGAAGACATAAAAATAAGTGAGGAAAACATTTCAGAGGATGACTTGGAGCCACCTCAACTTTGTGTAGTACAGACGATGTAGCAGAGCACTGTAACTACACAAGAAGAGACAATGCATAGTTTGCTGCCAAGAAGCGTTTGTCTTCTGAGTGCAGGCGGCTGCAGTCTTGCTTCACAGGAGCAAAGAATAACTCAGCTGGGACTCCCTCCTCTTACCCTCCCACTGAAGTCCTATACCAGTAGCTATGGGGATGCTTCGTGCAAGAGCAACAGCTTAACCCACCCACATACCTTCGCAAAAATCAGAAATATGACTGTGTTTTAAAATGTAATGACTATATTTGTTTTTTACTGATAAATATTGAAGGGCACTTTGACTGTGCTGTGATATATTTGCTGGCAGCCCTCGGAACTGTGACGATGCCAGTGCAAACATACTATGCCACAAGATCTGTGAAACAGGAATATGAAATGTTGTAACTGGCATTACATATAGTGGTGGGTGTGAAGGAAGTGTTTAAGTCAATTAGCTTGGATCATGCACCACGCACAACTCCCACCCACCACCACCAGCTCCGAAGCACTGCAGAACGTGTCCCTGTCAGTGGCAGCAGCAAATACACACGACCATTAATTAGACCTTAAATTGTTTCACCGATGCTGGCATGAGGTTAGCGCTGATGTCCTCACTCTAAGGCACACACAGCCTCCCAGGCTCTGGCTTTACTGCCCTGCCATTGTGCCTAGGGGTGCATCAACGCTACCTTCACCTGCTAGGAAATGCCTTCGAAACAAGCCGCAGCCCCCCTTCCCATTCGCGTTCTTTAAGTTGTTCTGGCATGTAAAGGAGACTTCAGGAAATCCCAAGTGTAAACCATAGCGGCTTTAAGGTACCTGTATGGTGTCAGAGCTGTGCAAAATAATCTGAACGTAAATGAGACCAAAAGCAGCAGCTGTTTTCTGCTTCTGTCTTCCCTAAATTAAATTAAATGAATATTTGTCTTTGTTTTGGAAATACCCAAAAGACATCGGCTCTTCTTAGAGCTGCTGCAGCCTGCATGACAAGGCTAGATCTGAATGCCTCTTGTAGAAATTTGTTTCCCTGCCATTTCAGTAAAGGGAATATTTAAGTCCACTGCTTGTAAAGACATTTGGCAAATACATTGGGAGAGAAGTTTAGTGGCAAAACTTGGGAAGGGTAGAAGAAGAACAGAATCTTTTCAATAAAGCTGGTAGGGTTTTGTTAAGGCTTGTGGCTGTTCTTAGAGGGCTGGAGGGGCTGTCAGAGTCAATGCTCCTCAACATCCTGTCTGTTCTCAACTAGAAAATAAAGCGAGATTTCCCCAGACAGGTTTAGGAGCCTGACATAAAGCACGTTAGGTGGGTTTCGTTTTGTTTTCGCTTTCTAGTCCATGCCTGGGAAACTGCAATTTCTAGCCCTTTCCAGTTACCCTCAATTAGAGATTTAGGTTATGGCTCCTGCTGTCGATGCCTCCGCAGCAAAAGCATGACTAAGGCTTGGGCGCTCGGTCGAACGCTGTAATTCCAGCCCAGAGCAGTACTGCACAACAGCAGGCGTGGGCAGCCCGGGGAGAGGCGGAGAGCCCATGCCAGGGGAACGCAAAGCTGCTACGGTGATTTACACACTCGAGCTGGCTGTGCTGGGGAGCACAGATCTTCAGGCTGCTTGCGAAGTCAACCCGTCTGCGCGACCGTGTTTGCCGGACTGGCCACTGCTGCCTAGAAACCAGCCCACTGCTTGCCCCAGTGCGCTTTGTGCAACGACGTCTTTGTGCTATGCGTTCGCAAGAGCAGCGGTGCCAGAACAGGCAGCTGGGCTTGAGAGCTTCCCTGCAAAAGGGCGCCGGGGCACTTCGGAGGCAGCCACGCAGAAACGCCGTGCGGGCCTTTGGAGTAGATGCGGCCTGGGCTGCTTCCCTTCGGAGAGATGTCTGCAAAGGGAAAGGACTCCTCTACTGACACCTGATGCCTCTTCCTGCATCCGCTCCCAAATACCGAAGAAAATGTTTGTCCTCCCAGCTTGGGCAAAAGTAAACGACGCGTCTGTCGCAGCAGGCTCCGTGCCCAGAGTGCCTGAGGAGGTCATCCCTAAGTCAGACCTGGTGTTCCCCTGGAGGCACCCTGCTGCAGAGGAATCCCGCTGGAAAGGAAGGAGTGCAGAGCAAGATTCACCCGTTGTCAACAATGAATGAGGTTTGGGCGTTTTTTGGGGTTGGTCTTTTTCCCCCCCTCTTCATTGCGAATAGATCCTCTGCAAGGTCAGGTAGAAGTTTTAAACAGGCCTTGCCTGGGACTTGCATGTTTTCACATTTTCATACATAAATGTAAATCCTTAAAACACTTGTATCAAGTCAGAGTCAAGCATGAGGGGCTCCTGGAGTAAAGAAAGCAGGTTAAGGGAAATCTGAGGCAGAGAAACTGTAAGGAGAAAATGGATCCTGGGACAAATTTCCCCTCGTACTACCCTCATGGGCAGAAAGCTCATATTCCTGCTGCGAGGAACTATCCCGCAGCCCAAAACATTACAGCTCAGCCCGGCTCCTTTTAAAACAGACAAAAGCTAACTATGGTGGTTTTCGACAAGGAGGTCCCTTTACTGGACATCTTTACTGGATTCTCAGAGATGCAAGCTGCTTATGGGAAGGTAAGTAGCTAAAGGGACCTGTATTTATTGGTAGTGTAACCACCATTGTAATAAAAACAAATGTAAAAAAGAAAAGAAAGCAGCTCCCCAGTTCTGCAACTTCTTTGGAAAAACATCTGTTCTTTAAAAGTCAGCTGAAAGCTCCTGTATCGAGCATCGTGTCTAGCAGCCCCCTAGAACCTGCCACGTGCTGTCTCCAGTAGGTAAGCTACCCTTAATATTAACAAACGCCTCCTCTTGCTCTGCCTTGCAGTCCTTGGATCTAAGAGCATCACGTCTTCCTTCCTGACTTGCATTTCCATGATGATCTGCAAATGCCAACTAAGAAATAAGACAAATGTAGCCCTGAACGAGCACTCTCAAGTGAAAAGCTGGAACCTGTGCTGCCGCTGTGAAGCCATAGCTCTTAATATGTATCTTAAGTAGACAGCTTTGCGCCATGTTGACATTAAAATCATTAAAGCTTATTTTTAAATTTATTTAGAACAGTATATCAGGAGCCTAGATGTTTGCTAAGCCAGCTCTAGGCCAACATGCAACATTATTGTCTTGGTCCAACACAGACTTTTACAGTGTGACTGGGAGGTGCTGGTTCTGCCTTGGCACCAGCAGCGGGTCCGGCACTGTCTCCATCCCAGAGCAGAATATCTGCCAGCAGAGTGGCTGACCTGCTGAGGCAGCTGGTGTGGTTTCTGCTCAGTGCTGCTTACCTCTCCTCAGAAATGCCTCTAGCAATTACTGCCCCCCTGAACACTTTTCCAGATGGGCCTCATGGAGCTGCTCCAGCATTTCTGTGTCTCTCATTTTTGTAGCACCCAATTATTAGATTTGGTCTGTAACAACCTTGAGATAGCAGTGATGGGGAGAAATCCAATTAATGGATCTGGGTGGATTGGAATAGATTAGATGCCTGTCTCCTCAGCTCCCTAAAGATGGTGGGGCAGGACTTGAACCTCTCTGGATCTGGGAATCATGAATGTACAGCCTGCGACTCCTACGCAGTTTAAGCGTCTGCGTGAGAAGACAGTAACTCAGAGCAGATTTTGGCAGTTGCCCTTTGGACCCAGGTACCTAGCACCTCTTCAAGTCCCGCCAGATGCACCCTCTTTGGAAATGACCCACAGGCAATTTAAAAACTCACTGAGCTTTTTGCTGCTTTTTTGGTTAAAAGTACTGGGCTCCTGGGCCAGTAAGGACTGGGTCCTTTGATTCCACAAGGAAATCCTTAAGTATCATTTAACTGAACTTAAATTCTGACTGAGCCTTGTCAAAAGAGGAATATTAAAACCACAAGAATTAAAACCAGACATGGTCAGCTGGGAATCTTGCCTGTTTAAAATTAAAAAGTTTACAACAGCTTCTGCTAGTACACTAATCACTGAAGCCCCATCACATTTTTTTCTGTTTCATAATAATTTGTTTCTTTTATTGTCTGCTGCTGTGCAAAAGGCTACCTTGAGAGCAAACACAGTGCAAGTCAGCCAGTGTGTGATGGGTAAACACAGAAAATGACTATGTAAAAGAGCCACGCTTTTACACGCGCTTCCAATTATAACCTCTGATTATAGGCTGCCAAAGTTGGTGACCTCAATTCTGGTTTTAATTCTGGATTCACAAGCCCGATGGTTTCTGAGACCTACTCAGGAGCTGACTTTCCACTGGAGCCCGTAGCGCCCTTTGGCAATCTGATGTTTAGTTGGGGTGGCCCTGTATCAGGTGTCACGCAGGGCTATGCCTGCGAGAAGGGTTTGGGGCAGACTTCAGAATTTTAAGTCATTCCAATAAGGAACACTGAGGTCATCCACACTGCCAGAAAAGGGGGAAACATCTGAGAGACAATTTTGCTATCCATTCCTACACATTCACCGAGGCAGTCAAACTGTTGAAGAACGTTGTTTTCACTCCCTCTGCGGTCTCCACAGATGAAGCGCAAGCATCAGAAGAAACTTTAAAGTGCCAGCCAGGGAAGTGCCCTTTACCAGAGCCAGGAGCAGAGGGTACACTGCTCTGTTGTAACAAGAAAATAAAGCTGTTTGTTTGTAATTAGCTGCATCTTGGGCAGCAAGAATCAGTCTGAACTCTGAAGAAATAAAATTGGGAGGTCTTCCGTTCATTTTAGGCTCTGTGCATGCAGTTTTGCTTTCATTCAGTTGCCATTTCAGATCATTTTAATTCACCAGCAAGAACCTTAAAAGACAGACCAGTTTCACTGCAGCTTCTGGAGTTTCACCAAGGCAAGGGCTGGTGACTCTGCCTGTAACATCACTACACGCTGACTCACAACAGGCTCGCAGCCACTATGGAGGATACGACTGGAAACCTGGTGTTGTTTGTTACCAAAGACTGAGCCTTCTCTATAGTGATAAAAGATTTATCCTGCCCTGGAGACACATTTCAGAAAAAAAATGCCCATAATAATTGAGATATTACTTGTTGGGGGGGGGTGGGGGAGGTGGGGGTGTCATGAGTTAGCACCAGGAGAGATGCAATTACTCGCACCCAAGCTGAACAGTACTTTGTTACGTTCTGCTGAAGGTACCCTCCTACAGATTTAAAGAGCCTCATACACCAGCTCACACAGCTGAACCTGTGGCAGAATTTGTATTTAGCTCAGTGCACGTTTAGTTCCATAAGACTCTCTTCTTTTCCTAGCATTTCTACATTTTAACTTTCTTTTTGCACCTGGTAAGAACCAGACTTGACTTTATAAAGCAATACCTAGTTGTAACAATTATTACAAGCTTCTTTTGCATTTTGTACATTTGCAGATTTTTTACTCTTAGCCAGGCAGCAAAAGACAATTAAATTAAATTTAAGGAGCAAAACATTTTCCACCTCAAGAGAGAAAGACTTATTGAAACTGGTTCATTTAAATTCTTACCTGGCACAAATCCACTGATTTGTTTCTTTGGTCCCTGAGAAAGCGATTGGTTAGATACGTCTGCATCCACTGCAAGAAGTGGTTGATCTCTGGCAGTGGCTTTCAGGGTGTTTTCTGCAGAGAAGTTTTCATCTGCGTTTTCTGTCAGTCCTACAGTCCTTTGCTGGGTAGTGCCAAGAGCCACATGAGTCACCGTCTTCCGGCCCGGGCTGACTACGTTAAACAGAAACAAAAATCATCATTTTTATAAAGAATTGAAGGGAATGGGAGTGTTCTGGTGGAAGACCCTCCAATATGGGCCTTGAGGCAAGCTAAACAAGCTCATCAGGTTCAGACATATGATGAAGCTGAGTTCCAGAGACGTAGCAAGTTAACAACTGCCCGCTGTCAGTTCTTAAGCAAGAGTATACACATGAACCCTAGAGTGAAATCCAGGAACTGAAACGTCAATAAAAGGATGGTTAGCCATTGTGTCAACGCACCTGCTGATGGTTTTTGTTCACTTGGCTGAGCATACATTGAGGATGACTGATGGAAGCAAACAGAGCGATGGTGAATCAGCTGGTTCCCCTACGTGCTCACATTTCCAGCGCTTCACAGTCTTGCAAGGTGCACAACTGCACCTTGAAGCATAACTCTGAGACACCCTTTCAGATCAAGACCAGGGTCCTTGTTTCCAGAATCACCATGCAAGTAAAGAACTGACCTTTTAAATGCTGAGAAGTCTAACAGAAAATCTGTCATTTGGGGACCCTGGACAGTTTTGATATGCTTGGAAGAAAGGGGAGTTAATTTCTGAGCATCTGCTCATATATCTGAGCATATGCGGACACGAACCCTTCCCACGTACGATTTCCAAGGAAAGGCTCTATGGTGGGCGCAAGCTGCATGCTCACAGGGAGAGAGGCCACAGAAGCGGCATCATTTCCCTGTGGTCATTCAGGCTGTGGTTACTTTCACAGTCTGCACGGGGGCCCGGTGCACTTACAGTTCTGGCAGAAAGCTTCATCCGATCCGTCAGGGCACTGTCTCACGCCATCGCAAGCAAACGTGATGTCAATGCAGCAGCCATCATCGCAGAGAAACTGGTAGCGAGAGCAAACCCCGACACAGGCTGTTGAGAAAGAATTCTCAAATTACCAAAATCCAAGCAGCAAATACTGAGTCAATGACTAAAAGCTGCATTGCCAAGGAAAAAGCAAAACCACACTATGTCAAGAAGGACTCCACGAACAAGGCAGAAAGTTGAAGAAAGGCCAGGCTCAGCTATATTGACACAGAAGCTAATATAGCTGATAGCTGTTCCTTGCACCCTCATCACTATTCTGGCAATCTCTTTACTTCAGGAATACTCAACCTGGAGGCCGTAGCACCTTACACTTTTTGCAGCACTCCTATAGCACTTCAAACTCTGCTGGCCTAAGCTTGAAAGACCCCATACAGTCCTGAAAATATATAAACGACATCTCTATGGTTGTAACTGCATTTCTCCAACACGTAATTCCTACTATATACCCATTCTGTATTTCTGACAATACATTATTTTACGTGCACACATATGGATTATATGGGATCTTTTATGGCATGTTTTTTGCCACCTCATTAAAATACTGAAAGAATGCTCATCATTTATGCCTATGAGCAATCCATTGACTCCAATACAGTACGTGTCAGAACAGGAGTGAGCGTGAAGTCTTACAAGTGACCTTCACCAGAAAGAACTGATTGCTGCCTGCTTTAATATTTAGACTCCCCTAGAAATGGAGAGTGTCCCTGGATGCTCCATTTTGCATACTCAGCTTTCCTGAAATCCATTCTGACCTTCTAATTATCAAGTGTTTACATCTGTGCTTTTGTCTTTCCAGCATCGATGTAGTTCATTGCTTTGTAAAGCACTGTCAAATTCAGTGTTTGGTTAATGTTGTAACAGCAAATCGATTTGCATAACCAAGTCACAGCCTTCGATTGCTATCCTGCCATGTACCAAAAAGATGAGCAATGCTAAGGAAAGTTCAGCAGGAACACAGGCGCCTGTTTAAAACCCTTAAAATCATACTCAGAAAATGCATCTCCTAAATTTCAGTACTAATAATAGTGCCGGTCTGACATGCATTAAGGCACCGCAGACTGGCTTAACCATAGCAGTAGCACTTGAATTGCAAATGGACTTGGGGAATTAGAAAAAAGGCAGCAAATCTTCTGTGTGCTCTACCCAAAAGGTACCACGGATACCCACAGCAGCAAGTAAACAAACCAGCAAACCTCTCTGGCTGCTTTAGCTGAATTCAACATTAATGAATACAACTCTGTCATCCATTACTGGAATACAGGGGTTACTAAACAGATTTGTAACTGTTTTTTTGTAATACCAATTTATTGGCACTGGGACTACCCTCTCATGTAGAGATACTGCACTGGTGCAGAGCAAAGTTTTCACCACTTCAGCTGAACACAGTGATGATGCTATTTAACCTTTACCTTGTGCCAGAGCAGCAGATCCATATTAGCAACTTGCTAATTACAATGTAATTAGAAGTTACTACATTAAAAAGCACAGAATTGGCAGCCACTGAAATGTAACTTCTTTTCTACTTTTGATGCTTTTTGCATGTTTCTTGAGCTCAGAGTTTTAAAATGATGGGTCAGTCCCAGCTTCAGCTTCCAGTAACATAAGGCTTCAATAACAACCATTACACTGAAAAGCTTAAATGCATGAAAACAAGAAACCATCCCATCTTTTAGACTACAGATGCAGGCCAATATTATTATTAGTCTGTGTATCACACCCACTATTAACTGCTTTTAACTGGGTCTTCACTATAGCACAAGCCTTGTCACCTTCCATGCACCATCTGACCTACACAACGGACTGTCAGGATGTGCCTCATACATATGGCAGCATTTCATTTTTCCAACCCTGCATGCTTATTTGCAATGCAAGGATGAGCCTTTAAATGCTTGGAAGTATTACTGCTCTAACAAAGAAGCCATGCTTGCTTGCTTCCTCACTTTGAAACAGCAATTTAAAACTGAAAGAGATGTCATTAAGTAATGAATACAGGCAAAAACCCCACTAGAAATGGAGAATAAGACTTCTGCCTCCATCGAGTCCCTTGCTCTGAATATCATCATACCCTGGGTGTCACACAGGCAACGGCTCCAGCCATTGTCTCACCTGCTGCAGAATGAACCATGGGCAGAACGGTCACAGAGATGTTGTCAGAGCTCTGCTGACCTGCGGTGTCTGTCACAGTTAGCTGGAAAATATACCCGCCTTCCTGGACGTGAGACAGTTTCAGTGTTCCTGGTTGTGGTACCTGGTAAAAGAGACACAGAGAAAAAAAACAGATTGGTATAAAGGATCTGTCCATCAACTTCAGGAACAGGGAGCTCATTTCCGGACAACGCTTTTCATGCAGATTAAATACTTAAGTCTAGCCAGCCCACTCAAGCACGTGTACCAACATGTAACATTTTGATCTTTCTTTTCACATCCATTTGTAAAAATAAACACATTCAGCATTTATGTACGGTTTTTCCCGGTACACTCAGTTACCTGGAGCTGTGGATCTTAACACTGAAGAATAAATGGAAACATACATTTAACTCACTTTTTCAGTAATTAGAAGTGTAGTTTTAGAGGGTATGCAGTAAAATATTAGAGTATTTTGCTCTCTGTTGACTTATCTGTAGACAATATGCATGTATCCACAGAAGTTACTTTTGCTATTTATTTATGATAAGGTGACTGATAGCATTGCTTTATTAATAAGACTGCCCACCTCTGCCCAGTATGACATTTGATGTAGTCACTTGCAACTTTTGCAAACTGCTGGACAGAATTTTTCCATGACCCACACTGAATTTCCGTGCCTTGTTCTGAACCAGAAATAAGTTCTTCTGTAGCGAGTGACCTAAACATTCGGTTTCAGAAGGTCATGCAATACAAATACAGAAAGAACTTAAATTAGATTAGATAATTAAGAAATTAATAAAACAACTTATTTTATGATAATTTAAAATAGGTGTCAAAATGGCATTACTAGTACATTGGTAAATTAGAAGTAAGTTTGTATAAAATGAGTGTTATATTTGTAAATGCTAAACTTTTTTTAACCTTGTGACAATTACCAGTCACAAATGACTCCAGCTGTCTGAGAATTCAGTTACATATACTTCAGTAACTACAAAAAAGTGCTGTAGCTTTTTTGGACATGTAGTGCATTTTTACAAATGATATTTTTATAAGTAATTGAAAGGTACGTTACAATAATCTGTGATTATCTTTAACATTAAAAAAAAAATCAATAAAGATCTTTGGCTTGCTTATTTAAAGTTTCTTTTCGTGCCTAAAAGAGAACAGGAATTTTCAATAAATACGGTAATAGAGTCCTAGACCTAGCTTTATAGCAGGGTGTATTGACAAACACATTTTGCTCTTCTCATAAGTGCATTTCCTAACTGAAATTTCTTTCCTTTTCTATTCACACGAATGCACTCGGTTATCTGATTATGCTGTTAATTACCTCCTGATGGAGTATATGACCCCTTAGAATTTTATTCTTTAGCATATTACAGAAATAAATTTGCTCTAAAAACCACATGCTGCTGTTCACCATAACTAATGTCAGAGCAAATACGGTATTTAAAACTCTAAAGCCATGGAGTCCAACTCTCCTCTCAGTGCAGAGCCAGAGGAACGCCACTGACTTTCAAATACACCGCCATTCCTCCTGGCAGCCTCTGTGCTTTCCTTTTGGTCTCCATCCTGCCCTGAAGAATGCCCGACTGCACCTGCTTTCTTACAAACTCTGGCTCAAACCGGACAGTAAATTTCAAGACAATGAGCATTTTGAAAAAAAACAACCCATAACTGCCCCCACGTGTCACAGAGCTGCACAGCTACAGCATGTGTAACAACCTCAGAAGCAAATTACATAAGAGGCAATAACCAGCCATAACAGAAAAAAAATTTTCCACTGGCTTCCTTCTACAATGCGATAAGATCTCTTTATAGCAGTCCTTTCCCCTCCTCTGCCTTCTATTTATTCATTGGTACATAAGTGCAGTGCAACAGCTGCCTTTTATCTTATTTAAACACAGTCCCATTCTCCCTTGTAGCTATGGATTCATATATAATTTTCTAAGAATAAATGACACGAAATCCAGCAACTAAAGCACTAAAGACAGCAACTGAAGATGGTACAAAAAAAATCACAAGTACAAACATGAACTTTAAATTTTTTAATTAACTTCCAATTTTTTTCTTACTGTAGATATACTACTACACCACGGATTAATTTAAAGAGTATTTAATCGCTATTTAAAGAAAATAATGCTGCAAAGGGTCAGATTAACAACTCTTGATAATAAAATGTTCATTTCATCCAGATGGTATCTAGCAACTATTAGAGCTTCATTAAAGTCTTTTCTATGTATTATGCTGTTCACACTCCTTACCAAAGCCTTCTGGCCTTTTAATTTTCAAGCCAATAAAATAATAAATGAAGATAAACAAACTCGCAGTGGTCTTTGACATGACAGTTTCAAGCTGCAATACACCCTCAAGTCATTCAGAACCGGCTGACTGCAGTCACCCTTCCAAAGGTGTGGATCTTGCAGTAGAAGACAGAACTTTCAAAAGCATGCAGCCTTGGCTTAGCTAACACTTTTGAACACCCCTGCTGTGTTTTCAGCGAGGAATATGTTTATAAAAAGTTACTTGTGCATAAATTTCAGTAACCATTCACCAGAGAAACCCAATTGTCTTCTTAGGGTTCACCCAGCAGCATGTTTCCTAACTGTGACATGGCGATCTTCAATTACGCACACACTACCTACGCTGCCCTCCGGGAGACTAAGGAATAACCAATTGCTCTGTTGGCTTTTTCCATGGATGACAACTATAGGTTTCAATGCATTTAGCTAGCTCTTTGTGTTAGGCAAATGTCTGGTTTGTTCCATCATTACACATCTTCAGTAACTTTGCTGATATTGGTATTCTGTCTTTGGTATTACCGATCTGAACAGACACAAGCAGCAACTGTCAGGTACTGCTCATGGTGGCACTGGCACACATGGCCTCTCGGGTTCTGGACTGTTCCTGTTGTTGATCCTGGCCTGCTTAAACTCTTCCTACCCATTGGCAGCATCTCAACAACAGTAAGGTCTATGGCCCACACCCTCTCCCCTTTACACGTTCCTCCCACTCTAGGTGGAGTTCCCAGCATGTCCTGAATATTTAAGTTGAAATCCAATTGCAGCAGAAATTGCATGGATGTAATAAAATAGCATCCCAAGGTATCTGATAAGGTCTACATCACACATTTCTTTGCAGTTTCTCGATAAGCATCAACAGAAGACTGTTGGTGGGAATACCTTATTATTTTCAGTAACTGAGCTACTGAGGTATCTCTAACCTGGATCACAGAAGATGAAAACCAAGTGCAGTGAGCACAAACAATGGTAAAAGAAAAGAAGAGCTGAAATACAGTAGAGTATTAGCATCTACTTGTGTGCTATTGGCTGTCTCATGCCATCCTGGAGACAGACAAACTGCATAAAACTCTAGAAATAATCCCTGGAACAACCTCCCCAGGGACACAGTAGTCTCCATTGCCAGAGGTTTTCAAGATGTGACTGGACAGGGCACTAGATAATCTCATCTAGGCTCCCTCACTCACAAAAGGTTGGACCAGACGATCTTGCGAGATCCCTTCCAACCTGGCCTGCTCCATGGTCCTATGAAATAAATGCTCACGTTGTACAGTCATCCTAATGTTGGTGCCTGGTAGCCGTATCCATTTGAATGCATCTCGTGTTTTAGCTCTACGTTTAAAACCGCTATAACTAACACAACAACCTGCGAAAGACTGGCCATGTGTGAGACTGCACGTGTACCTTCATTTCCACCGACGAGTCACCTTGCACCAATAACCACTCGTACTGCACAATTCCACGGTCGTCTGAGCTTCCTCGGCCATCCAAGAGCACCCAGTCGACAGGTGACTGCAGCACAACATCTTGTCCCGCCTTGCACCGTGGAGGCTCGTCGTATTCTTCTTCTTCTTCAATTAAAAAAAGAGAAGCTCAGTTATTTATCAGGGGAAAATGAGTGATTATTTATATAAAACGTATTTTTTCTTGGTCAAGGTATTGATTCACTGCTGTGCAACTCCGTGAAAGGTAGGACATGTTCATTAGTGCACATTTTGTTAAGTGAATCTACTTAAATTTTAGGTAACCGTTCGATCCTCAGCAATGTCTTCAGGAAATAACTGCTACATGAGAAGCACATCGCATAGAAAACCTCTCCACGTGCATGGACGTTTCACTAATATACCAAACAGGTTTGTTAGCATCAGTGTAGATTTTTAATCTGAACGTATGTAATATGAATTACATACGTATTCACATGGCAGTTACTGCACACCGTTTATAGCACTCCATATAACTTAATAAGCTTTTAGTCTCTTTTTATAATACATCATTACAGGAGTGAAAGACTTCTTTAACATAAGCTGGCATCCTGGTGAAGCAGTGCACATGACGATCAAAAATCATAAGAAATGCTGACTGATTTTAAGTGCCTAATTTAAGACATTCAAAGCTTGATTTTCAGACTGTTTAGCATTTGTAGCATTTTGCTATATTCAAAGTACAATTCTTATTGATTAAAAATGCAAGTACTAAGTACTTTTTCCAATGAGACCCCAAGTTTTTCAGGTTAGACTCACAAGACCCGTGGTACGTTACGCAACACAGCCTCTGAGAAGCGGTCACTTGCTCTGCAACCTTCAGGCAGCGCAGGGAAGAAAGAGGGATAAAATCTACTTCTACAAGCCAGCATTTGACAGCTTTAGCCACAAGACTGTATCGTTCTGCAGTCCCCCGCTCAACTTGCATTCCTTCTCTGGGCATGGGATGTTCCCAGCACCCCGAAGCGCCAGGGTGCTCTCTGCTCTTCGACCTCTGCAAAGGATACCCTGGAAAGGATATCGATTTTCAGCTCAGACAAGCATCTACTGCACGCAAGGCTGTAGCTTCACTCGGCGCGGGCAGAGCTGTGCGAGGAAAGCAGAGGCGCTCCCCCATCGGCGCAGGGATTCGCCCTTGCACGTGCTCCTCTCCAGTTTCAAGAACTTGCTCGAAGGCACAGAGCTCATCAGAGCAGTGGGACAATTTTTTATTGCTGACTGAACAGCAAACTTCTTATTTCTTCTTTTTCTCAGAAGCAGGTAAGGCATGGAAAATTTTGAGGCAAATGCCAGGGAAACGTACAAATAACTGAAAATAGGGCCTAATAATAGAAAGTATGAAACAGTTCTTGCTCACCCAGCTGGCACAGGAAGCTTTGCCTAATCTGTATACACTCCGTTCTCAAAACCAACTTTGTTTAGAAACCAACACTTAGGTGCCAAAAAAAACCCCTCATTGTTAATAAACACCATCATTATGGTGCCATAAGGATATTCTCTTCCCGGACTAACTTTACACTCCAGCAGCCTGAGCTGCGATGGCAGAACCGCTTCACGCTGAGGCAGGTCACAGAAATCCGTGACAGCTCTTTGCTACAGACGAGTGAGGGACCACACTCAGGCCTCCGGTCCCAAAGGATGGAGGCACCATGCCTTTGCTTGTAAGCTACCACAACATCTTCAGAATGGTAAATCAATGGCAAATCAGCTCGTCTTTTGCTCTAGTAAAGAAAAAACTGGCCCGAGAGAGACATCTGGCATGGGAGCAGACAGCCCATTGAGCTAAAGACTCTTTTTCCATAGCAAAGTTTTAAGCAACGGAATACATTACCCTCAGTAAGTGGAACACGTCCAGACCTGGGGAATACAAGGTTCTAACAAGTCAGCATAAAAAACCAAGGAGGCATACTCAGGAGCCACTTACAACCACTGCTTACGGGAGTAAAGGACTATCAGCCGCAGGTCAGCAGAAAAATCAAGCTCAGAAAGCATCTGTTAACATCTAACTTTTATTTAGGTTGAACATAAGTGAGCAGTATGAAACTGATGTACCAGATCAACCCCCTAAGATGCTGGAGCTGGCTGCTTTCTCGAAAAGGGGCCGCCAACTTCACGAGAAACACTTTTTTCTTAGGGGGGGACATGACAGGCGTAATTGATTCTGCTTCCTCCACCCTTTATACAGACTTGGCCTGCCAATAATGGAGTTGCCAGTTACCTGTCTGAATGAAGGCTTTGTTATAAAAGGTTATTTCACTGCCGATTCCTGAATGTCTTTGATATCAGTTTACCTTAACGCTGAATGAATACCGTTGCCCATCACCAGTGAGCAGCACAGAAGGAAAAGTCAGACGTTGCTGCTGAGGCACTCCAGCCCTCTTTCTTCCCTCGTCAGAAATTTAAAAATCTGCCTAACACAGGCAAACCCAACTACCTCTTCTTTCAGTACAGGCACATGGGGTTTCATTGTTTCCACAACACAAACTGTCTGGAAGTGCAAAGTAAATCCACAGCCAAACCAGCACAAACCGGGTGCAAAGGGAAGGACTCGGATTTACACTGGAATGTTCAGTCTCAAAAATTCATGCCACCGCTGACTGTTCTGGAAGCACACAGAGATAGACTTGATCTGAAGAATACTTATCTGTCTTTAATTGCTCCAAGAGTTAAATAAGCAATCGGGTTTGGTTTACTGAAGAAAGATCCTTCACATAAATGAAACAACAATGCCCTAGAGATCACTGTACAGTAACATTCAGAAATGTTTTGGAATTACGAGGACACCATGTTTATGGATAAATGTTGGTTTGTGATTATCAAAAAGAAAGCAGCAGAAGACTCAACACCACAGTACTCCAAAAAAAACCCCAAAAAGAACAGGTAAAATGTGATCCCTTCATGAAAGAAAATCTTGAAATGAAAAGCTCTTTCCTAAATTTCCTAAATTCAGTCACGGGGTGACATAAGGAAGAAGAGAAATCCCTTCATCTTCCTGTAATGATGCACTGTTGTCCAGATTCATTTTTCAGTGCAATTCAAGAATGCAGTGGTAACATAACACCAGACAGCAAAAGAATCCAATCTTAATTTTATCTCTCCTGGTCTATGTCACGGCTGACAGATGTTTGAATAAAAGTTCATTCTCTTTCGTGGCTCTGCTGCAGTGCCAGTGTAATTGCATTAAGAAGCCATAAACCCCTGTTTCCGATACTACCATCACCCGCAAGGCAGGCTTCTAAATAAATCCAACAGGACACAGAGCAATTTGCAGATTAGGAATCGAAATCGCTGCAAGCCCAGTGCTGATAGCCATGAAAGCTGCCAAAACGGCAAGGCATTCAAGAATTCCAGAATTCAAGAACTCAAAGAACTCAAGAAATTCAAGATTTCTAATAGCTGGAGTATCATTTGAACACTAGTATTATTTACATTGTGCCATAACTGCACTCAACATTAGGGCCAGGTTTTAATGGAATTAAGGCAGTTCAAAATTATGAAGGACATTTGAAGACATTTTCACAGGTTTTCAAAGCAGCCTAATTCTCTGTGACTTGGATGTAAAATCTAGTCTGAAGCCTTCTATCTCGCAAGTGTATACAGGGTTATAAAACACAATTATCCAAGAGCTGCTACACAAATGATACTGTGGAACTAACACTTTCCCTGCTGCAAATGCCAAAATCATACCTTGGCTTTTTCTGGTACCTTAACCTTGCCTCATCTTTCCTGCCGTAAGTTCCTCGCTATAGCTCTCTAGTTTACCTGGCCATGCACTTTGCAAAAAACATTTAGGCACCGTAACTCCTCTAAAAACCGAGCCCCTGCCCTCCCTTATATCCAGGGGATTGCCACTGGCATTCTCACGGCAGGGGCAGGAGCGGGCAGAGGATCACGCCTGAGGTCTCCCCTGCCAAGGGAGGGTAACAGCAGGTGCCGCCTGGACACAGAGCTTTCACTCACACCACCGCCAGGTCTTCTTCGCGCTGCACGCAGTGACTGATCTACTTCAGCTGAGATACATCGCCGAAGGTGAAGAAGAGGAAAGTATTGTCATCGGGAGGTAACGAAATTAAGGGAAAATGAACTAAGACGCAACCGCTTAACAACAGGTGGTGAGTACGTTCTTTGGCTCAGATGCTAGGAAACGGACTCCAGACTGAGAAACCCAGGCTTGTCTTCATCTACGGCTGCTTGCTCCGGATGATGCTGTTCCTACACCCGCGTCGGGGCTGAACAAACCGCCGCCTCCGACCCGGCCCAGACCCCGGGGGCGGTTCGTGGGGTCTCCGCGCTGCTGCCCCCGGGCTACCCGCGAGGGACCCTTCCCTCCCTCAGCCCAGCTCTCAGCCCCTTGGGCAGGAGAAACTCCGCATCCCGTGAGTGAGAAACCCGCTCAGGCGGCAGCGCTCGCACGGCAGCCCCGGGAAGCAGGGCACCGCTGCTCCCAGGCCACCCCGCCACCGGGCACCCGTCTGGTCCCCCCGAGGCTGCGCTCACCCCGCCGGCCGGCTCCCGGCCCCCGGTGCCGGGCTTTGCCAAGCCGGCACAGCCCGCAAAGCCCCGCGCCCTCGGGCACGGCCGGGCCGCCTCTCCCGCCTCACGACGCGGGTTCCCCCCCCGCCCCGCATCGCCAGCGGCCCCGCGGCAGCGGAGCGGCAGATGGCGGCGGCGAGCGGGCCCCCCCGCCGTCCCCGCCCGCCCCCGCGCCGAGAGCCGGCTGCCGCCATTTCCCCCCCGCCGCCGGGCCGCCGCTGCCGGCGCCCTCCCCGCGCGGAGCCATCTTGGGCCGGGCCCCGCGCCCCGCGGCGGCGCTTACCCGGCGGCGGGGCGAGGCCGGCGGGCCGGCGGCTGTAGGTGCTGTAGCCGCGGTGCGGGGCGAAGCGGCAGACGGGGCGGCCGCGGTGCGTGCAGTTGAAGAGGTAGCAGCCCCGCTCCGCCGCCGCCGGCCCCCGCGGCCCCTGCACCACGGCCAGCGTGCAGCGCGGGTCGGCGCAGCAGGCGTCCAGGCACTGCCGCCAGCCCGCCGCGGCGGGGGGGGCCCGCAGGAAGGTGGCGCCGGCCGCGATGGAGTCCTTGGTGCGGATGATGGAGTCGGGCCTGGCGGAGAAGCTGCCGCTGCCGCCGCACCGCTCCCCGCCGCCGCCGCCGCCCGCCGCCGGCGGTCCCGGCTCCTCCTGCTGCAGCTGCCGGCGGAACTCCTCCAGCAGCGACTCCACGCCGGAGATCTGCGAGCGCAGGTCGGCCAGCGGCGCCGCGCACCGCCCGCCCGGCAGCACGGCCCGCCCGCCCAGCGCCGCCAGCAGCACCAGCACCAGCGCCGCCATGGCCCCAGGCGGCGGCGGCGGCGGGAGCGGGAGCGGCGGCGGGACCGGCTCCCCCCGCCGGCACCCGCGAGCGCGGCGCGGGGAGGCGCCGGCCCCGCCCGGCTGCGCGAGGCGGCGCGGCGGCGCTCAGCACCCGCCGTTGTGAACAGCTCCGTCGGGAGAGGAGGCCCCGCCCCGGCCCCGCCCCCGGCCCCGCCCCTCCGCGGCGGCGTGTGGAAGCGCGAGGAGGCGAAAGAAGTCGGGGAGGCGCGGGGGGCTGCGGCCCGGGGGCAGCGTTTCTGCTTGGGAATCGTAGCAAAACAAAAAGGGCAAAGCCCCCAAAACCCCAAAACCCAGCAGTGAAAAACGCGGCGAGCAAAGCTGTGGCTTCCTCAGCTTTCAGCAAAAGATCCCGGCAGGGAGCTTCACCGCCCAAGATGGCGGCGAGGAGCGGCCTGGTGCGGCCCTTCGAGGCAAAGGCTGCGGGAGTCTCAGGGACAGGCTTCGAACTGAAAACCGTCAGTTTCACACCTGCCACAACCTTAATTTCAATTTGATCGTGAAGTTCAGGCCTCCTTGCTGGTTCTGTGACACAGCTTAATTAAGACCTCCCTGAAAATCAGCACCCCTCAGAACAGCTGCCTTATCATTATTATTTTTTTTTTTTTCCCTTGATCAGGTGAACGGAGCCCCGGAGTGCTGGAGTGGCACGCTGACAGCCACCTGCTAGCGGTGAGAAACACAAACGTGGTGGCACGTACACAGAGATGGCGATGGGCTTTGCCCTGCACACAAAGGGGCCGGGGTGGGTATTTTTTTTCTTTCGTCGAGCGGTAATTCTGTGTTTCTGGGGTGGTTTGTTTCATTCTTGCGAGGACCTTGAGGCACAGACTCATACATTTCTTGGAATTACTGAAAAAGTCTTAATAGCTGCGTAATCGTTATAGAAAACAATCATTATAGCGGGGTATTTTGAGTGTCCTTCATATTTTTGGGTTGTTTGAGGCCATGTTCCCAGCATAACTTGGAATTTCTTCGAAGAAAAATCTGGTTTAATATTCTGCCGTCGTGGGTCCTTAAGGTGTTGCCCAGGAAATGCAGATGCAGCTTGCAGTCCGGATTATGATTTTTCCTCCTCCTTCTCCTGCTCTCCCAAACCACGGGATTGCAGTTCAGTGGTTCTCTGAAGCAGGTTGGCCCGCCAGCAGTGCAGCTGCTGGAGATTGCTTTTCTCCGGATGTGTGCTCTGTGGGCTCTCTAAATTTCTAGAAATTATATTTTTGAGACTTCCCTATCAAATTTAGTTGAAACTGGTCATTGCATTCGGATGTTGTAGGAAGATGGAGTAGCGAGACAGTAGGATGATATAATCCTCATTTGCTTTGAAAATCAGGCTAACGTGCCGTGATTTTGTTTTTTGGGAAAATTTTGGAGAGGTGATCGATCTGTTTGTAACAGATGCTGACTGGGAAGCACTGATTTGCCACCAGTGGCACTGGTTTGCTACTGCTCTGCCATTGTACCCTGATAGTACTTGTGCCGCCAGAATGTAAAAAACCAAACAAAACTCACACCACCATTACAGCAGTTGAATCTGGCAGAGGGAGCAAATGCACCAGGTCGTCGCTTCCTCACAGTCACCAAGGATTTGGGGTCCTCTGGGCAGAAGCTCCCAGCTCTGGATCAGCACAGAGCCGGTGTTGATCAGCTGGGGCCCCGTTTGCAGGGTGCAGAGAGTCGCTCGTGCCACCACCCTCAGTGTATCCAGTTCTACCAGAACGGTGGCCCCTGGTTGTCAGCGATGGTGACAGCACCTCTGGGGAGGCAAGTTGTTCCTGCGGAAACCACCGAGAGAAATGTTGACTTTCTGTCACTTTATAACAAGGAAGCTGTGGTTGGAAGATGTCGCCAAGGAGAGCAGACTCTTCTTCAAGCAGGTGGGCATTTGAGAGGTAGAGAAGGGTATGGCTAAAGAGAAGGAACTCTACTGTGGGTTTGCTTCGGTGGCACTTTTGCCTGTTTGACAATTAGTAGATGTCAAGGCGTATTCCTGCATTGGGAGAAGGATGACATGTTTACATTTGTGCTTGGAGGTGTTGAGGTCACCCTCAGGTGAGCTTTTTGGGCAAGAACGTGTAAGTGCAGCAGAATTTTTGTATTGAGGCTCAAGCAGAACTTGTTTTGTTGCCTAATTTTTCTTGGCTAGGAACACGTATCTCATGTTTGGCCTTGTGAGAAAGACGGTGTTCGTAGTCATGCTGAGCTTTTTTCAGAAGGTGGCAGCAGCTTATTACTTATAGAAAGTAGATTGCTGCTCGATGTTAATGTCTGCCTAGGTGTAAATAAATACCTGTACTTGATTTCACATTTCTTTACTGGTTCGTTGTTGTGAGGGCCTTAGATTTTCTTTAGACTGTGGAGTTGCAAATCTAAATTAATATTTGGTTTATAGTAACACTTAAGATATTTTATTGCTGCCTATCGTCAAAGTGAATTTTTGGGATGGTTTCGTTTTTCATTAGATTGGAATTATTAGAGATTCATAAAGATGTTTGTCAGCTTTCCGTTGTTTTTCCCTTTTCAAAGGATACATGCATGTACCACAGTTTTATCGTCCCAAATGTGCGCTTCATAAGCCATGGACCGCTAGCTTTCTTTTCCAAAAGTGGTAATTAGACGACACGTATATTCTTTACATCTAGACAATACCTGGAAGAGTAATAACAGGGATGCGGCATTCATGAATATTCATGTTTCCAGCCATCTGTTGATTAGTTGCAATCTATATTCATATTCAAAATTCATAAATCACTGAAACTATGGGAGTAAGGTCTGAGTGCATCTGCTTTTCTCTTCCTTTAGATAGATTTCTTCCAAAGCAAGAGAAGAACAGGGATAAAAAAGCAGGGGACAGACAGGTAATGGAGTAGGATGGAAAGAAATGGAGACGGTAGAAAGGGAGCGGGAAGAAAGGGCAAAGTTACATCCAGGCTTCCCCATCTGAAGTGCTTTGCTATGGACTCGTGTTTTCTTTTTTGTTGGAATATGTGCTCAGAAAAAGAAATATGTATTCCTTTTCATTTGATGTCTTCCAGATGCTCTGCAAACAGTAAACACACAGTGCGAATGTTATCTGCAGAAAATGTGTCACTGCCATGATGCTGTCATTAAACACATTTTCTCTGCTCCAGCTTGCGTGTGAGAATCTGTCGAGTAACCACCCATAATAGATACAAATCGACTCGGGTGCTGGAGTGGACCGTTGATTGACAGCTGAGCTTGAGCAATTTGCCCACAAATGAACTGAAGTGATAACCTTTTCTTTGCAGCTTGAAGACTCAGGTTTCTGACCGTAAGAGTGAGAGAGTTCAGGAGAAATTACAGAGAACAGGGTGGTAAATGTTAGCAGTGGGAGTGGAGGAATTACAGGCTTATAACTCAGCTTTTGTGTTTTGTCTCGTTTTAATATTTCCTGTCCCTCCTGATCAAAATTGTGTAGTGCCGTGGTACCAGTATGAAAACAGCAGGAGGAATCATTTTTCAAACCCCTGAATGAAAAATGTAATGTAATCATGAAAATGTTTCGTATCGTATTGATTATATGTACATCCCACGGTGATGCAATTTAAAAAGGTGCAACTAGTTATAGCTTGAGATGGTTTTAGTCCAGGTATGGTAAACAGCTTTCCTTGCCCTCTTTAAGAAGAGAAAAATAGCCAAGCCCTATCTGGGCAATGTGTGTGAGTGTGTATAATTGTGCTTGTCTTTCTACTGCTATATTAAATGTCAGTGTGCAGAAAGCGAGAGCTCTACTAGTTGATAAAGTGGAGTATTACGAACAAACCCCTCTGCTTTCTGTATGCCTGCCTGTAATTGTGCCTAACACGAAACAAGTATTTTACTAAAACAGGGAAGGAGACAGACAATGAAAAAAAGGGCGTAATTTGAGAGACCCTTTCACGCTAGCAGCAGTGGTAAGGATCAAGCTAAGAAAGAGACATCAGGTGATTTTACTTTAACATTACTCTCATGTGTGCTGTGGTTGCTTCTCTGCCCAGATACTGCATAATCGAGTGCACAGCGTTAGCCAGGCACCACGTGGTATGAGAACAGATACTCTGGCGGAAAAAGCACCGAGGCTCTGGTACTGAGATAAACCTTTTTAAAAAACCTCCTTATAAAGAACGAGGATGTGTAGGTGTGGGAAGGGGGGAGCCATTTCTGTAAAGTGCATTTATTAATTGTGTTTGTTACCTGGTGTAAGGTGAAATTCACTGTGAGAGGAGAGGTCACATAATGATTGTGCTCATTGCTGCTCATATGTAGGCACTGCTAGGGTGAACTGACTTCTTCAATAAAATCAAAATCATGCATGGGTGTGGGGGGGGGGGGGAAAGAGAGGCAGGGTAAAGCTGAGCAAAGGAATCCTAATATTGCTGACAGAATAGTACCCCTCTTGCCACATTTCCTATCTGGATCTTGGAAAAACAGCATTTCTGTTCAACTTGGAATCCACCAAATGCTCCTTCAGCATCCTTCTGGTCAGTGCAGTAGCACTGGCAGCTGCTTCTTTGGGCATGAAGGCTGTAAAACTGCAGTCTGACAGGTGAAGAACAGCTGCAGTTTTATTTTTTTTTTAAATTATTCCAATACCTCTCTGGGAAAGGTGATATGAGAGCAGTAGATTTGTAACTGGAATTTCAGTCAGTTCTGTAGAGATAAGTTACCACTGATTTACAAACAGTAAAAACCTAATTGAACAGCTAGAGCCCAGGTTAAGCTTGGAGTAGAAAAAGTCATTTTGCTTGTCAGCAGCACCATTAGTAGGGGACTGGCTGAGAGAATGAAGATAGGTCAATATTACGCATTTTTTTACAGTCAGCATATTTTGACCTTTGAAGACACTGACTCTGCCTATATTTGTACTGGAGCAGAACAACTTGTGCTCCAAGGTGTTAGCTAAGCAAAGATTTGTATAATCTGGGTCCACCAGTCAATGAAAAAATTCCTACTGCATATTGAAAACATGGAAAACTATTTCATGTCCTGGCTGAAAGTACATAACTGACAGCCTAAATCCTTTATACTTGGATTTGTTTGAAATACATGAAGCTTTGATATTATGCATAAAACTACAAAGGATCGCTTCCCAGAAGGAAAATATCTAGCTGAAAAATTCGACTCATTGCTATTTCAGCCATGCGTTCTTCTACGGTGTGGCATGTTGATAAAAATCAATTGGGTAATAGAGCTCATGAATAGTGAGTCAATGGAAGCTGGTGGCAGCCTTGACGTTGATCAATAATGTCAAGATTTTGTAACAAGTTGCAAAATAATAGCGGGCTCTGCAGATGGTGCTGAATTAGCGAATCAACTGGATGTGACCACCAACACTCCTTTTTCTGTTAGTGACTCCTTCTGATTTTTCACGTAAAGAGCGAAAAGAAGCCAATTAGTTGATCATTGGGACCAGTTTTACATGTAATGCTTCCTTTATACACTCTGAATTTAGCATGCTGCTCTTAAATGAACGATTTAGAACTTTTCAGCACTGCTTTCTTTTTGGCAGTTTCAAAACTCTTCAGAAAATACAGGGCTTCAGGAATGCTTGCAAGGGCAGTAGACTCTGCATCTTCATTAATCCTACAGGAAAACAGAAATACGATGAAGATAATGTTTAACTTAATGGCAACAGTAGAAATTATGAGGTGACTGGACAGCTTGATCCCCAGTGGAAGATGTCATCCACTTTCACTCTGTTCTTTTTAAGGCTTCCATATATCCTCCATTACAAAATGCAAAACTCACTATGAACTCAAATCTACTTCCATTTTCTTCCCAGATGCTTCTGTTCTCTGTTTGGTTGTTTGTTTTTTTTTTTTTTTCTGCGGTTGTTATACAGTAGAAATGAGTCTAGCAACCATTATTGATAATTTTAACCCATTGTGTTTTAACCCATTGTGTTACAGCTCTCCCAGTGATTTTTCTAAAGGAATTTCTTGGATGCAGCTTTGTCTCTTAATGATGAGAATGCATTGGCTAGTTTAATAAATCAGCTAAAACACTGAAAATGTGCAGTTCAGTTCAGCAGCCTGAGTTGCTGCTTTCATATTCTTCTGCTGTCTTAAGTGAGTACAGCCATGATTAGGTGGAAATACAATAAAATGCATGTAAAGGATTGCTTTAATTCTGAACCTCAATGTTCAAAAATAGCCAAAGACTGTTCTTAGGTCTTCATGTAATTTTTAATAATAAAAGTTATAACTTATGGCCTTGCCACATTGGTTTGCCTAGCTATTATTTGGTCAAAGAAGTAGGACCTGATGTGTTTTTCTGTTACAGGCATAAAAAATGAACCCATGATAGCTGGAAGGACAAAACTTTTTCGTAGTCTGAAGGTGTACAAACAAGATTGGTAGATCCTCTCTCTGTCTTGCAGAGTAGCTCAGATAGCTTGCCCTCCCAGCTCTGAGAAAAGACTTCTGGCTTTAGCAGGCTTTAGGTCAGATTCGTAATTTGCATCTCTTATTTGCAAATTGGAATTACTATAAGATATCTACAAAAGGAGAGCTCGAGTAGAAAAATTAACTCATGTTAATAACACACTTTGAGGTCATTGCATTGAATAATTAAATGATGCAATTAAAAATATTCTTGTCTGTTTTTTCACTCGGTACAATCCAATTCCTCTCTTGCATGTTAAGCTGACTGTATTTGCCTTAGATTACTATAGTTGCATTTGTGGCTTTTTTCCGAGCACTCTGACTGTACAGTTCTAGCAGTTCCCCTGTGCTGCTGGCCACGGTCATGTTAGAATTGCTGTCACTGTTGCATTGTAGGTCACATGCACAAATCTCTCCAGGTGAAACCAGTGGTATGGTTTAGTGATGTTCCTGCTTTGTTAATGGTGGAGAAATGGGGTTTAGGTGTGTCATAACTGGCCTGTTAATTGGAGCTCTTAGATGAGTTTTGTCCCAAGCATTTTACTTCTATCCTTATTAAAAAGTCTTTCTGGACTTCAAAGCAAGAGGGCTGTTAAATTAACTTAGACAGATGAGAGAGTGGGATTTTCTTTAAATTGGGCTGCAAATCACACACTTTGTAGTGAAGCGTGAAGCAAAATGACTTGAATGCAGATAATCCTCCAATGTTCTTCCCGGTGTTCTCCTATATGCATCTCAGAGGACTCATATGTTTCCTCACAGGTGACAAACTTGGCTAAGCAAATACCACAGAGGGTGTCAGCATAAAAACCCCAGCCATTGTGTCTCAGTCACCTGTAATTCAAACACAGTCACTAGCATATAAATTGTAATGGGGGGATGTCTGGATTTTGGTTAGGCTCAGATACAGATTACCCAGAAACCATTCAATGAAGAGGCACTGGTTGCATTAACCAAAAAATGTCCTAAATACAATATAGACTTTTTTTCAGGGAGTGTAAGTTTCCAGTTTTGCCCAGCACTTTGAATTGCATTATTATTTAATAAGGACCCAGAGCCTGAATATATATTTGAGCTATGGCATATTATGAATTTCCAGAACTGGTTGGTAATATTCTTGAAAAATACTGTTAAAATGAGAGTCACCACTTCCTTGCTTGAAATACGGCCTGGAAATACTGTGATAACAACCATTTTGTTGGTGTTTCTGCACTTCTTACCTGGGCTCATCTGGAAACTCGCAGTGAAAAAAAACATTTATTGCAGACCCTCAGAAGCAACTCCCCTGAAGCTCAGCTCTGGTAATATTCTTGAGAAATACTGTTAAAATGAGAGTCACCATTTTCTTGCTTGAAGTGTGACCTGGAAATATTGTGATAACAACCATTTTGTTGGTGTTTCTGCACTTCTTACCTGGGCTTATCTAGACACTTACAGTGAAAAACCATTTATTTCAGACCCTCAGAAGCAACTCCACTGAAGCTCAGCTCTGGCAGGAGGGGAAGATTCCAGCAGGTTCATGGTTTGACCAAGCCAGTTTGTCCCTTCTTGCATTTCTTTTAGAGAGAGAAAAAGAAAATACTTGGTGAGCAATACTGACTTTTTGTATATATATTTTGTCAAGTTACTCTATTTCTGCTTAACCAGATAGTGCTTCAGTCAGTATAAGGGATTGTGAATGAATGCAGTTTATCTGCGTTAGGCAGTATACTTCTCACTCAGGAAATTTTTTTGTTGCTAAAATTGCACAGAAGTTATTTATAGGCAAAATCTGGAAACTGTGATTAGAAGCAGTGCAATTTGCAGTGAGCTTGTATGCGATTTGTGTCATGGAGCCGTTTTAAAAGGCTGTCCCTGCACAGTCAGGTTACTGTGTAGTGCATATACGCTTGGCACGTCTGGAGCTGAAAGCCTGCCCATATTTTCACATCTTGGGCAGCTACAGAACAGCCAAAGGACTAATCCTGAGGCCGTATCACCAGTGTAACGTGTTAGCTCTCTGGACGAGGTGCCTGTGGCTGGTAACTCATATTCCTGACTGGAACTCAGATCATATCCAGAAAAGTTACTGAGGTGTGGCTATAGGATATTATGGAGCTAGTAGGTTGTAGAACATTATTACATTTATTGCGTGATTAAAAAGCATGCATACAGTGCAACAGCTCATTTCGATACAACTACTGAATTTATTTGTTCTTCTAATCTAAGAAAGTCTCGCAGAAGAGATCTTGCTGGCTCTCTGCCAGTGGGGCCAGACTTCAACCTCTTTCTCTTTGCTGGTATATAGTCTATAAGTGTTCAGGTTCCTAATACTTGAATAAATACTTGAATGCATACTTGCTGTTTTCCATTCTCCTTTCTCTCAGTAACAACCGAATGTCTGCTGCAAGCACCACGAAATATGGCTATGCGTGAGGCAAGTATCCAAATATATTGCTTAGTTAGATCGACCTCACAAATGACACTGTCAGGTCCATCCTGACTGGAATCAGAGGAATTTGCTCGGGTTCTGTGTAAACTTCCTGCCAGATGGTGTGGAAAGTTTGGATAGTGTGTGGGATTGACAGTTTACTTGAGAGGTAGATTAAAGTGATAATGGTGTGTGCTATCAGGTTTTCTGGTATCTTTGAGCAGTTCTCAGTAAAGCTTATGTGCTTTGTTTAATGTTGTTTAAAAAAAAATCTCTCCTTTCATTCCTTAGCTTTTTCATTTCTGCCAACATTTTTTTTAATCCAGAGGAGGCAAGAGTATGTTTACCTTCTTTTTTCCATGAAAAGGTGCGGGAGAGTCATGTACCTTAATGCTTGTATGAATTAGTATTTTAGCTATGTTGTAATAACATTTTATTTATACAACTGTTATTCAGCTCCTATTTTTGTGAAGAAAATAAGTGAAATATATTAAGGTAATTTCCATACTTTGTAGAAAATTCTCTCAGCTCCTGCAGCAAAACTTAGTGGAAATACCATTTTTATGAGTAGGCATCCTCCAGGAAAATACTAATGTGATGTTTTTTCAATAATGGTGCTATTAGCCAGTTCATGTTTTCGTTACAGCATGAATGACAAAGGGGGAAAGAGTTTACTGTTGTTTTGGCAGCTATGATATTAATAGGGTGTTTCAGCTTTGCTTACTCACTGTTCACGAGCTGTTGCTGAAATTTCAAATCTGAGGATCATTTCACTGATATTATTCGCTATTCAGTATGTCCTCAGATGGAATATCATCTCAAGGTAAGGACCTTTTAAAACCTGGTCTTTGACTCCATGATGTGTGGGTGTTCCATGGCCTTCTACAAGGCTCTGGATGTTTGCCCTTTGTCTCTCCAGTGGCCTGACACAGAAAGGAGTGGCAGGTGCATTATAGGTTTAAGTATTGCTTAAGTATCTGTAGACTGTTCAGTGAAAATAACACACCTACTCATAGGCTGGCATTGCATATGATCAAGATGCCGCTTAGTCACACCCCTATTCTTAATGGAGTTTGGGATCCTGCCATATTTTGCATCGTTACTTGATTACAATAAATTTATCCTCTTATTCCTTTAAGCTATTTCAATTATTTATTAATCTGTGTATTGCTTTAAACAGTTTAGCAATAGCCTGCGTAAATACCCTGTGTAATTTTCTCCTGTAACAAAGCCACCAAATCCTTGCAATAGATTGCCCAACTGCCACCCTGCAGTGCCCCAGCTAGCTCATGGCCTTTCAACATCCAGCCAGCCATACTGATTCAGGTTGCCTTTCCAAACCCAGAGGCACCAGGTAATCACCTGCACAACCCTTCAGCTTTAGAATTTGAGAAACAGCATATTGGTTTTTTGTCTGATATTTTTTTTTCAGTTACAGGATTTTGCGCTTATTAGACAATAAGCATAAAAGAAACATCTGCTTCAAACTTCCCCATTCAACAGTTTAATGGCATGACTTTTTCTCAGAGTGAATTCCTGGGTACCGTTCACATCCTGAAGGAAATCCTCAGTGCAGTAGTTGCAGTTGCTCCCCTATGATATCCCAGTTCCAGAACAGGACACTGTAAGTAGAGCCTGATCAGCTGGAAGAGTCTGGCCCTGCACTTCAAGATGTAGCTGTAATTTATACTAGAAATAAATTTGCCTTCCTCACACCCCAAGTCTGCATACTGAACAACCGCTTTACTCTTTTCCCCCTCCCTAGCTGCACGTGCTGTCTCTCTTAAGCATGACACAACCCTTCTGCAGACTCTCACCTTCCCTCCCTCAGGCAGTATCACACCTCAGCTCTCCCAAGCAGGACACAACCATTTCGTTCCCTTTTCACCCTGCCCTCCCTTCTGCTCTCTCCCACAGCACACGCCACCTCTCCCAAACAGGACAGAGCCATTGTGCCCGTTTTCCTCTGCTGTCTCCTGCACACTGGGACCCGCTCTCGCAACCAGACCACTATGCTCGTGTGCCTCTGCTCCCCCTTTCAAGCCCATGCCTTTCTCCCAGCTAAATGGGATCTGGGGTTAATTCTAACTTTTTTTTTTTTAAACTGATTTGAATTATTCTGGCTATGGAAAGAGAGCAGAGACACTTTCTGAATGTAAAGCCTTTATTATGTATAGTACAGTGGTAGGTAAGGGAGTACATTAACATACTCACCGATGACCTGAGAAGGCTGGTTTTGCCTTGTTTCCCCACCAAGGTTCCAGGGGCAATGTACTACTTCTTGTTTAGCTAAGAAAAGTTTCTGCATTCTTCTGAACTTTGATTACATTAAAATAATGGGATAAGAATTTAATAATTTCATTTGATAAGTTGTGATACCTTCTATTGAAACCTCGTGACTCATTTGAGGAAGGACACCATGGCACTTTTATCCTGGTTTGCTTGAGAGAGAGGGGAACGCACAATCTGCTTAACAGACTTCACAGACTGATACCAGAGTTTCCTACATTCCTTCTCCTGAATTTTGTGTGAGTCAGGCTGGCCATGGTGTGGTGAGGTGCTTGAGGAGACTTCCATTAAGCCTGACCATCCTCTGCTTGGTCACGCTGAAGGAAAGGGGGCTGAAGCAGCTACCCAGGTCTTGACTCTTTGTGCCCCAAATTCACTTTTTTGCCCCAACTCATCTGCACCACACAGGTTACCCCAGCTCTGGCCCTCAGCCTGCACTTCACAGTCCCCTAAAAACATGCCCAGCCCCACCAGCAAACTTTTACATGGAAACCTGCACATTGTCCCCCAGCTGCCACTTGGCACTGCTTCCACACAAAGCCATCCTGTCCTCCAGGCAGCCAAAACACCCTGAGACCTGGGGCAGCATTACAGTTGCCTGCACAGCACCGTTGTGTTGGCATGAGCTGAAGCAGAGCTGGGTTTGAAGGCTGGATGTGAATGTGACATTTACAAAGCAATCAGGTTCTCGCTGGGAGAAGAGCAGGTACAGCACCTGATTAGAGACACAGAGAGAACCTGCCCTTCTGTACTCTGAAGATGAGGGAAATGAGCAGGCTCTGTATCGGTGGGTAAAATCTTGAGGTCCACTTGCTTCCTCCTCAGTTCGGGTGCTGCAAAAAACCTGTAGGTTTGGGACAGGGTCGAGCACCTCGAAGTCGTTACCCAGTGCAGTTACCTGAAGCCTGCAGGCAGCCTGGAAGTCTGGCTCAGAGTTGTGCCAGCCTCCTCACTCTCACTGGGGAGCCCTCTGCTCCACAGCCAGTGGTTCTGGCACACGGAGAGCGAGTGCCCTGTTATGCTTAATGTGGCTTTTCATTTTACTTTCTTAATAATATTCAAACACAAGCCTGAAGTGATGGATCTGCTGTTTGCCACTAAAAGCACAGCCTCATCACTCTCTTGGGGAAAACTGTGCATTTGGAGTAACGTTTTGGTTTAATAGGGTTTTGTTTTTCCTTTAATAGGGTCTTGTTTTTGTTTTATTTATATATAAAACAAACATACGTATATTTGTATGTATAAATCTATGTAAATGTACTTACTTTTTTTTTTTTTTTCCAGAGATAGCAAGGCTCAAGAGGAATGTCTGTTTTGAAAGGTGGAGCATGGTAGTATTTAAGGTGGTTTATGATGGCTGCAAGAGTTCATTCTTTAGCCTCAGGCTCTGTCCTAGAAATTATATTAGCAGGTGGGCTTTATCCTCAGAGTGGAAATTGTCACTTTATCTCAGGAATGGAGCTATTAACTGCAGTCTTTATGTCTCATAAAAATGCATGAGAAACTATGCTATCCGTCCCACCTGCTTTTAAAGAACAACAAAAAAAAAGGAATTATTGTTAAAAAGTCTAGGCCCTTGATAACCATCATCAACTGGGAATCTGCCAGTGATCAAAAAGTTATCAGCTGGCTCCATTGGCAGGGTGACTTTTGACTTCCGTATCAGTTGAATGAGTTCCTAAAAAACAAGGGAGGTTTGCATCTGAGGTGTAAGCTACCTGAAAGTGAGAAAAGATTACTGTAATATTTTAAAAGAAGTGTTTCCTATCTTCCCCCAGACATTGTAATTAACCTGTATGAGGCCAGAGCCATGTATTATAAACGAGTGGAGAACATCCAAGCTATCTGTAGACCAGGCAACTTATCTACTTTACAAGCAGTCATGCAGCATCTAGTGCAGCGCCTCTAAGAATAGAATTTAAAGCCCTTCATTTTAAACAACAGTTGTGTGATCTGTAATTGCAATATACTGCTGTAAACTATACTCTGTATTACCTCTGACTGCTCGTTCCTCAGTGGGCTCTGAAAGAATAATTCAAACAAGTTTCATTTACTGTTGCTTCACGCTTCTTCAGCCCAATAATATGACTTGTTATCAGGTTAGCAAGCACTCCCTGCTCCCTTTCTTTTTTTAGAAAAAGATTGAACAGGTCCTAGAAAGTGCCTGCCAAATCGTATCGTAGTCCCCACATCTTCTGCTATTAATAATGTTCCCTATTAATTTCCAGTTTTGTTCTCTGTCAGTCTCTATGTTTGTGATCACACTCAGAGACCTTTTCATAACTCCTGGCTTGGGCACCGCTTTCAATCGACTCCTCTGGATGTTACATTGTGTGCTTATGATTCTGTGATACAATGCATACCTGTAACACACTTATCTCCACTGGAGATGAAGCTGCAGATCTGACCCAGACTGTGTGCACTAACTATCATGTTGAAATTGCTTATCATTATCTACAAATGGAAGTGTGAAATTACAGGATTCATGATTTGCGTTACACTGGAAGGATGTATAGAGTGTAAGTGTAATGAGAAATGATCAATAGGATTTTTTCCTTTATGCTTAAGAAATACGTTTTAGAAATAGTTTTAGTTAGGCCATTTTGTATACTGTGTTTTGGACGAGTGAATGAAAATCAAAAGGTGACATCTGTACCTCTCTGAAGTTCTGGAGAGAAGTGATACGCAGGAAGCTCTGCTGGCTTGGGGAAGTTTCACAATTGCCCAGATACTCAGTCTTGATAGGAATTAAGATACAATCTGGTGTGTAAGAAACATGCAGCGTGCCTTTGTATCTGCTTATCTATCCTTCTGTAGAATCCAGTTCCTGACACTGCCTCCCTGAAACCCCAAGCCATGCTCACGAGCCCCACGCAGACCTGTTGCCAAACTGCCCGCTGCCCGGTGGCTGATGGGTTTCGGGAAGGGGAGGTTGCAGCCAGAGCCAGCTGGCTGACTCATACAGTGACACACAGGCAATTTCTTAAAAAGGCGAATAAGTGTGTGTAGTTTTCTGTGGTTCTGCCTAGCCATTGCTAGTGAAGAAAAGCTGTATGGTAGTGAGGGGTAGAAGGGCTAAAGTCAGTGAGGTAGAGGAGGGTGTGTACAGAGTAGGGAGCAGACGAGTGGTGAAGCCCTTTCGTACATAGGGATGAATCTCCTCAGACCCACAAAACACGGACTGTATTTAGTATTCCAGACAGGACAGTGGCATGCTGGGGTCTGAGGCCGACTTCAGCTCCCTGTTTTATTCGAATGGATGGCCATGATTATGTGGAGTGGGGTGGCACTGTCCCCCCAGGCACGTGTGTGTGCGTATCCGGGGCCTGTGCGTACTTGTGTGTGTGTGCAGAGGGGTGTAGGCTGCGTGCACCAAAGGGGCAGGCATGGCTCTGGATCCTGTGTGAGCAGGTGGCAAGGGATCCCGGTGATTTTAGGGGTGCATGTGGGGACAGGCAGGGGCCCTGCAGCCTCCCGCTAGCCCAGAACACCCTTGCGTTAAGGACGTGCAGGGCTGCCGTGGGGCAGGGGAGAGCAGAGGTTGCTGGAGGTGCTTAGCAACTCTTCCAGGATGCTTCTCTGATTTTAACAAATCTAATCGCCCCCAGCACAGCCCCGCTGCATACAGCTGTACATTTGCATGCTGGCCCGCAGCAAGATGCGCCCCATTTGTATGTTTTTCTGGAGTTATCTAGTCTTATGAATCCCCCTTGGATTTTTGAAAAGGCCACGGACTTCCTGGAGATCTAGGGTAAGGAAACAGCCCAATTATGCCTTAACCACAGGCTTTTCATAACTGCAAACCACTCAGGTGTAGATCAAAGGCAGTGATGGAGAGGCACTAGACAGTGTGCCAGTGCCAAAACGAAGGGGAAAAAGCCTGCATAAGAATTATAGACTAAAACTGAAGGAGATCAACATCGCCTCTGTCAGTGCATCTCCTGTCAGTACCTGCCATCACAAGCTGGGAAGATCCTGCTCTACAAACCACCTCAGGCACTTCATGGCTGGCTCTGAGAGTGCCTCCTCAGCACAGGCAGCTGTGCCTCCACCGTCCAGGGTGACAGACAAAAATGCACAGGGCCTCCCCCATGGACAGGCACATGGCTTTGCTTCCAGGCAGCACCCAGAGGGAAAAACACAGATGGGGCAGGCACCAAGGCCTGGTTTACAAAAACCAGCCAACAAAACAACAAGCAAAAGACTCAGCATCTTCCACTAGTGGGTCCCAAAGGAAAAGGTAAGCCAAAGTTAAATTAGGATGCCTGATGCAGATGGATATTTGTTTATAGCTGCTTGGTAAATGATACCCTGGATGTAGAATCATAGAATGCTTTGGGTTGGAAGGGACCTTTAGAGGTCATCTAGACCACCCCCCCTGAAGTGAGCAGGGACACCTTTTACTCAGAGCCCCGTCCAACCTGACCTTGAATGTTTCCAGGGAAGGGGCATCTACAGCCTCTGTGGGTAACCTGTTCCAGTGTTTCCCCACCCTCACTGCAAAAAATGTCTTCCTTGTATCTAGTCTAAATCTACCCTCTTTCAATTTAAAACCATTACCCATTGTTCTGTTGCAACAGGCGCTGCTAAAAAGTTTGTCCCCATCTTTCTTATAGGCCCTCTTCGGGTACTGGAGGCTGCAATAACGCCTCCCTGCAGTTTTCTTCTCTTCTCCAGGCTGAACAGCCCTAGCTCTCTCTGCCTTTCCTCACAGGAGAGGTGCTCCAGCCCTCTGATCATTTTTGTAGCCCTCCTCTGGCTCCATTCCAGCAGGTCCATGGCTTTCCTGTGCTGAGGGCTCCAGAGCTGGGCGCAGGACTCCAGGTGGGGTCTCACCAGAGCGGAGCAGAGGGGCAGAATCACCTCCCTTGACCTGCTGGCCATGCTGCTTTTGATGCAGCCCACCATATGGTTGGCCTTCTGGGCTGCAAGCTCATACTGCTGCTTCTTGTTCGACCAGCACCCCCAAGTCCTTCCCCTCAGGGCTGCTCTCATTCCGTGCATCCCCCAGCCTGTATCGATACCGAGGGTCTGATGAAGACAGAGACTTCTCTGTTTTCTCCCCCTGGTTTGTGAAAATGAAGAGTTCGTCACAGCATATCAAGTGGCTGAGTCATGAATCAGAAGACTTTAGCAGCAGATTATAGCAAGAAAAAATAAAATTAAGCACTTCACTGTTGCCGTCTCTGAAACATGGACTTTCTGGAATGGTTGGGAGTCTTCTTTACTTATGCTGCACAATTAAATATTCAGCATTTCCAGCTAAATTTAGGCTTATTGAAGTAAACAATGATGCATAAGGGCAGAACTGGACAATTCCATTTTTAGGTATTAATAATTCAGAACCATATTTGAAAACAACAGAGGGATATGTACAATACATCATAGAGGTTTTTATTATATCCACCCACTGCCTACCCACCCACACAGAGATCTGGATACTGCTTTTACTTGGAAACAATATAGCATCATCATATCTTAGGCTTGTTTAAGTATACAGATGTACAGCCTACATTTACAAGAATGCAGTGTTTTATGTGCAGCCGGATGAGTCATTCTTTTTTTCCTGCAATCAGATCAGCCTCTTATTACTTAAAGTTGGTATTGACAAACATTCATGCTTAGGATAACAGAAACTGTGTTTACCAGATTACACAAAAATAGAGAAAACTGCATTCTGCAATGTGGAAAATATTCTAGGATGAAGATCTGCCACTGAGATCTCCATTTTGGTATTACATTTAAAATCTGAGTACTTTCATGTATCACATATTATTATTTATCTTGTCACTTAAGGGCATGTAAAAAGTTTTTTGCTTTGGGACCTATCTGATAAATTCCTTGTGCAATACTGGGTGTTACCTGTGTGCTCCCTGTCACCACCTCTGACACCAAAGCAGCCACAGCACAACAAACTACGTGGGGTGCGTGGAAAGGGCAGGAGAAGAAAAGGAGAGACAGTGAATGCATCTGTTAGGGATGTATTTTTACTGCAGTCTAGGGCTGTGGTTTTATTTAAGGACCGATACCATTGCTGGCTTTCAACAACTTCAAGATTGATTTAGCTCAAGTGTAAGAGGCTCCAGGGTGTTTTGCTTGCCCATGGTGCCGAACCAATGCCTGCAGAGACATAAGTGTCACTCCTGCCCCATCGGCCTTGGGACCTCTTCACCCCAGCTGCCACCTGCAAGATGCACAGGGTGAGGAGATGTGTATGCAAGACTGATTTCACCTTTCTGGACATCAGTCTAAATGCTGCTCTGTAGACACTGTGTAAGAGATTCAACAAGAGAGTTAATAACGTAAGAAGCCAAATTCAGCCTGGAGGAAGGAGATGAGTTTCCAGCAAGTAAATTCCAGCAAGGGGCCAAATTAGGCAAAGACGTAACATACACCTCAAGTGAAAGAGGTAAGCAGCTCAGTCCCTTCAATGAAATTGTTTCAGGTTTATCCTGGTGAAATGAAGATCAGAACTTGCCTGGAGGGAGCTTGCTTTGTTTTATAGCTATCGAGTTATTTTTTCTGCTGCCCAGACCATCTGTTCCATCAGTGGGTATGTCATCATTCGCACACCCACTGAATGCCAAATTAATCCAAGTCACACAGTTTACACCTCCCTTCTGACTTCGACCAAACTATATTTTATTCCATCATAAAATAGACATCAGAGCTAAGTTTGCCTCACTCTCTTCCGAGGAGGAAAGGGTGAGCTTTGGGGCTAACTCTAATCCCCTAAGAGGATGACCTTAAACCACCAGAACTTTTGTAGCGGGTCCCACAACAGCTCATCAGCACTGGGCAATAAGGGATGGCCCATGGGAAGAGGGATGCAGAAGCAGAGCAAGGACACAGCCACGCTGCCAGACGCCTCTCTCATACTCCCAAGATCTGCATCTTTGGGAAACTCTGAGTCTTTGTATCCAGTATCTCTCAAATGGATTCCCTTTCCATTAATCTTTTAAGCCCACAGAGACTTTTTGTGCCCGCAGCCTCCTGTGGCAACAAGTTGCACAGCTGAATTGTAATCTGAAGAATTACCCCCTTTTGCTTTCTTTGAAACTATCACTACTGATTTCATTTGATGTTATATTGGAAAACAGCGAACAGTTATTCACCATTTGCATCCTTTTAGCCACTTAAGATTGTTTAGACTTTTATCATGTGCCCTCCCTGGTTCTCTGTTCTCCCAGACAAAGGTTCCTGCTCTCGTTGACCATTTCTCACGTCAAAAGTCTTCCAAACTTTGGAGCATCTTTGGGTTTTCCCACTCACTTTTTTGAGCTGGGAGGATGGGGACAGAACAGCACACACTATTCAAATGCAGTCACACTGTGAATCTGTGCAGTGGCGTCATGATATTTTTCTGGTTTGGTCTTCATTTCTTTCCTAACATTCGATTTGCTTTTTCAAATGCTACTGAGCACTGAGCTGACATTTTCATAGACCTCTCTATAATAGTCTCGAAATTGCTTTCCACAGTGGTAACAGCTATTTTGGAGCCTGTCATTGCATATGTATAGTTGGGCTTTTTTCTCCCATGTGCATTACTTCACATTTATCAATATTGTATTCAGCTGCCTTTTTATTTCCAAGTCATTCTGTATTATGACATCCTTCTGCAGCTCTTAGCAGTTGGCTTTAAATTGACTTCTTCAAATAACTTGGTATGGTCAGCAAACTTTGTTACTTCATCTTGTCCCACTTTCCAGGTCACTTAGGACCAGATCAATCAGTGTATTCCTGTGGGACTCCACTGGCGATCTTCCTCTACTGACTTTTATCCTTTGTGTCCTATCTTTTAACCATTTATTTCTCTGTGAGAGTACCTTCTTTTTATCCCATTTCAGCTTAGCTTCTTTAGCTTCAGGTTAGCTTTGAAAATGCAGCTTGATGACCTTGAGAGGAACCTCAACACTGATTGTATCCGAAAGCAACTAGGTGGGACACTATGGAAATAGGACCAAACTGACTCTTTTTTGTTGCAATTCAAATATGCCATTTCTCCCAATGCTCACGAAAGGATGCCTGAGACAAACAGCTGCTGCACAAGCATGCCCCAAAGATGTCCATACTCAAACTGAAGAAGCCCACAGACATCTACCGTAACAAAAAGCGCAGCTGTTTGCAAAGATCTAGATTTACTCCATGTTTGAGTTGGGATTCACTGGGACGTGTTGAAGCTTCCTGGCAGTAGAGGAACATAATTAGCTGTGCTTTGGGGAGCGGATATATTGATCTGAGTTGGTGTCAGGTGTGAGGGAGACTGTGGCCTGCAGAGATGAGGTCACTGAAATGTGCGGTTGGGAGACAACTGTGGAAGCTGCTGGCAGATTTGCAAACCTGGGAGGAAAACAGTAACCATGGCCTTGGGAACAAAGGGCAGTGGAGGCAATTATCGAGTGAGATGTTTCACAAGGCAGCTCTGCACTGAACGCCAGAGCAGCAGTGGTTTAATGTTAGGGGTGGTCAAACTAATAGCACCAAAAGATATTTAAAAATACTGAATTGTGAAACTAAAAGGTAAACACATAACTGTCACATTGGACTCATTGTTACACAATATTGCTTGAATGATGATTTCATCAGATCTCCAATCTTGCATGGGCTAAATCAGCTTGCCTGGTGACAGGTCTGTCTTTTCAACTCTGCTACTGATGTTGCGAAACAGCTTTCTCTAGTGATCGTTCCCATCCATCCCCCAGGTCTCCCTGACTAGTCCCAATATCTTTTTTGATATGCCTGTTCATCTGCTAAAGTCTATATCCCTTTCTGGTGGCTTCTTTTTCCTTCTATTGAGAAAAAAAATGTTCTATATAAGTTTTCGTCTTTTACTGTAAAAACCGTGTGGCATTGTGAGCATTCAGTTCTTTGAGATCCTCAGCTGAACCAGCTTCATCTCCCAGTTCCCTGGGTTCAGCAAAGTTGGCCTTTTTGCAGGGAAGAACCTTAGTTCCACCTCTCTTTCTGTCTAACTTAAAGTAGGTCACCTGCTCAAAATATTGATGCACGTAAAATGAAGTGCTTCCAGAGCACAGCAGGACTGCACTCTCTGAACGGGAGTGTGAGTCAGGGAGGGTTAACAGTGAGTAAGGCAGGTGAAGGCTAACCCATTACTTGTGAACGAGCAGGCGTCTGGCAAGAAGCCTTTGTAACCTGTAGCAGAAAGCTTTGTAACCTGCAGCTGAAAGCTTCAAATAAAACTTGATGGCCGAAAGCTGGGTTGTAAAGCCGAGGCACTGCCAGCGCCAAGGCAGGGCGTGAAGCACTCTCCCGGGGCATGGCAGCTGAGGGCGGCTGTAGCCGACTCCGCGGCGGGTGGAGGAGGAGACGCAGAAATGGTCCCTGGGGCGCAGCTCTGAGAGGCAGAGCGGTGACTACTCCTTCTGAGCCCGGGAAACGGTGACTGTTTTGATTCATAGAGTCTGCAGGCGACGAGGGAGGTAGTCAAGAGCAAGCTGGAAACCCAGGGGGGGAAGGTGGGGAATTCCCGTGGCTGGAGTGGCCGGCAGGTGTGACACTGCGCACCTCCTCTGCTCCAGGCTGCCCTGGTGCCCCCGGCTGCCTGCTTCTGGCTGGGGCTGGGCCAGGCCCCGGCTGCCGGGCCCTGCTCCGACAGACCCCGGTGGGTGTTCCCTGGAACGTGGGGAGCACCTGGCTGGGAGCCTGCTGAAGCGGGGTTCGCTTCTGGTCAAGCAACTGTCTCGGCACGCTGCCGCCGGGGCTGGGAGACCCACTGCGGGGATAAGCCGCCATCCTTGATACCCGTGTGTTGTGCAGGCAAAGCCCCTGAGCTCTCCTAGAGCCTGTGGAGCTGGGACAACAGTGCAGGCGCAGAGCTCCAGCCTGAGGAGATGGCTGCGAGATGCTGGAGTATGGCCGCAGGATGATGCTTCAAGCACAGTCCAACAGCTGGCTGTCTCCAGTCCACGTATTAGACCGAATAGACTTTTTTGTCAATAAAGACAGGTGTTCAGATGTCTAAGTCTTTCATATAAGGCTGAATAAAGCCTCTTCAACAAAAACATTTGCAATTATTTCACACTTGAAGTATTTGTGTCCCTTTGGTTAGCTAGCAAGCTGTGTCAGAGACACAGCAGAGACAGAGAAGAAGATAGCAGACGGAGAAGTTTCTTGGGGTAGACTTTTTGCCAGACCTTTCTGAGTGAAACCCAGTACGAAATAACTTTCTCCTGCAAAATGGCCCTGAGCATTTTTTGTCAGCTTTGTTTATTCCTGCTTAGGTACCACTAGTGTTCCTCACTGGCTGAAAGGATTTGAGAAGCAGATTGACGCAGTGGAAATTCAGTCAAGCCAGGTGCACGTGCATGCAAGAGAGGTGATGAATCTTATGTTGCAGGGATAAACAAGGTCAGGATTCACAAAAGAGAACTGGGCACCACTGAGCCATGGGCGTGCCGGTCCTGTCACACTCTGCTTTAGCCTGGAGATGGTCCTATGGTTTGCTCTAGCCTGGACCAACTGCCACTGGCTGTTTCTGGGAGCATGGGGAGAGGGGGAAACCTGTATATTAGATTTTGCAATGGGTACTTGTTCTTGGAAACCTCTTCACATCTTCTGTTTTTCTTAATTTCATTGAATTTGAATGCCACTTAAGAGTTAGTAATCTCTATTGCCCCATTGAAAAGCTAGACGCTTTTTGTTGAGTAACACCCTCACTTCCTATAGAAGAAAGCAGCTTGGATGGTGAGTATATCTCCAGCATGAATTCTGTGATTTGAGAGGGAAATTTACAGACATATTGGAGAACAACGTGCAAAAAGGGATCAAAGCTGTCTTACGATCAGTGCTGCAACCTAAGGATTAGGCAGCCACTTCAGGGAGCTGATCCACAATGCTGCAAGCAGCGGGTTTGTGTCTCCTTGAGGAAGAGGTTTTTATTTGTCAGGGATTCTTTTTTTTTTGGGGGGGGGGGGGGCAAAAGAGAAAATGCCTGTAGACAGAGAACTCTAAGCCAGGGGTTCTCAAGATTTTATTAAAGAAGGACCCTCAATGGCCAGAGCATCTGGCAGCTGGCCTCGTAAAAGCGTGTGCTGCCTTTATGTTCAGTAGATGTGACATTGAAAATGGACCTTGGGAAAGTTTACATGTAAAATCTCCCAGGGGTATATGGTCCTAAGGGTTAATAAAGTCTCTTTATTGTCTAACGATGTTTACCTGCTTCAAAATGGCTAACGGTGGGTTTCATCCTAAGGGATGCTAGACCACTGAAAGAGAGCAGTGCTTTTGCAAGTCTTAGATTATCGGCACTCTTGTGCTTTTGGACAGACCAAGAATTGAAAAGGAATTGCAATTTTTTTTTGGTAATAAATGTTTCAGGGCTCTGCAAGCTGATTCTCAGTAGGTGGAAACAGGCAGCAGTGCAGAAAATAATCTCTTGCTGGTAAACTGAACAAATGTAAATGTAAATGTAGATGCGGAGTATAAAGGGTTCCTGGCAAATGTAGACCTGGTACCTGTGATAGAAATGGCGGCAGAGCAGAGCAGAGCTGAACTCCATCCACGCAGGTATGCCATCTCTGACAGAAGCACAATATCAGCAAATTAGTCTGTAGAAAGCAAACAGAATAGCTTTCTGTCCCTCCTGCAGTCTGTGTGTGAGCTAATAAGACTGAAGGGGGAATTATGTGATTCGGGCACAATATGGAGCTGCGTGACAGATTGCAGACAGATGTAAGCTTGCTTTGCCTGTGCTCCACACTGACTGAAGCTCAGCTAATATATTCTGTTTCTCCGTCAGGCTTATTGCATCAAGCTCAGCATTGTGCTGATAATGCAGTCACGTGGCTTCTGCATCCGAATGGGCTCGCTTCCTACCAGCTTGAGGCAAACTTGCATCTCTCTTCAAAATATGATGTGGACATAACCTTGCAACAGGCCAGCAGTTCTCAGCCTGCATAACGTGGAGCTGGGACGTGCTCAAAGCAGGAGGGAAAGGATCAGAGGTTGTCTCAAACTCATTGAAGTAGAAGGGATTTGAAGATACGTGCTAGTGCATAGGCAGCCTGGAAGGGGTTACAGTGAGTGGGAGCAGATGGTAGCTTGACTGACAAGTGGAGATACTGAGCATCTAAGTATACTAAACTAACTGGGTCCTTGGAAGCAGAAAATTAAGCAGTGTATATTTCACATAGGCTTGTTACTATGGCCATTCCCTGACTAGCAGATTACCTCCGTGTGTGGCCGTCCCTCTTTATTCCTGTGATGTGTCCCCTACTTGTGATACAGAGCAACCGAGCAATTTGATTGCTGCTATGCTGATACAAATGCTTTGAGATCTTTCATTTGGACACAAGATGTCATTTTGTAATAAAAATGGAGATACTGATTGCTCCATAAATTATACTGATTATCAGTCAGAGCATAGCAGGGACCAGTGAGATGGCTAGAGAATGTCAGGAAGAATACACCTACTTCTGAGCAGGAGAAAATTTAACTTTTTTACAGTATTAGTCAATATTCCTATATGCACCCACAGTAAACTTTAAGTGCTTTTTGCTTTAAATTTGAAACTTCAGGTAGGAGCTCTTTGTTTTAAACTTTATTTTTTTTAAACTGAAATACAGAGCAAGATTCTAATGTTCTTTCAGGCTCTAAGTGCGTGCCTTGTTCCACTATAAGCCCCATTTGTTTTCTGTTTGGAAGAACTACCCATACAGCACAGCTACCACAATGGCAAAATATTGGGCAGACTCAAATTTCCCCTTTTCCTTAGCGGTACACACCATTCCTAAAAAATGCAAATGGATTTTTGCACATTGTCTTGTCCTAATATGTGAAGATATATTCTTTCCTGTACAATGGAGATGCTTTGCTAAGCTTAAGCAGATTTTATTCAGTGTCAAAATGTGTATGTCTGCTGCTTCCAGCTAATTTTCCAGAGAAAAGGATGTAATAAGTGCAAACATTTATAGTCCTAACAATTGATGGAAATGAAAACAGCAATTCTTGCTACAATAGAAGTGTGTGTGTGTGTAGAACCTAACCACCAGTGAGAATATTAAACTATTCACTTGAATTTGTATAGTAACAAAGATTGACATAATTTAACAATCATTTTATTTTTATAATGTGAATACAAAGTTGCAAATGTAGTTATTTCTGAGGCCCTATATTTAGTCTTGTCTTTAGTTTGCCATTTACTGCTTAAAATTAATACCTTCCATGCCTCATAAAGCTTGTACACAATTAAGATTTCTCCAGCACCTTCACTCATTGACCACAATCCCCCCACCCTTGTTTCCGCTGTGGCAGGACTGGCTCCTGTGCCTTTTGCTATGCTAAGATTTCTAGCGCGGAGATGCTGAATGTTTTCACCTGCAGGTGACACTTGTAACTTAATGTGTTGCTTAAACTAAAGGACCTTTTCAATGAATAAAAGGTTATAGTCTGTCAGACTTCAGGCCCCTTCTGCATCCAGCTCTGGAGCCCTCAGCACAAGAAGGGCATGGACTTGTTGGAGCAGGTGCAGAGGAGAGTCACAAAAATGATCCGAGGGCTGGAGCACCTCTCCTGTGAGGACAGGCTGAGAGAGTTGTGGCTGTTCAGCCTGGAGAAGAGAAGGCCACAGGGAGACCTTACAGCAGCCTGCCAGTACCTGAAGGGGGCCTATAGGAAAGCAGGGGAAAATATTTTCAGGAAGGCCTGTTGTGATAGGACAAGGAGTAATGGCTTTAAACTAAGGGAGGGTAGATTTAGACTAGATATAAGGAAGAAATTTTTTACAATGCGGGTGGTGAAACACTGGAACTGGTTGCCCAGAGAAGTGGTAGATGTCCCATCCCTGGAAACATTCAAGGTCAGGCTGGTCAGGGCTCTGTGCAACCTGGTCTAGTTAAAGATGTCCCTGCTCACTGCAGGGGGGTTGGTCTAGATGACATCTCTAGGTCCCTTCCAACCCAAAGCATTCTATGATTCTGTGGAGTTCACACAGGTGTTTTGGAACCAAGGAGAGCATCTGATTAGAATAACTCTTGGGTGCTCTGCCAGGTTGCTTATTGCATTAAGCTTGTTTCTTATTTCAATCTTTATGAAACTCTTGAAGATAAAGATCTTGCTTGAGATAACTTCTCAGAAAACCCAAAAGGACTTCTGAAGACTGTGATGATTTTGCATATGATTTCTAAAGAAAAACTTGCTTTTCATTTTTTTTTTAATTTCCTCAAGCCTCTGTTGTGGTGTCTCAGGCATAGTAGTGCGAATTTATGGTTTCAAGACTTCAAAACCACAGTGTAATTAGCAGTGTTTACCAACCAGCTGAACAAGTCACTTGCCATGTGAATACTGGAATGATTGTTTTTCCACTTAGGAGAAGGAGTGAAGGGTCTGTAGTTTAGTTGCACAGAATTTTTATCAGCCAGTAAATGGAAAGACAGCCTCATGTGTTGCAGCAAAGCAGACTGCAGCAGCGATGTTTCGCTGTGCTGAAGATGTGCTCCTGCTTCTCCCTAGGAAGTTGCCACCTGCAGCCAGTTGCCTTTCTGAGTGGTAAGAGAGGGATGTTCTAAAGAAACACTTCTCAACTTCTAATAATCTTCTATCAAGACCACTGTAAAGCAGTGGATTTATCCCCTGTTACTTCAGTTAAGTACTCCGCTCCCTCCCCAGTGGATACTCCAGTGTTTAGCTACCATTAACCGTTAGAAAGGTTTTCCTGAAGGTCGTCTTAAATCTCTCATGCTGTAGCATATCCCATTACATTTTCCCCCTGTCTTCAGTTACATGGAAATTATTTCATTCAGGTTATATTGCAACAACATTTTAAATATTGAAAGACTTCTCACATCCCCCATTTTCTAGACTAACCAACCCCATTTTCCCATTTTTCTCATAACTCCTCTTCTTGCCTTCCCTAGACTTATTCCAGAAGATCTCCATCTTTCCTAAAGCGTGTGATATGCACCACTGTACACAGTACTCCAGCTGAGTGCTTATACACACCACCTCTGTCTCTGTGAGAATGTCTCTATTCCTGAGATATTCAGCTCTGAAGCTACAGTAAAACACATACCTACGTGGCATAATAAAGTGACATAACAAAGTATACGTAGAACAGGAAAGCAAGGTTCTGTAGGAATCTTCTTTGTAGTGGTTTTTTAAGTGGTTTTTTTAAGGCCGTGTAGATACAGAACTGAGATCTTCCAGTCAAACAAAAGTGCCAATAACTGATGAGATATATGGGAACGGATGATGTGTATAGAAAAGGTGGAAGGTACAAACTGGCTTTGGCAGCAAGCTGGTACTGAGCACAACGTGGCAGTGTGTGGGAAGAGTTATAATACATTTTGTAAGACCCTGGGGCAGGTATAAGGAAGTAGAGTCTGACACGGAACGGAAATGAAGCTAATTAAAGGACTTGGAGAATTAACATGCCTGCTTATTCAGTACTTTACCCTTTCAGAGCACTTCTGGTGATTACACCCTACAGCATTAAGAATTAAACCCTTTAGTCTTATTCTAACCAAAACTGAAACAGTCATCAGGACATTGGCTGTATTTTCAGTCCTTTCTTCAAAGTGGGAATATCTAAATACTCTGGACCCCAGCCTTGGTTGCTAGAAAATAGCAGAGAATAAGCCTTACATTGCCTTGCAGCGAGTTGTTTACTCCGTGAGCAAGTTTTAGAATAAGTGGAGATCCCTATGGGTTCAAATGCTTCCTTGCACTTCAATTGGATGTGTGCTAGGAGGTCCTAAACTCAAGCTTTCCTGAGTCCAAATCAGGAGGGCAGATACCTGTCTCTGTCACTGAACACTCAAAAAGAACCGATAAATCTCACGTACTTCTCCTCTTCTTATTTAGGGTGTGAAATCTGAGCAATTAAACAAGTGACCAGAGGGACAGAAAGTGACAATGTCATTCAGAAAGGTAAAAACAGTGGTAAAAGCAAGACGCAGTCATTTCACTTCCCCCAGTTTCTTTGATGCAAAGCTATTTGTGGAACAGGGAAACAGCATCTAGAGGGACAGACTCTGACGCCGCAGTAGTTTGCCCGAAAGGAATCCACTGCTTGCTTTCCCCAGTTCCCTTCTCTCGTGCTTTCCTGGCAGTTCACAGATTAGTTCACTGCCATAAGAAATGGGTCAGCTCAGTGGCACCGCCGCACGTGGGTCATCTCAGCAGCACCATAGCAAATGCAGCAGGGCAGGGAGAGGACTCGGGCTTCTCAGCTCGCTCTGGCACCAGCGGGCAGCCAGCTTTCCCCTGGCAGAGCTCGGTACCCATCGCTTTGGGGGCAGGGGCGGTTAGGGTGGCTGTTGCTGAAGAGATTAACTCCTCCCTGTGTTTAAATGTCTCACAGACCGGGAACTGTTTCTAATTTTACCCCAGCCGGCTGTACTCCCCTTTGATTCACATTGGAGTTAGACTTTTTTGCCTCCTCAAAATGGAAGCTTTAATCGTCCTTGTGTTACATCCCATTGCGGTTGCAATACATGTAATTAGATGACCTCAGGCAAAAACTGAGCTTTACAATAAATTGGCGTTGTTACTGGCCGCTGGTCGACTGACCCACTGCTTCTCATCTCTTGTATTTACTCCAAAAACTGAGTAATGATCTAAGTGGTTTTGTATTTCGAAGGTATGCCCAAGAAGTTTATGTAGACTTCTACCCACTGCCGTATAATATTTGTCTTTATTGCACGTATCCAGTAGGCATATAGAAGAGCGGCCATTAAATGCAGTGTTCGATACATCTGGCCAACGGAAGTGTGTTTAGAAAGCATGGCTAATAGTGTAGGGACAAATTCCATTTTGTTTCCCACAGCTACTAAGGTTGACAGACTGTTAGTTGCATGATCATTAGCTAAAGTGAGCTCCACAGCAATGCTTGAGGCAAAATAATAATAATATGGTAGCAGATGCAACAGGAACAGCACAAGTCAACAGCACCAGTTAGCAATTCTTTTGCTTATTAGCGAACATTCAGATTCCAGCCAGAATCTTTAGGTTGGGGTTTTTTCCTTAATTTTTCTTTCTTAACCCTCCCCATCTTCAGCTCTTACTCATTTATTGACAGCAGTTTTTCAAAGCAATACCTAGAGACTATAAATTCCATTTTCTTCGACCAAGCATATGGGTAAGCGAAATTTTTTATGACCTAGGAGAGGCTGTTTGTTTTCTAACAGCATGCAGTGTTCAAGTTCCTAATTACTGTTGCATTTTAAAAATAGTTTATACATGTTTATTATTAGTACTCCAAAATTATGATATATAAATCTGTATCCTGCTGCCTATCCCCAGGACTGGAACACAAAATTACACCCCAAACCTGCCCGTAAATGTAAATCACCCTGCACTTCATCATCGTCCTCCTTGATAGCCTGAAAAAAAAAGATGAGGATGATAAGGATTTAAATACATTCTTCATGATTTGTACTTCCTACACTGACTGTGGTAACAGTAATGGATTTTATGGGTTTGCTCAAAGTCAACCAAATGTGAAACAATCTAGGCAGAGCTGCGTTTGGTCCCTGAGGGACACATCCACGAAGAACTGTGAAGTCATATTTCATAATAACAGATCTGCAATGCATGGTTCAGCCTTCAGATTTCACAGGTGCGACAAGTTATTACAGTTTAATTCTATTTTTACTTCAGTTCCCAACTGAAGTCAGCCACTTCTCTACATTGTTTAAAATTTCTTCAGCTGCTGGCTGATTTCCCGCTGCCCCCTCGAGAGCAAGCCAGTTCAGCAGCATCGCTGTCTCCCTGTTGTGCCACGCTGGGAGGGACTTTAAGCCACCCTTCAGAAGGTGGCTGAAATAGGACTGCAGAGCCCAGAAGACTATTCCGGGAGGTGGGTGTGTGCATTTAAATCAGACTTTCCCTTCAACTCAACAACTAGCCAAGGCATTAGAACTTACCTAATTTTTTATTACTACATAGGGCTCATAGATGTTGGGGAATTTTCTCCAGTTTTCTTTTTCAGGAATGTGTTGGAACTCCTCTATCTTCTGTTAACCAGGGTGCCTGCAGTCTGGTCTAAAAGGGCTTGATCACATGAAAAAAACCCGAAGTGCCAGACTGGTCTGATTTTAAAGTGGTGTTTGACAGAAGTGACTAGATGATGGATGCTCCTTAATTATAGGACATCTGCAAGCACTTGTGATTTCTCTCAAGATGTATTATTAGAAATTTTTCAGCCAGTCTTGTTTATGTTTTTCTAAAGTTTCTGGGCAATAGCAAGGTGTCAACTATTTAAGCTTCCTAGTCAGTAAGTCATGTGGCACTCAGTCTCCACCTCCCCCAGTCTCATTACAGCGTCAGTTCTGGGGTACCCACACGTCAATAGGCAGATTTAGAACTGTGCCTGGAGGAAGTCTTCGCGATGTGAGCACACCCTTTGATGCCGCCTGCGACAGGGACGGATCTAGGCAAACACCTACCTGCTCTCCTAAACTCAGAAATGCGCGAGCATTTCTAGCAAGAGTAATTGCTACTGCTAATGCAAAGCTCATTAACCAGGAATACTTGCATGTGCAGCTTCATAAGAAATGAAGAGTAAACACTGCTGTCAATCAACACTTTAATCACCCAAATGTATGTAGAAAGCCAATTCGAGATGATATGAGCATACTAAAAGTGAATTCACCCTGAAATTTCGGCACTTCATTGTGGATGTATTTGCAGTGCTGACCCATCTCCACCTGGATTCTTTTAAAACACTCTGATTTTTTTTTTTTCCTGGTTCTAAAACTGGTCTTGTAATAATAGAAACATTGAAATTTGCTGACAGATTTCCCAGTGAGCTCGGATGGGCTGAAGCTGCTATTTTAAGCACCCTTGTGAGAAAAGTGATTGGTAGTATATGCACTGAGCCCTGATTCAGCAAGAATTGGTGAAGGATCCCTGCTTCATGTTGAAGCTACAAGAAACGTTGGAGAGGAATTCCACTGAAACGAATTGATAGACACATTGCAAGGTGCTTGGAAAAGCAAATTACTGATTTTGTTAGTAATACAGGGCTGAGGATTACTCAGAAGAGTCCAGCTCTAGTCAGAGCCTCAGCTGACGAAAATGGGCAGAAATTCAATGAATTCAACAAGGTTATAATTATTTTACAATTATTCAGGCTTTGATCTGACATCTGAATATGAATTCATTTTAATCACAATTTAATCACAACTGCTGTCAGTTGAATACCCTTATATCTCATTGTTCTGCAACAAAGACAAAACTGTTTTCCATCTCTGTGTGATCAACTTGAACAAACGGGGAAAGCAGTGTAACAGGCAGTTGAACAGGCAATCTACACGTGGCAGGACGGCCACACTTACACAAATTTAAACCTATGGTAGATGAGAGACCTCTGAAAAAGAATTTTTTTTTTTTTTAATTTAATCATTCAATTGCACCTGGAAGTTGAAATCGATTTTGAGGATGATCATCCAGGTTAGCTTCCTAAAACGGCCTGGGAAAGGAGCAGGTTTTTAAAGAGTGGTTAGTAGTTGTACTTACTGTGCTGTTGAGATCTGAAGTATACTGAGCTGAATTAGCTCCATACTTCCATCCAGCTGAGGCTGGATTTAGCTGGAGATTATCTCCTGGCATGGCATGAAGCTAAATATGATTCAGAAAGACATTCTCTCTAATAACTTCAGTGGTTTTGCGCTTACTTAATTTTATTTTGTCAAGATCAAATTAAGCCAATTCTAGTCCATTAGGGAGGTGTGTGCATGACGAGCCTGGGGATGTGGAAGGGGGAATGAGCCTTCGGACTGCGTGGATGCCAGCCCTGACAGCTCTCGTACTTTCTTCCCGGAGGGAATGGAAAGAATGATGTAGCACAGCAGATTTTATCTGCGTGTGATCCTTACTGTTATTATAAGGGAATTTCAGGGTGTGGAGTTAACCCTCAAAAGTCTGTGTAGCTACCTGCATATGTCACGTAATGTCTGTCATGTGAAATACATCGAGCATTCCATGTTCCATGGTGAGTCTTTCTCTTTGTCTGCTCCTATAATTGCCTCAATTCACCAGTGATGTCCCCAGTGCTGCTGCAAATGGAGAGGCTGAAACCCTCTCCACACCCCCAAGCTTTTCTCTGGCCCTTGAGAAGCATCTCCTTCAGCATCTTCCTGCTACTCCTGTCCTGTGATGTTCCTGGCTAACTGCTAATACTTCCCAAATCCTGACTTACACAGCAGCTGTGTACCACTCACTCCTCATTGTTTCATGATCTAAAGGAGGGAAGGAGTGCTTTTTGGCATGCAGGTTTCATAGAAAGCAAGAGTAATCTGAGGTGGAAGAGTTTAAAATGAGCATCATCCAGTCCAACACAGGGCTTGTTTGTTTTTTGGTTCTTTTTTTGCTTTAAAGTGCTGTATTTTACACCTTGGCGTACCTCACATGAATAAGGTCTCCTGAGGTTAAAAAAGCAAAAACCAATGTGTGGATAATACCCTGCAGCTTTAGGACAGAATAAATGATTTCAGCCTGAAAGGGTGTTTGAAGAGAAGAAGAAGAGACAGAGTTCAGTGCTTTACCTCACTGAGTTTTTACTGCAGTAAAACTGCCATGCTCAGTCTCTCCTGCAGATTTATCACATGCCCGTTATTTGCTCCAAAGTAAAGAAAACATCTTTTTTCCTTGGGAAGTGTTAAAGACAAAGCTCTAGTCTCTCTTTCCAGGCCTGCCTGCCTTTCTGGGCAGCCTTCCCACGGTTCAGGATCCCTGTTTATCCCAAGGAGGGCAAAAAAGCGCAAACGGCTTATCCAGCATCTGCAGCTTTCCGGGCGTCAGAGGCCAGGCTGTGCCTGAGCGTGGGGACGGTGGGAGCCCTGGCATGGTGATGGTGGGAGCCACGGCATGGGGTGGCTGCCGAGCCCCAGAGGGGGTCCCCACTGCAGCTGTGGGCAGAGAAAGTCACACCAGGCCTGCCGAAGGTGAGGGAGCGGAGTGCATCCCTGCCCACCCATGTGAAACAGTCACGCTGGGAAAAAACACCTGCGTGTCCTGCGATTAACAGCGCTGCAGAGTCTGGGGTTTCCCTGTGGTTGCCTCGGGAAGCAGCCCTGCCCGGGGTTTTGCTGGGCAGTACAAGTCCACGCAGCCTCTTCTTGAAGGCTGTGGCTTACCATCTTAGCCATCTCCTAACTATGTGTTTGACTCCCTGTGTTGACTTGCCTGCCAGAAAGTAAAAATCAAACCTCTGTTTCTTTGTGGGTTATTTTTTTTTTTTATCTCTGGAAACTGTAGCCTTGAACTGTGTTTTCAGTAATTGCAAGATTCATTTTTGTGTTGCTGTACATTAATCACATTGGAATGGGAGGAAAACAAAAATAGAGAAAAGTGCATAATTATTGAACAGGAAGAACAAAATCAAAACATTCATATCTAATTTTCTAAGACTCTTGAAAACCATGGTGCAGTTTTGGAAGAAAAAAAAAAAAAAGTAGAAAGAGCAAGCTGCCAAAAAGTACATAAAAGCAAGTCAAAACGGCACAAAAAGCCATGATGTTCCTTTAAAAAGGTATGTGTAATCACCAGGGTACCTGACTAACTGGTACATAACATGTTCGTCTAAGCATAGTAACTCTCCCACTGAGAGAAACACCGTGAGCTGAACAAGAATATACATGCTTTGGAAATACTTTTCCAGAAGCGTGATGCTTGTTCTATTAGTCAATCTGGTGCGCTTTCAACGGGCAGAAGACTGTTGAGCCTTAAATGAAACAGTCACACAGAAAACACAGAGAAAAACTGGGGAGTTTAGTTTTAGAAAGATTAAACTTCTGCAGAAAAAAAAATAGGAGGACTAGAGATGATCCTGTTGGGGGTCTGCATTAGAGGCCCTCCAAATGCTGCTGTAGTCCAAGCCACAGAAATGCCCACCGTTTATTAATCAAAGATAAAGGTGCAATAATCTTGCAAAGAAAAAACCCAATAAGAATAAAGAAAGAACTGAAAGCCATAGCGCTTTTGCAAAGAAGTAAGTTTTCATATCTTTCTATATGTCTATGAGTCTGTTATGGCCGACTTACTGCTGCCTTTGTCTTTTCTGAAAATGAAGTCCATTCTTCTGGGTAACATTTTGTTGCCTTTGAGGTAAAACACACATCAGCAACATAAAAGCCAGCTCTGAGGAAAAGAGGGATTCCCAGTAAAGACTGGATTTTTGCTCCCCTGATGGTCAGTGCCATGTGTAAGCAGGGCAAGAGCTTCAGCCCACAGTCTCTGAGAGAGGCTGAAATCGCCCGCTCCCTCCGTCCTGCCAGGCGTGCAGGGCCCTTTGCCACGTTAAGTGCGGGAGAAGCAAATGAACCACGTGAAAGCCCTGTTGCTCTACAGCCACAGCCCTGTGTGGTCGCAGGGGTGGCTTTGTATGGGGGCTGCTGGGCTGGGTGGCAGCGAGGGGCAGCGGGAGCGTCTGGAGCCGGCACCTACTTGAGGCTTTGGTTTTGCTGAACGGGACTGGCTCTGCTCCAAAGCCACAAACTGGGCACAGCTTCCAGTCCCTTTCTGAATAAAATTGAATGCTTTGTTGATGGGGCCTGAAATATTGATGAACCATCGAGATTTTTGTTTCCCGCACTCTGATTGATTTCTGGTACCCAGTAAATACACGAAAGGCCCTGCACATGTGAAATGGTTCCAAACTAAATAAATGGGGGGAAAAAAATCTCAAAAGGACAGTCCATAAAAACCTGATACTTTCTTGACCCAGCTGGCTATAAAGGCTAAATTTGCTTCAAATCAAACCTGTTCCATTATGAGCGAGAGCAGATGAAGTGGACCTGAGAAGTGAACAAATGCCATGGAAATCCACACATCTGTTTCCAGTGGTTGTCAGAGGTTGTGGTGGGCGAGGGAAGACGTGAGTGACCGACTCACCAAGGGGCCGTACTGCCACAAATGGAGCGGTTGTGATCAACTTACCCTAGCGGTCCCTGAACTGGGGTCTCCCTTATAGATTTCAGTGAATGTTAAGTGTTCAGGAGAGGAAAGAACAATGATTTAAAGGCTTTTACTGGCACTTGGACCAGGTAGCTGCTTTGACTCTATGCGGTGCTCACTGCTGGTCAGGCCTCGAACACGTGGGTTGTCCCCAGTGAAGCATGGGGACAAAGCTGTAGCTATTGAAGAACATAGAGATGGCTTTGATGCTTTCTTTGGCTGAGGCACATGTTGATATGTTTGAATGCATTTGGGTTTTGAAATTGTTTTAGGATACCTTGACAATGTCTTTTTTTTTTTGGTGGAATCACAGAAAAGGGGATTTGGGAAGCAGGGGAGCTCCTCATCCATGTTTGTCCTGTTCTTAAATAGCCACAAAGTGAGATGCTCCACTTCCTTGTGGTAATCAGTATAAGTGCCTCATTACTCTTATGAATTTCATAGTGAATGTTGTATATGAGTACTGGAATTGATATTGTGCTGGCTAATGATATATTACAATATGATCTATAACCTCATTTTGTTGAGGTCAAGCATTATGCTATGAAAACACAATGGGTGCACACACTTTGCTACCTGAGTACATGACATAACGATCATTTTAAGTTGACTTAAGCACTAGCTACTTCCAAAATGGGCTTTCTTACCTTCTCCTGCCCCTTGCCCAAGTATCTCTACTTGCTACCTCCTGGGTATTCATGCAGCCACATCAGCTGTATTGGGGTCAAGTCCTTCCCCCCTTCCCTAACTCGCCCAAGGACGGGATATTTTCTGGAGGATCAGGTCCCTGGTCTGGATGACTGTGCAGCTACAGGAGTTCTCACGTTGGCACCAGCAGCAGGGAGGCTATGCAGCCAAGGACCTGGAGGCATGGACTTAGATTAGTGCCAGCCCATTGTGCAAGCGGCCTTTAGGTTCTGTGCAGATATTCAGATATTGCAAGCCAGCTTCCTCTCCCCTAAGATGCATCACATCAAAAAGAAAAGCGCTTTTCTTCTGTTTCTAAGCCTTCATACTGCTCAAAAGTTGCACATTTGCTCAGTCTTTTTTCCACAGGCGCTAAGTCTGGGACATTGCTTTAGGAATGAGGAGACACTCTATGTGGCTCCAGGCACCGGCTGAACTTCATCCGCTCACGAGGAGTTTTGCTTTTGAGTTCGGTGGGGCTGGCTTTCATCCTGAGGCTTTATGCTGGGCACGGAGAAGAGGAGCGGATTTAGGATGGACACCTGAAGAACAGGCATCAGGAAGACTTCTACCAGCCATGTGGCAGCCTGCTCGGGTCTCTGTGGCCTCCAGGCATGCCAGCGTGCAGTGGGCATGGGTGCAGCATCACGGGGAGGTAGCAATGCTTTGCACATCTGAAGCTGCCACGTGGCTCCATGGACAACACCGATACAACCAGCCTAAAACAGTGCCCCAGCACAGCTCTACATTGAGCCCTCCCTTGCCTATGCTGGGAGAGCAGGACCATTTGGACATCCGCAGAAATGAGTCAGGAATGAGTTATAGATAGAGCTGCCCTGGGATTATTTCCCAAATTTCAGGGCCTATTTCTAGTTTTAGGTTGCTTTTTTCCTTTTACCCGTTTTTAGCTCAACTTTTCGACCTGTTCTCCCCAGGCCCAGCTTGGGGCAACCTCCAGGTCAAACAGGTGATGACACAGCCTTTTCCCTCTGTGCAGTAAGGTCCCCTCTGCTGAGGCGACGACCAGGAAAAAACTTTCTAGGAGACGGAATTGTACTGTAAGATGCAAAGGCAGGCGACAAGCACAGACATGGATGAACACTGCAGAACTTCAGCTGCAAAATCAACATGAAGGTTGCCAAAAAAAGAAAAGTAGCAGGAGAAAATGGCCAGCCTGGAAGGCAAACCACAGCAGTGCAGTTCATTTGCCTAATTCAAAGTCCCTTGCTAAATAAAGATAGTTCTGTAGTTCTCTGAAGAGGCTTATCACTGCAAAAGGCTCGGAAACACACAAGCAAAGCTCTGTGTGGGGAAAAGAGTGTGGGAGATAAAGTCCTAGGAATAATCACGGAAATGATGAAATCAGTATTTTTCTCACTCAAGAGGTAAAATTAGAAAATAACAACAATAGTAATAGTAATAATGGTAATAATACTTTCCTGTATTTACTGAAGTAACACCAACCTGGACCTTCTCTGGAGATATTCAAGACCCGCCTGGACAAGGTCCTATGCAGCCTGCTATAGGTGACCCTGCTTTGGCAGGGAGGTTGGACTAGATGACCCACAGAGGTCTCTTCCAACCCCTACCATTCTGTGATTCTGTGACCAGAGATACAGCTCCGTAGATGTTGTGCTGGGAGATGACATGGCCTATGTCCTGTACCCAGCGTGGCCTGGGTTGTGGAGTGGCTTCAGGGAGTCCCCTGACACCAGGCAGGGTTCTCCTGTTGCATCAGAGCCATGAATCTACTTCTGTCTTCCTCCCTGCTATGCCCCCTGGGAAGCAAAACACAGGGTACAGTTCCACACTCCGAAGCGTATTAATAAAAGGTGGGCTTTTATAATGATCCTCGGGACTTTTCTGGCATTTTTCTAAACTGGACGGGTACGTTACCTCAGTATGGCAATTAACGACAGTTAAATGTAAATGGAGAATTAGTATCTGCCAACTTGAGATGATGTAGCCCTAGCAGGCTTTTTAAGCTGTTTCCTACAGAAATCATTAGTCTTCAATTACACTGTTTCAGCTTTGGCAGCTAGTGTATAACCTGCGTATGTTGTTTTTCAAATTAAAGAAAAGCTTGGCATTGTAACAGGGAAGAAGCATGGCATCTGCAATAGAAATGCCAGAATCCTGGAAGCTGCTCCACAAGCAGAAGTATTACGTGCAAAGCAGGTAGTAGGAAACTAAGCAGGTAAGAAAATACAAAAGAGGTGTGTTCTGTGTAACTGTATTGCTACATTTTATTTAAGGTAAGCTTTTTTCAATGTGTGCAATATGCAGGAATACATATTAACGCACTGGCAGTGCAATATACAGGAATACATATCAAAGCACTGGCAATGCTCTGTAGAACAGACGCCATTCTTAGCATTTGTGCAATAATATAAAGCTTCAGGAAGAGAGAGAAAATAGTTGTGAATCATATGGATGATTTGGAAAGAACATGAAAAACGCTGCCTGTTCAGCAATCAAGAAAAGCTCCAGCCACTTCACAGGATGCAGTTTCCAACCCTCATCCTGTGTAAGCCAGGTTACACATGTGACCAAACACTTACTTAATAAACGCTACCATAGATTTTCCAAGTGCATTAGTAATCCAGTAAAATAATTCCATGCTTCAATTAGATGTGTGTGTATTCTTTTCCCCCCATCTAATCAGGACAAGCTGAATTACATCAGACGTGGCCACCACGCGTCCTTAGGCATGGACCGGCAGTCGTAAGACAGCAGAGCACTGCTTTGCTCTGTAGGCAGCAGCCGTTCCGTTGCAGGCAAAGGATTATAGCCTGTCAAGTCAAAGTCTTAATCTCTTCTCAGTCATGAGTCAGTGTTGAAATGGGAGTCAGAGCATGCACAGGCAGCAAGAGAAGGATTTGTTGGGGCTAATGGGAACGCTAAAAGAGAAAACACTTCAGTTGACTTTACTGAAAACATAGAGGATGCCGGTATGAGTAACAAAATTTAACGACAGTACTCAGAAGAAAATTAGAAATCAATCACCTAGCCATGCTATGGGGAGAGGGGCTTATTTAAAACCTTCTGTTAATTTTTATAAATATACTGTAAATGCTTTGACATAAAAAGAAACATGTCATGCTATGTTAATCTATGAACCTAGAGGATTCACAAATCCCATAGCCAATATAGGAAAGATGGAGATCAGCGAGGTAAAAACACTATTAAACAAACAGCTAGCTACTGCCTAATTACTTCATGGTAAAATGGTTACTGCCATTAATATTAGATCTCTTATAATATTATACAGTCTAATATATTAATCCAGGCATAGTGCAATGCAGAGTAGTATCAATTCTGAATAAATTCAGAATTATTTTCTCCACCTCCCTTCAGCCAGTAAGGAACATATTTTTTTTCTTTTTATCTTTTTTTAAAAGAGATTCCTAAAAATGTAATTCAGATGAACACTGTGCTGCCTTCTTTAGAATGATGCAGGGATGTGCTTCTGCTAGCAGGTACGTCAGACTAGAGGTGAAGTCAGGCATGTGTCTTTTCATGGAAATGCCTTTTTTTTTTTTGCCACTAACAGACCATAGGCCAAAATCCTTTGGCCAAATCCTATGGCCCAGAATCCTAGGGAGAAGAACTGAGAAAGCCTGGCAGGAGACAGTGGCTTCAGCCATGAAAGAGTGCAATACTTCTGTTCACTTAAGAAACCACAGAAAGGCTGTTCAACAGCATTGTTCGAGAGGATTGCTGGCAGAAATAAGTGTTTTAGGGTGTGATGGGGGGTACCAACTGCTAAGGAGATGCAGTGAGTGAATGTTTGTTACTGCCATCTGAATAGCAGCTTCATAGTTGGAGGACTCGTGTAGAAAGCTGGAGAGGTTGGTTCTAGGATCGCTCCCTAAAAAAATGCCTCCTCCCAGGAGAGTGCTCTAGCCACCCCAGTGCCCGCCAGTGCAGCCCCCACAGCCTCTGCTGAAGTCACACTGTGAGAAGCGGGGTATATAAACCCAAATAAAGAGCTGCAAGGCCGCTGCTACGCTGCTTCCAGCTCTCGTTCAGAATCAGCCAAGGCAATTCTGAACAAGGCTCACCGCTTCAGGCTCAGTTCAGGCATCTTCTGCAAAAGCAGGAGCTCTTTTGGACTGCTCTTCTGAGGTGCCTCCTGCGCTGTGTAGACAATGTAGCTATCTCACCACGGACTCGGGAGTCAGCTCTGAAAGGGGAGGGCAGTCAAAGTGGATTTATGAACTCTACCTATAATTGCCTCATTTCCCAGCGCTACAGAACTGTACCATGTATCATTCCAGGAATAACGCAGATGGATGAATGTAAAGACACTGTTGCTAGAAAAAATGTGAGTGCAAAGTGCACTTATATAACAAAAAATAGGCGTAGATAGATAATTCAACAACAGCATGCCTGAGCTGTAGGACCATTCCACATAGCACCGAACATTGGTTCAATCTTTTTCATATGCTCAGTCTCTCTAGTTTTTTCAGTCACTTTACATTTTCTAGAACAGCTCCTTTAGATCCAGCCTCACCGTCGGAAAACACGTAATTTAGCTGGTGTATCTTATCAAATTCAGTTTCTGCCTGGTTTTTCTTTGATTCGTTAAGCTGCTTCTCCCATTCTCTGGATGGTCCATGGCAGATTGCAATCTTTTCCCATTTACAACATACCAGGGACATTTTATTGTCCTTGAAAGATGAATTACTAACACACTAACCCACAGAAGCCAGTATATATCTACATTTGATTTCTTCAAATGCTAAGGGTTCTTTCTGAGGTCAATCTAGTGAGTTTTTGAGAATCAATACAGAGGGGCTTAGGAACAGGAATCATTAGTGATGCCCTAAATGATTAATGATTAATTTAACATTAGCTAGGATATCGTATTTAAAACTAGTAACATACTACCACTTTTTAATTGCAAAATATTACAAACACACCTCAACACCATGCCTTTCACTTTGCATAGGGCCAAAATATAAATAGAACTTTATTTTTTCATGACTCACCTTTTTACGTAGTAGTGTGTGTTGCAGGGGCATTTGCAAGCTGTGGGGCAGGTGGAGATTGAGCTATGTAACAAAATTCATGCATAAATTACTAATGGTACCCTATCTCAGGCTAACATATTGACTAACCCTCTTGTGAACATCAAACAGGTCAGTGCACTAAGAGGTTACTAACTAGATGACGCCTGTGGTGTTTTTCTTACGGTGGTTTGAAAGGAAAAGAAAATAACCCTGATGGAGATGGTATTTTCACTACTGCAAGAAATATATGGGCCCATTTTGCAACACCTCTCTGAATTTCACTTTAGAAAAGAGTTTTATGAAGTACTGATACCCAAACTCTCAGTGGTGCTTAGAAACGTGCAAGGCCTGAATGACAGAATGGCTTTAAAGTTGACTACAGATGAAAAAGTAACTTGTGTTTATTGAACCTGACAATGTTTCGCTCTCCTCCCATTACAATTAGAAAGTTAAATATAGGACAATACCGGTAGGTAAAAGCTCCTAAATCATCTCTGTGCTATCCAGTTCTTTGAAGCTTATTAAATGGAGGCAATCTAGACAGGCATGTAACAGAATGACTAGCGTGTATATTTCTACAAGAAAACTAAATTTTGAAGCAGTCATACCATTGTGTAAACCTTACTGAGCTGAACTTCCTGGAAAATGACTTAAGCCTAAGTGGGTGAGGATATGTTAAATTGTGGCTTACACTGAAAATTACTACAGATAATCTTATTTTTACACTTAAAAAAAAAATGTCCTTTATGTAACCAAATGCCTTCCATGGCCACATATTTTTAACCTCTGCTCTTTTCTCTCAAACCATACTGTACAAAGTTTGGGACAGGGAGTGTCTCTTGCTACAAATTTGTAGAAGTACTTAGGCTAATGAGACTTTCATCTTGGTAATATTGTAATGAATTATTGTAACTATTTTGTATTTATGAACATCTTATGCTTACACAGGGAATATTTCTTTTCATATGTTATTTATACAGAGCTGCTAAGAGCAGCAAAATCGCATGAATGCTCCAGAGCTGGATGGTTGTTGTACACATAAAAGCTTATTCATTTAAATTGCACAAATTTAGAGAGGGCTTTTGGAATTTCCTTGTTAAAAATAGGAATATCCACAGAACTAAGGACTGGAGGGCACTTTTAAGCTATGTCTTTACAAGAAACAGGGCCATGACCTTTTCTTTCACCCAGAGGGCAAATATCATGGTGCAGTTGAATGCTTTTCCCCCTGAATGTGATGGCCTTGTCCATGGCGGCTGTTGGGGACAATCTTTGGAGATTAGGTCCCCAGGACAGTGACCAGTCCAGGGCTGAGCGCGGATGGGGACACCACTGGTAGCTTAGCAAGTAGCTGGGTACCAGTGCTTGAGCCTGTTCCTGACCCCGGAGAGCTTACAGGGACAGGTGTAGCCTGAGAGGCTCCTGGTTCATCTCCTTGCCTTCGGGCTGGATAAACTCTCCCTGTAGAAAAATAAATAAATGACAAATACTTGCTTTTTTCTTTCTAAAGAAGTGGATTCCACAGCCTCCCTAGGCAGCATATTTTGCCATTTCTCTATCCCTACCATTGGGAATTTTTCATCACGTTTAATCGAAACCTCCTTTGCTTCAGTTTAAGCTCATTATTCGCTGCTCTCATCATATGAGATTGAGAGCACATTATTTCCTTCAGCTTTATCGACACTTCTGCATTTTATAAACTAAATATTTCTGGTTTCTTTAGTCTTTTCCTGTAGGTTATTACAGAAGGGGCACATCTTTTAGATCTCCAATCATTCCAGTTGCTTTTGTCCAATTTCTGCCAAATTGGTCCAATCTCTTCTGGAGTCTCACGCTCTTAACAGGGGCCTTACCCACAGAATCTCACACAGTAAAGTTAATTCAAGTCCCATATGCATGACACTTTTCTTTATACATCCCACTGCAATGTAGCTTTTTTCACCACAGCATGTTTCTGACTCATGTTCAGTCTGTGATTCAGATCCCCTTGCTCCTTGCTGGTAGAATTGCTGTCAAACTCGCTTTTTCCAGTCGTGTATTTGCACAGCTGACTACTCCAGTAGAATATGGAGTGTTTGCATTTCTTTTATTGAATTGCATCCTGTGATATACATACAAAAATGATGAACTAGGTTTTTTTGCTGCTCTACATTTTGCTGATCTCCTTTCTTCTAGAAAGGATGCCTGCATTCTCTATGTTTTTCCTTTACTAGATTTTGAGTGGCAACTTGGAATAACCTGAAGGTTTGAAAAGTGTGTTCAGCACTTGTGTAAAAATCTTCCAAAAAGGCACCTGAGCAGTAAAGCTTGTTCTACTTTTGCTTCTCATTTCATTCTCCATTGGAACCATAGCTGATAGCTTTCACCAACTAGCCCTCTTGATTGTTTATGCTTCCTCCATCAAAATAGCTTTTAGCTTGAAAGAACATGCACTGGGATGGCATCAATAACTTAATGCTTTTAACAATTCTGTGCCCTTGTCATCTTTTATAATAGCGAGAGAGACCAGAGACTCTTTTGGTGCTAAACAGCCAGTATTGTCCCTGCTTTCCCAAAGGAGGTAACTAAGGTCTTGGGAAGTTTACCGTACCTTTCTTGTACAACAATGAAGACTAGCACCAGGTTTTAGCTAGACATCTGTGCTGGTTTTTAGACAGTCTTGGGCTCACTCTGCATGCATTCTTCTGCAGAATGCTTTGAGGTGCAGGGATGAGGGGACATGAGGCAAAGCAGGACTATTGGCACCCAGATTGCTAAGTGATTGCTTTCTGCCTAGCTTTCATTTTTTTCAGTTTTTCCCCCCCCCCCCCCCCCCAGATCCAAGCACCTGAGGGCCATCATTCACCACTAATTGCCAAGCAAAATGGGTAAAACACATTATGTCCCTCCTCTACAGGCTGGCCAAGCTATGCAGAATAACTTCTTATCATTCTTCATTACATCTTGAGTGCGAGTGAAATAGAATGTGTAACAGAGGTGACAGGTACCAGTCTGGGAGACAACTGATCCAGAATGTTATTAATCTAGATAGTGTGAGCGTCTCACTCTCTAACCTATACTTTCTTTTAATATTCTTGTTCGTCTTTTTTTATGGAATAATACAAATAGTTTATCAGTGTCACCCATTTTCTCCCTTTGTATTTTACCAAAGGGTTAATGCTTCTATGTCAGCAGAGTGGGATTCAAGGGCAAAACAACAATCAATATTACTAGAGGCTGTGGGATGTTAATTGTCTAGCCCTGCTTCATGGTTTGTTTTGCTGTTGGTTTTTTTTTTCAAATCTTTTCCTTTATTGATTCCCTACCTCCCCACTAATCCCTTCCAGAAAAAAGGAAGGCTGTCCACATCTTTCTAAATAAAAGTGACAGCTTGGGTGCTAGTGCTCAGATGAACAATCATAGGTTATTTGTACCAGGAATTGCTGATGTTACTGAGGGCAAGTGCAAATAAACAGAGATTACCTACTTCTTCTTTAGTTGCTGCCTATCCTCAACACAACGTACCATGACAGCACAGCCAGTGTATCCTAACCTGGCTGAACAGTGTATACCAGAGATGCTCAGAGATATTGTACTTGATACTCGGGAGTGCTCTGAATTTCTGTCTGCTTTCTGAGACCCAGTAGTGGGCACTCAGACTGCCTAGCTTTGCAAACTGGAGCTCTTCCAGAGACCCCCTGCTCCAAAGGACCTGGCATCCCCTCTCACCGCTGCTGCTGCAAGAGCAGCTGGGAAAGCAGAGCCAAATGGCACCTGAGTCCCGTGCAAACTGCCAAGACGTGCACCCAGGAGGAGTCCAAAGGGCAGGTTTCTCCCTGAGGACACCGGCTGGGCAGCCAGTGGCAGGACTTGGGGAAGGAGAGGAGGCTCCTATGGATGGCTAGTATAGAGAGGTCCTAATAAACCTTCTTGTCTGGAAGAAGCTACATAGATGTATTGTGTGGTCCTACACTATGTGTGTAAGGTGAGAGTCTGGAGGAATTTCACTGCAGAGGAATGGCCACCACTGGCAGACTTTAGGGCATCACGATCTCCAGCCACTACTGGTACAGGGGAGAAATGAGGCTACAGTCACATCCCATGCTCGTATCTCTGCTCTCAGAGGTTGTCATTGTGCACACTTAGTCTGCAGGAAATAATGGGTGTATGCATAGAAAGTCGTGTTTCTTTCTAATTTTTTTTCCCTCCTCATGTAGTGTTTATCTTGTACCTGAATGCAGCTTGGCCTGTGTAACTCAGGAGTACCCAGTGATGTCCTTCCGAAATGCAAGAGTCTTCCAAAGTTTCATTATCAGAGTCTCAAGCTATAAAGAGGTTATATCATAACCAAGGGGAACCAGAGCAAACACTCCAAAGTAACAAATATTTGCTTTGCATCATTAGTTTATGAACGATGAGTATTAGAATTACTGCTTTGACAACAGGTATTACAGCTGCGGGTTGAGCAATGAGCCAGTGGTCTCTCCTTTACAAGAAAGGACAAAGACGAAAAGGCAGCCTTTGGTGATAAACACTTGTAAGAGCCAGATTCTGAGGAGTTTTTTAGTAAAGGCAAAACAAACTGAAAAAGTAGGGTTTCAGAGCATCAAAAGGATGGCTGCAAGAACAAGAAGTCAGCGGTGCTCAGAATGATAGATCAACAGAAACACAGCATCTTTGGAGTACGGAACATCAATATCACGAACAGATTAAAAGCGATTGAAAATGAAGACAAAATCATAATACGTCTAGGGAGACAAGTCGGAAGATACCAGTCAGAAGGAGGGGCATTAATTAGGACATGCAAAGTAGAAAATCACTTAGAGACACAGAACCCATTAACAGCTCATAGCCCCAAGCAAAATTCAAATAGGAGACACAAAAATGGCACTTCTACCCTGTCTGACACACACGGGCTACCGCTGCGATGAAAGCAAAGCCCAGTTCCACAGTGGTTTATGTACTATGGCAGTATTCCCTCAAACTGCTTTTGCTTATTGATGGGGAGGATGGCAACACTGATCCAGACAAGGCAATGCCCAAGTGTGTCCCCAGTACCCACACCACTGGGGTGAAACCTCCTCCGAGCTGGGTGCGATGTCCAGGGTCATCACTGAGGAAACACTTTCCTTGCACAGAAATAACATAAAATAACTCAGGACAGTGTCATGACACTCCTCAGATGTGGTCACCAGGCACAAGACAGACTATCTGGTTGATGGAAGTTTCCAATCATCATGCAAAAGCGAAGCCCTGCGACAGTGAATTTCACTGGTGTGCCTGGAGCGAAGTCTCACTGCTCACCAACAAGATGCCACGCAGAGCTCTTAATTGGCGGGGTAGCTGGTAGACAAAGACTGTCTAGCATTACAGAGAGAATGGAGTCTATCATTACACATGGAGGAGATTCCCTGGCAACTCCTAACTCAAGTATTTTGCTAGCATGCCAAGGAATACAAACATGAAACAGCTCCTACCATTCTGAGAACATGTAAAGGCTAACATGCATTTCAAGAATGTACAACTGGGGTGTACTTTGGAGTTTTAAACAATTCTGGGTTGCTGAAAATCTGCAACTAATGGCCAGCCTATCAGTTTTCCACTCCACTCTAATTTCTTCCTGAGCACACTGTCACATGAAACAGAAACCACCAAAATTATTACATACACATGAATCCCTTAAAAAGCAAATGCCTCAGGAAAATAACAGGTACTGAACTGAATGAAATTTCCTGACACTTACTGGTTTATTTCAGAGTCCAGCAACTTCTTATTTCCAAAGTTGTTTAGAAAAGAGCATGGAAACATCTAAGAGAAGCTGCTATGAAACAGTGGAAAGCCACGGAGAAGAGGCACGCTGCAGGGGTCCTTCCTTCGAGCAGCCTCCAGGGAAGGAAAACTTGTGGAGAGCGGCGTAAGAAAGGGGTCTTGGTTTTGGCCAGTGTAGAATTTGACAGCATAGGAAAATGGGGATTTATACTATCACTGAAGATAACAAGCCTGATCTTTGTTTCCTAAATAGCAAGCTTGCCTAGGGAAGACCCTTTCAGCCACAGAAATGAGTCAACATTGACATTTGTGGCCAGCACTGACAGAAGTGTCAATTGTTTAGGAAGAGAACATACCTGCTGTCAGCCAGGGTTACAAAAGGTGAGCAGGCAGTTAATGCTCAGGGCCTTGAACCCTCAAGGGTCCCTGCATAAGCCTCCTGAAAAATTAATTAGTCTGGATACTCTTTGACTGG